>NC_059502.1:11560550-11872660 GCF_914767665.1 Harmonia axyridis | reverse complement strand
TTGTTTTGTTAAGAATTTAGTGTAGAATGGCTGAAAATCTATCAGCAACCTTCATTGCCTTAAGAACTTTATGGTGTTAGTTGTAACATAATACATTCTAAATGTGTTTCAAAACTTAAGCTGTATTCTTCTATAAATTATTCATAAAGGCATAAACATTTAATTAGGATCAATCCAGAAATTGAATGGATGTTTTTCTAGATTTGGCTGTTGCAATTTTTTTTATGTAATCAATCAATCAATTTTATCGAGTATCTCTTGCTCTATATCTAAGATTGCCAATCCAGAAAATCTTTCTTATGACATAGTAGACTTCAGAAAGTTTTCAATTATTTTTAATTTAGTGAAGGATCTCTCACCAGAAGCAACATAACATAACATAAAGTGAGAAGGATTCTTGAAGCAATACTGCTTCTATCGGTAGAGAAGAAGTAATATTATTTTCAAAAACATATTGTAGAATTTCAAGAGGATTTTCGCTTCAGATGATGAAAATAATTTTAGGGCTTTTATCTCGTTGAATAAATCATTTTCTTTCACGTCAGCCTCTTTTTTTTCCTGATCAGTTAGCTATTGTTGAAGAGCATGACAGCATTTTAATAGATATTTATCATTTAATTTAAGAATATCACAAATAAAACAAAAAACGTTATCTTAATCAGATATCATATCAAACCTACTATTCAAGGAACTTAGTGTTTGATCAATTATTCTCAAAAAGAAATTTATTTTAAAAGCGATTTTTGGATCTTGAGATGCCTCATCTTTCTGTTCATAATCGAGCAATTTTGGTTTATACTTTCATCTTACAGTATATAATGGAGAAAAACCTTGATCTATCTCGAGAGCAGCCGCTAGTTTTACAGCTTCCGCAAGTTTTTCCTCGAGAACATTATCATCTCTATAATTTTTGAAATGATCAACTAAATTCTTCAAATAGTTTTGGCACACTTTAATGTCAATCGCTACACTTTGCATCATTTTGCTTACAATATTAATCTGTAATGAAACATCATAAGAAATTATTATACTTCAAATAAATTTAAAAGAATGAATATTTAATAAAAGAGAACTTGCTTTATGTCTAGTTTCTATGTTGAAAGTATCATTTTCTGCTATTTCTAAAAGGCTATCACATATTTGAATAAAATGAAACTTCAGCATCAATTCTACTTGACCATCTAGTATCACTTAGTGGTTTGATATGTAACTGAGGATCATGCTTTTTTATAACATTCCAATCTTTTTGTGGATGAAGAGAAATAAATACAGGGTGGCCATTTGAAAACGAAACAGACGAGATTACAGACGAAATAAAGTTTTTCGATAGAAATGCTCGGACACGTCGATTTCTGTTTCGAGGGGGACAACTTAAGATGTAGGTTACGGACGCATAGCGCTTCAACCCTTGCTACTACAACCCTCATCCCCAAATTTTGAATAGGGAAGATGGGATGAGTGATACCTCATTTGAAAGGTATTTTTATACTGATTTCAGCACAGTAATTGTTTTTTCATTTTATGCATTAGTTCTCGAAATATTCTTAACTAAGTATTTGAAAATGAAGTGGTGTTTTCATGGCACTTGTAGTATTTTGTGAAAAATCGACATTTTGAGCTTCAAAACAACCATGACTGTGGCTTCCTTCCTAACTAACTAACGCATGAATATTTCGAGAACTAATGCATAAAATGAAAAAACGATTACTGTGCTGAAATTAGTATAAAAATACCTTTAAATTGAGGTATCACTCACCCCATCTTCCCTATTCAAAAATTGGGGGTGGGGGTTGTAGCAGCAAGGGTTGAAGCGCTATGCGTCCGTAACCTACATCTTAAGTTGTCCCCCTCGAAACAGAAATCGACCTGTCCGAGCATTTCTATCGAAAAACTTTATTTCGTCTGTAATCTCGTCTGTTTTGTTTTCAAATGGCCACCCTGTATATAAATTCTTGTACAATATCAAAAGAGTCCACTGTTTCATTTGGAACCTTAGCAGCATCATTTTCAGTTAAATTTAAGCTGTGTGCAGCACATGGCCCAAAAAATGCCCTAGGATTAGCATCGAGTATGCTTTTTTGTAAACCAATATCTGGCTATTTCATACCGATTGCGACGTTCGGAAACTTGTATAAATTGCAAGAAAGAAGTTTGAAAAAAAAATTGTTAAAAAAATTTGAAAGAATCTTTCTCGAAAACCTTCGGTCCATCGGTTCTTCATGCGTTCTATGAGCGATTTTTGTCAGTGATTTTGATTGTTCAAATGATACTCATAATGGATCATTGATATAGTGAAATATTTAAAAGTAATTTCTCAAGAAACATCCTGTAACTCCAGAAAGAATCAAGATATCTTTTATCTGCTTTCTACTATATTTCGAAAAAAGAGATTGGGGTTCCTTTAAGATTTTTCACACAAAGATAGATCTTCATCATCATCCCACTAATAACCTGATCTTCTAAAAGATACTTCATCACACAGCCAAAGAATCTAATATTAATTTTTTTATATTTCAGGTCCAGTTTATGCTCGTTCTTTGGATTTTTGGAACTACTCTATTTTCTCGATGCAGATTCAACAAAATTATGCACGGTCTACTAATATTAGAAGCATCTGTGTTTTTATATCTTTTTGTCAAATTTTATTACCACTCGTATATGACACCGAAACCCAAAAGAAGTAAGTACTTTTCTCGACATTGATGTGAAAAAATCACTGAAAATTCAAAATTTGATCTGTTTTATTCGGGATGTCCAATTTTTTACATTGTGATTTGTTTATGATCTACCTCTCCTTGAGTGAAACAAATTTTAATTATCTGTCTCAAAATAATATCAATTGATAATCCACACCATTATTTTTCAGGCTGAAACAA
Organism: Harmonia axyridis; assembly: GCF_914767665.1. NCBI lineage: Eukaryota > Metazoa > Arthropoda > Insecta > Coleoptera > Coccinellidae > Harmonia > Harmonia axyridis. The sequence goes on along the minus strand of NC_059502.1, from coordinate 11,869,784 downwards.
AAACAAGTGAATAATAGTTGCCAATTCTATGTGTTTCGTGGATGAAGAAAACCAAAAACACACTCAAAGTGCTAGGATCCTGCACTTTCAAAATATTACAGCTGTAGTTACCGTCTTTTGAATAAATTATTTATAATAAAATGTGTTATTATGTAAAAAAATTATAAACAAAATAGTCTCTGTTTAACTCCAAAAAGCGAATAATGAATTATTCGGATTACAGAAAAAATGTTTGAATTCAACTTGAAATAATATTTAGAGTAGTGTTGCAATCAGCATGATTATGTTATTAATAGGACGTTACAAATCAAACAGGATATAGGTTTTTACAGAAATTAGGTTTCACATAACAACTGAACGAAGTAACAAGTTACCTATTTTAACAAAAAATGAAAGGAACTTCAAATTTGAGTAGCTAGACTATATTTTTGTAGTTGTCGACTTCGTAATTTTTTTCTTCATCACCTCATAAGGAGATCCAATATGGCGTCCATAAGAAAAAAAAATTACTACCGCGTCTCTGAAACAATGGAAAACAGAAAAAATCTGACTACACCATTAGAATCTCTATATTGGATAATGGCTACAAAACTTGAAGTTATCTCCAGAAACAAATGAGTTATACAGAAAAAAAAAATCTCGATTTTCAGTTTTTTCGAGATATCTCGAGAACCATTATACCTAGATATTTTGGATCTGTTGACACCAACACACTAATCCCTAAATACCGCAACGTTTTTGTAATTTAAGCCTTTAACGGTTTTCGATTTCCCTGTAGTGCCCCTCTAAATAGTTCTAACCCTGAATATATCTCCTGATCCTTGACTTGCTTCGTGAAACATGTTACTTATTTACTTTTTCCAAGAAATGAAAAATTGCTACCATTTGGGACTTCAAACAGCTGTGTAGGTAAAACAGTTACCGAGATAAAGTTCTCCGAAAGTATTTTTTTTTAACTCATCAACTATTGACATATTTATTGCGCCTAGGATCAAAAATGTATTAACCACAGAATACGGATTATCCGTAATCTGTGGTTTTTACCTAGCATTGTTTTAAGGGGACCATTAATTCCTGAATCTGTTATTCTTACGTCAGAACTTATTTTAATTTTCCCACAAATCCATATGAAAAGAATCCATATTCCCGTCAATAAAAACATGCAAAATATTCAGCTATATGAAAACTAATAATAATTTATAATTAGTGGAATTTCATAATAGAGAAATACAAAAGCTCTTCATTTCTCAAGTCCTACCATAATTTCGATTCAATCCAAATGAGGTATCCCATATAAATAGAACAAGCATATTGATTTTCTTCGCGCCATCTAACGCATGAAATAAAAAGCTCCGATGTTTTCGTTATCGTTTGAAAGCATTACGTGTTTTTAGGTTTTGAACTGTTATTTATGCTAATTATATGTGTAACTTCCATTTTTGTATATACGTTTCTACATTTCCAAATCCATAATGGTTACTTTCCGATAAAGCCAGATTTTTAAGGAAAAAGTATAAATTTTGGGTAAACGTTCCCCGACCAGAGCATCATTTCGTAACAAGTCACAATGTTTGTAATTTTCAAAATTTGAGCCAAGAATGTTCTCAAACATTCACTGAGACGAATCCAACAATTCTCTCTGTCCATAACTCTCGAACGAAAAGAACTAGACACTTGAAATATAATAGTTACGTTCATATACCAAATGCCACGGGTAAGTTCGTTAATGGGCAAATTCTGACTAGGAGTTCCGAAACTAACTCATCAATGAAAAATTAAAAATACTGTTTTTGTTTCTTCGATTTCATTTTCTTCTTATTCACATAGCGGAAAAAGATTCAATAAGTTTGTAGAAAAAAATTCTGTTTACATATACATACCACAAAGTTAGAGAACAATGAGATGATTGAAGATTTCGAATGCTATGTTGAAATCAAATAGACGTTTAATTTATAGGTATCATTACGTTAATGAGAAATTCCCTCAAGAACACAGTTGCAAATTAAATTAAGCGCATCCACCATAACAAAATTGTCGGAAACGGAACTAGTGCCCAATTTTTAGTTATTTATTGTTTCTGATCCTCAGTGCGTAATGAAAATTGTGTTAATTAATCCTCATAAAATCATCAGTAAGGAGTGAATTTTTCCAAATATGAAGGTTATGATGCCCCCTTACAGTACGCGCAATTTACGCATCTCTTATATCTCAGCTACTCTCCGCCAGATGTCCCAGTACAGGAATCTCTGATCGCGTCAGTTCTCTGAATTGCCGTTTGCTAACTCCACCTTATCTCATTGAAAAATATCTCTATTCAGCGGCTCTCGAACGTGATCAGACTCTATGCCGTATAGTGCAAGTTCATGAGATCTGTGTGTTGTTGATGTCAAAATTTGCTATTCGCCGAGTGTTCGCGCGTCAGATATAGTTTATTGTGAACACATAGTTTAGTGCTACAATCAACCATAAAAAGATCAGTGAACTTTGCCGGTTAGATAATAATGGTGACAATTGAGCACAGTTGACTTACCTATGACTCCGTTAACCCAGTTGTGAACCTAAGTGTTTATACCAAAGAAATTTTCGAGGTGAGTGTAATGAAATGTAATTACCATCTCCATTAGTGGTGTTAAAGCATTAAATGTATCATTTATAACAATTATCGTCAATATTCAGTGAAAAATCATCGAAAGGGCGTACCTTTATGTTTACGTCGGATATGTATAAACCGTTTTCATTCAATTAAAGTCCCCCTGTTACAACTGAATGCATTTCCCAACATAACCGTACTTGGATACAATTAATTTTTATATTGTAACGTTTTATGCGATCTGTGGAACTGCCTCCAGTACAGCTGCGTGAGTGCAATCTATTTTCGTTTTCTCGATAAACACAATCTTTTCTAGGAATGCCTGATTCATGTTTTCCTTTAGGTGTGTTCAATCAAATTCTTTCAATCCGGGAGTTAATCCTAAAATTAAAATCACGGTTGTTATGTTATGTTCGCTTCAACTACGCTACATTCATGGAGATGAAATTGATCAATGAATGAATGAAATGTTGTGAATGTATACGAAGTGTATTATATTGTGTAGGTGCTATCAACTGAGATATCATAGTGTAAATAAACTTACACTGTCAAATGAAGAATTGAAACTCGATGAATGGTAAGTTCAATGTCTCGAAGTCACAACACCTAGGAAGGATGTTGGGGTTTCATAATAGGCTGTTTCATGCTTCACCCACGTTCTCAAGTATCTATCTACCTGCCTTTTAGAAGAACATCCCCGCATAAATAACAATGGTAATAAAATTTTTAACGGAAGTACCCTGAAAGTGTCGTCATGTTTTTTGAATAAATGCTATATGATTGTTGTTGAAATGAAAGGATTCTTTTAGATTGAAGACATTTGGAATGTAAAACATTTGACAGTTCTTGGGGAAAATCGAAAATCAATCAAACTCGTAAATGTACGTTTTGGAATGTTTAGAATCCATCCTTTGATATCCAGAGCTTCATTTGAATGAAAACACGATGAGATACATTTAAGTAGATCGGTATATGGTACAAAAATAAATTGCTATAGGTCCCGAATCTGAAAGGTTGATTTTCTCTAAAAAATTGTCGGAAAAAACTGCCCTTAAAAACACGAGAATCTACTTAGGGTAAATGCACTGGTTAGCCGACCGGCACTGGTTCTCGACCATTCCGTGATTTGAGATAAAATAATAATAAAAATATATAATGTAGTGCGAAATATTTTCGCGGTACGTGTTCTCGACCATTCTACCCTTCCAAGATAGTTTCCATAGTAGGGGTATAGGTCAAAGTTTTCGCGCTAAAAATTAGTTTATAATCGTCTACCATAGAAAAGGGTTCTTTCTCGTCCTCTCTTAGAAAAGTGCTTCGTGATATAGGTATGACCAGAAAAAAGTAATTATTTCTTATTTTAAATGAATTATGTGTGTATATTTTATTCAACTATATTGTATCAACTATAAGATATATTTTTGAGTGTATTTCAATCAAGAAGCAGATAAATGTATATTTTTTGGTTAAATATTCGGCGGTCGCGAACTGGTATTGGAAAATTTGTATCTTTTATTTCTCGACCAAAGTGGTCGAGAACCAATATGTTACTTTAATAATTGTTTATGTCAACCGATATATTTCTGTTTGATCATTTTCGTTTTTTTTTCGATACCCTGATTCATTTATATATCTACTTTCGGAATATTAGTTTGCGACCACCGAATTAACGTTGAAACATTTATTTCTACCCTTTGTTTATTCGCGGTCGAGAACCAATTTGATTGTACTTAATTCTCGACCACTGGTGGTCGGTGTTTTATATTTTATTTACTCATTAGTTTCTAAATAGATATTAAGAGCAAAATAACCAAATAATGTTGTATGAGTTGCTATTTTGAAATATTTATAGAAAGTGGAAACTTGCAAAATAATTTTTTTTTATGTTTCGAATGTTTCTTACTTGATTAGCTCATCTGAAACCCATCTGAGTGATAGGTAGTGATGTCGATGGTACGGTACGAAAGTAAGTACTAATCACTCATCTCGCTCTAAAGTTTTTTATAAAATTTTCAAGTGGAGCGGCCACTATTATTAGTGGTCGAAAACTAACACAAAAATGGTCGAGAACTCTGCGGCGTGGTCGAGAACCGAAGGTTATTGAGATTTTCTATATGTTTCCACATTTCAAAGGTTAAATGCGGAAAGAACGTTTAAAATTATATGACAAATCATTTAAAACTCGCCAAAGAATCGATGAACACCAACACCATTGAAATTTGATAAGTTTATGTGTGAAAAAATCGTGCTCGAAATTGATGTTTCTGTTAACTGGTCGAGAACCAGTGCATTTACCCTATATACAGAGTGTTCTTGAATTGGAGGTATAAACGAAAATGAGATTCGTCAGAAAATGTTGAAAATGATTATAATACATGAGCCTACAAAATCTTTGTTTTCGAGATACGAGTACAAGGTGTTAAATTTTTATTTTTATTTTAGTTTTTTTTCGGATAGCATCTGTATACTATCATTTAAAATTTATTTCTCCAAAGGCTGTTATGCTAGCTGTAATTGGTGATCAAAATCTGAATATTGTATTTAACATTTCGTCCAATATAGGTGCATTCATTCTTCTAGCAACAGATCTCTGGCTCTACCCAATTTCAATAAGTGCCACTATTCTCGCACAATCTTCAATTGGTAAACTTATTTTTTGAAATTGTTTCTATCAGAGAGTGGAAAACAAACTTTACAATGACCAATGTTGAACGCAACTGATAAACGATGAATTTATCGTGAAGAATTATTCGAAGGTGGTTTCTTTTATAAAGTTTTTCAGCCCTTATATGTCTACATTTTGCGCAAATTTAGTTGATTTCCTAATGAAAGATATACGAAGATCAAAATATTATTTGAATCAATTTGAACAGGTGAATTTATTGAAAAATACAGTGTGAAATCTAAGTGATCCATTTTTTTGCTGACCAGTGTATTTGAATAGGTTACATTGATTTTCGTGCAAGTGGCTAGGCTTACTTTATAGGGGGGTAAATAATAATTCCATTACTATTCTAATGTTAGAATATGAGATGTTCTCATGTAAATGTCACGTGATACGTCTATTTCAGAATAAATGCAGAATATATTCATACTTCGCAATACTCTCTGTAAGTCGATTAGTTGAATATTTACACACCAATGATTCCGGCTTAGCTTTATTGAATTGCAGACTCAACCTACGAATAAAAAAAAGATAGATATAATTTTAAATTTATTGCAACTGCTATAAATTACCGTCGTCCGAATATAATCACATCGATTTGACCAGACGGGTTATAAAATATTCAACGTATTCGAATCGATTTGATAATTCTTTTCGTATAAACTAAGCCACATTTCTGTTTCGAATGTGATGTTATTTCATAAAAATTAGGCGAAAAAATTATGTATTAGGGTTCTTATTGTTCAATATTATGTGAGTGTGTCTGGGTTCAGCTAGGGATTCACGGCTTGGCTTGATATTCAAGCTACTTGACTCAAGCTCAAGCCAAGTAGCTTGAGCTTGACTTGAAAACAACTCAAGTTCTAGTCAAGTAGTAGTTTTTCAAGGCTAAGTCAAGTATTTATTAAGTAACATGACTTAGCCTTGAAAAACTACTACTTGACTAGAACTTGAGTTGATTTCAAGTCAAGCTCAAGCTAATTGGCTTGATCTTGAGTCAAATAGCTTGAATATTAAGTCAAGCCGTGAATCTCTAGACTAAGCATTTGAATCCATACTTTATGGTGCGTTATTGATAATGTGTTTGAAGTAATGGAACCCAACTACCATAAACATAATAATAAAAATATAATTAATTAAACCAATTCAATATTGATTCTCAAACAACAACCAAACAATAAAGTACTGCATGTTTTTATTGACAAATTAGGTTTTGAGGAGTCAATGGATTATTAAAACCTGTTATTCACGAATAGCTAGCAATTCACAAAATAAGTCCTGTACAAGTAAAAATATTTTTTTTTTTTTTTTTAATTAGACATGCGTAACTTTCAAGAGTACTCTAGTTTTGCAATCCTTTTTGTGTGGGAAGATTCGAAATAGTGATTGCTGGGGTAGAAGAGCAAACCAGGCTGAGAAGATGTATAACAATTCGATATATGTCAATTTGAGGGGCAACATCACAACGAAAATACGTTACTATTATACATACTTTATTTATTCAGGAATAATATCGCGAGATAATTCTGAAAATAACATTATTCGAGCATCCTCTTATCTTATTTTATCAGATAATAACAAATCGATTTTCTAACAGACTATCAGAAAGATAGTTTATGTTTATTTTTATATTCCTCATTCATTTTTTCACCTTTTCACAATATTTCACTGAGAACTTATACCTACGAAGTAGAATGAAAATGCAATTCAATTTGGAAACCTAAAAAAAATCACGAACATTGCAGGTTTTCTGCTATAATGAAATTCCTTCTGAATTGAGTATTCAAAAATACTCTGATGTGACCAAGAATTGTAACTTCAAAGGTTATATACATATCTGACTGCACTCAATAGAATATTGCTCAAAGGATTTTAAACACCTTGCATATCCCTTATGCTTCGGAAACAGGGTCAAAAGACAAAAATGATTCTCCTGGTCTCATCTTCGCGTGAAACACCCTGTATAATAGCATAAATCGAAAACATTTCAAACATGTAAAAGGTGTTTTTTTTCGAAGTATATAACTTTAAGCTGGATTTACTGTTCAAGATGGCGACCGATTTAACAGCTGTCAAGTGATTTATTCTCAGTTTGGTTTGGCAATTCATCATGAATAGACTCACGCCTGAACAACGCTTGCAAATAGTGCAATTTCATTTCGAAAATAATGGTTCTGTGCGGAATACGTATCGCGCACTACGTCCATTTTATTTTGTTTAGCGATGAAGCGCACTTCTGGTTTAATGGCTACGTCAACAAACAAAACTGCCGCATTTGGAGTGAAGCTAATCCTCAAGTGTACTTCGAAACACCGTTACATCCAGAAAAACTGACTGTTTGGTGCGCTTTATGGGCTGGTGGAATCATTGGTCCGTACTTCTTCAAAAACGATGATGGCCAGAACGTTACAGTCAATGGTGATCGGTATAGAGCCATGATTACTAACTTTTTCATTCCTGAATTGATTAACCATGATGTCCTGGAGCTGTGGTTCCAACATGACGGCGCAACATGTCACACAGCTCGTGCCACAATCGATTTATTGAAAGACACGTTTGGTGACCGACTAATTTCACGTTTTGGACCTGTGAATTGGCCTCCAAGATCTTGTGATTTAACACCGCTAGACTACTTTCTGTGGGGCTATGTAAAGTCATTGGTCTATGCGGATAAGCCACAAACCCTTGACCATTTGGAAGACAACATTCGCCGTGTTATTGCCGATATACGGCCACAAATGTTGGAAAAAGCTATCGAAAATTGGACGTCCAGATTGGACTACATCCGAGCCAGCCGTGGCGGTCATATGACAGAAATCATATTTAAAATGTAATGCCACAAGATTATCTTGCGGATAAATAAAATTCATGGCAATCGAATAATGCATCGTTGTTTTATTGCAATTTAAAGTTCTATAGCTCTAAAAGAACACCCTTTATTTATTATTTTGATATCCTTTTGGATTTCTCAAAGAATTTTTTCCTATAAATGTGTCATTGTGTTTTAGTATCACGTAATTCTATGTTTTCATGACATCACAAAGCCCTGAAATTCTGTACTTCAGATTTGTGTTCATAATACTGAATTAAGTAACGGGTTTTTCAGTAGGAAGGATTCAAAATAGTTATAATGACAATACTGCGTATTATTTTTTGACCTGTCATCTGTTTTTACGAATGAGCATTTGAATTTGGTTGAAACAATTTAACAATTTCTAAACGTGATTGAACTGTGTTTCTTTCCGTAAGTACATGACATAATTAAATGTCATGAATGCCGCAAAAACACAGGGAGCCAAAATTTCCATGAGAAATTCCGTATAAAAATCACATGTATACGAATTCCTGTCTTTATGTCGGTGCTTTTTCATTTTTGTTTTTCTGAAGCGTTTGCTGAATTTACACAGAGAATATACCGTTTCAGGATTATCGCGCGTATCCTTGATTGATGACATTGTTCTGTAACATTTTTGTCGACAACGTTGCTTGTTAGGATGATGAATTGTACTCGAAACAAACAGATGATAAGCAACGTGATGTAGGGAGACTCAAATTGAATGAGTCCATCACAGGGCTGCCTGCGGGAAACAAGAACAATTTGATTAGCCCTAGTGGGAATATAAATGATGCAATATATCACGCTTGTTCAAAACTTGTCGCTTAAGAAGACAATATTTCCTGTTCGTCAAATTTCCAATTATATTCTGCAAATTAGGGGTCAGCCTGTTAATAAAAACCAAATGAAGGAAGCACTGACAAGAAGTCAGAAGCTCTTGAGTGCTCATCCATTCATGTGCTATTTGCATCTTGGAGACTACAAAACTATATACATATAGGTAATGTTCTGCCCAAGAAATTAATTTGTGCATGAATGACGAGCGCTGAAAAGCTTCAATTTTTTGTCGATATTCATAATAAAGCTATCAGAACAAATTTTTCACGAATCTGATTATTCTATACAGGGTGAGTTTTGAAGTTTTACATTAAATTTAACCATAGATTTTTCTCAAATGCATTTGCCATTTTTCCAGATTCGGCTTAGGTGAAGAGATACCGGATATTAATTTAAGAAAAAATGGCTTATTCCTTGGACATTCCTCGATATTTAATTTCAGTCTGAAGATCTTCTAAACTAAACTATACTTTTTCTTCTATTTCTTATGTTTTCCAAAATTATACCTTATTTATGGATCCACCTCTGAGCAAGGAAGTTCTTTGAACATAGCTGAAGCAATGCTGACGTTCTTTTTTTTTATAACCAAAGTCATAGATAATTTACTTCCTTACGACTACTGCTGATTCTAAATGTTAGCCTCCACTTGATATAGGCTAATAAAACCTCGTTTTATATGCATTTTGTATTTCCTCACATCAATTGATATGAAATGATTTTTCTAAAATTCCACTACTGACAAAGAGATTAAAATACTATCTGTTATCAGAATCGATTGTCATAATTTTATGCATTCATTGAAAACGTTATTTTCATTTCATATACTGTTCTTCAATGAAAATAAATGTATTCAATATTCATCATCATTTTACTTTGAGGCTGACTTGCTGGATTATAACGTGTTCACAGTCGTTTGAACATGTGCACCTCCTCTAAGGTTATTATAATAATAATAATATGCAAAAGGTGATCTACTGCAAATTCAACCTCATAATTCTAGAATCTAGCTAAGTACATTCCAATAAAAGATATAATTCATAGAACTTCTATGTTCAGAATCATTTTGTTCAGTGTTGTCTCGGTAATGTAAGCACCAAAACGACAGTAGTGTATTAGCTCCTTTGAAACCATTGTCTGGCGTAATTGTAAATAAAAAGAGTGTATTTTTTTTTTTTGATGAGAACATTCTATAGTTAAATTAAATGTACAACTTCGAGGTTCATCCATATATGGAACCCTGTCGAATTTAAAATGAAGGAAAGATTGGATATTTATTTTCCAATATTGATCTTGAATTTTCTATGGTACTAAATTGATAATCTTTCAATTTTACACGGAGCTTAGAATGGTTATTTCATATCAACTTCCAAAATCTCAACTCCGTAGTTTTTATGGTAACGGTAAGTTTGGGTAATTTTTCTATATTTTTTTTAATTCTCTATTGTTTCGGGTTGAGCGATCGAAATGGAATTTTGCATTGCAGACTTTAAATTTGTCGTTTTACATCCAAAAGCAAAATTTCCATCTCTATCAATTTGCAATTTCGAAATAAACAAAAAACTTTCCTGTTTTTGGCGAAGGACTTCCCTTTTCAATTTTCAATGTTTCCAAATAAGTTTCGACCACTTTCGCAACATTGTCATGCTGTAAAATCGCTTTATCATGTCTCTCGTTGTATTGCGCATTAATTGCGTTCGATAACGATCGCCTGTGATTGTTTCAGTTGGTTTCAACTTCTCATAATACCCTACGCCGAGCTAGTCCCACTAAATACTGAGCATGACCTTGAAACAGTGAAAATTCGGTTTGTCCGTCGACCTGAAAGCATGACCGGGATATCCCCATGATTTTCTGCGCTTGGGATTATCGTAATTCGTAATGAACACATTTTTCGTCTCCAAGCTCAATGCGATGCACGAATCCCTTCCGTCTTTGCCTTGCAAGCAGCTGTTCACAAGAAAACAAACGCCGTTCAACATCTCTCGGCTTCAACTCGAACGGTACCCAAATTCCTTTTTTCTGAATCATTCCCATGACTTTCAGGCGTTTTGAAATGGCTTGTTGCGTTACTCCCAATGATCCTGCCAATTCTTGTTGCGTGCGACACGAGTCATGATCAAGTAATGCCTCCAATTCTGCATCTTCGAAAACCTTTTCTCTTCTACCGCCATGCTGGTCTTCGATGTCAAAATCACTCTCGATATGTTCTTGCACTAATACCACTCACCATAGGCATATGAGAGCATTCGATGTCCTCAGCCGCAGATTTCTCCATATTAAATTAAAGAAAATTAAACTTCTGACGAGAATTTGGATCGTAAGCCGACATGTTTAATCGAGAATAACTTTATGATGCAGACACAAATCGACTAATATTTTGATGGCGTTATGTTTACAAATACCTGAGCTTATTGTATGACATCTGCGATCTATTAATTTCGACTACCACTTACCGCTACAGCCATCTATTGCAAAACAATCATACGAAATGCCCTTGTATAAAATTCGCAGTCTCTTGCGAACGCTTCTCTGAATCACGAAAATGCCGATCAAAACTAGTCTGAGGTTGCATACAAGTAATTGAACTGCTTGCCGGATTAGGATGCCTCGAACTTAATTAAACAATCTTCCACGGAAAGCCCTCTAGGATTCCCAGTGCCTCTCCTATCTGGGAAACAACGAGCCATAACGACAGGATCAAGGATAGCTTAGGCGGTAATTGGTTGTCTGAGACTTTACCGGCCCCCGGGAAAAAAAACAAATAGATTCCTCGTTCGATTAGTTAAGCATAGGGCCCAACAATCCTAATGGGTATTTCGAAAAATTTGATTCCCTAAAAAGAAAAAATAATCAGGAGAATATCCATAAATATTTTCATTTTGGACTGGAATCTAGAGTTATCTGTTTCGAAATCTTAATGAAATATTCGAGATTTGGTGCGAAAATTCCATAAAGGCAATGCTTTGCGACAAAACAGTGTCACAAATCGATGAAAAACATGCTCAAATTGAAAGAATTGAGCTTTCAACTGCTTGAACACCCAGCTAATTTTCCAGATCTGACCCTCAGTGATTACTAGCCTTTTATAAACCAAAAAGGAATGCTCCAGAGAAAGAAGGCTCTAATGAATTAGTGATTGCTACTTCTTCTTACTGAAGGTGGGCGACAATTTCTGCAAACACTTCCCTATCAAAGCTTTTCTCAATAAGATGTGTGTGTGTGTGTCCAGATTACGTTTTCTTATTCATGCGACATCTTTGTGAACCTGGCGCAGACAATGCTGAAACATTTGCTGATGGTGTTCCAAGAGAGGAGGGAGTCGACAACATAAAATGACAAGAATTGTCGTAATGCCTTTGATTCGAAAAAAAGTTCAGGAATTTGAGCATATGAATGTAGAGTATAGTATGCCTGAATTTATCAAGAAATCTATTATAGATCACAACAATAAAGAAGCACAAGATGACACAAAGAGCACTACAACTAGTACAAGTGCCACACCGGCAACTAGTCCAGCACAAACTCAAGTGGAGAATGTTGAAAAAGAGAAAGAGGGCTACAAAGAAGTGAAGTTGAAAAAGACGATGATAAAGAAAAGTAAAGAGAATGAGAAAGAAAAAGTGGACGAAGTTAAGTCGACTAATGAACAAGAAGGAGAAAAACTAGAAAGGACCAGAGGAAAATAAAGAAGTAGATAAAGAAAAAAAAGTAAAACAAGATGATGAAAAATCTGTTGCGAAAGTGAATCGGACAAAAAACCCGAATTTAAAAATGAAAAAAAATAAGTTTGTGTGATTGCTACAGAAAAGGTATTGATGTATGTTGAGGTTTTACGCAGACAATATGAGTTTTTATTTTTTCTTTTTTTTGCAATAATTTATGTCTTTCTTCTAACATATAGTTATGTATAAAAGTCACCGTAATTTGTCGAATATATCCGGATACACAGATCATTCTAGAAATCCATAAGAACCTTAGCATCCAAGAAAAATCGGAGACTCGTCCGAGCCAAGAATAGATCCTTGAGGTATTTCGGGAATGTCTAGACAATGATATTCTATCGGAAACTGTTCCAGTTCACGGACCACCAGCCCGAGCATCGGATCACCTTATTTCAGATTCGGTATGCGGCAACTATTTATTTCACAACTTGCAGACTGTATAATTGGGACATTGGCTGTATGCCCATCCACCATAACATATATCACAAAGGATCTAGCGTCCTCCCCGTACACTTGCCAAATTGTGTAATTAAATTATGTTTATATTGTCTGGCACGTTTCAAAAATCCTATTGTGATACTGGTTGTTGTTTGTATATTGGAACACCCGGGACTGTTCGAAATAACTCCGCATATTGTGGGAAAAAGTTCAACAACAAGAGTAAAGTAACATTCTGAAAATAATCCTAGAAATATTTATATTGGAATATCATGTCCCAATATACCAAATCATGGGAAAGATTTTTCTAAATATACAGGGTTTTTCAATAGATTTCATAAACGCTCTATTAGTGTGACGTCACACACCGCCATTTTTGGTTCTCCTGTCAGTGTTCGGAATCCAAACAAATAAATTGTCATTCCAATTTGTACGGTGTCATTGACGAAATTGGCTTATTTTCAGAAATAAGAGTATTTGAGTAACGATTTCAGTATTAATTGATAGACAGAAGGAACGAGGTTAATACCAGTAAGTTTGAATCCTGTATCATTTCCAAGATTTTGTGAAAAGCCGTGTTTATTAGTTGAACTTCAAGTTCGAACTTACTGGCATTAATCTCGTTCCTTCTGTCTATCAATTAATAGTAGAATCGTTCCTTAAAAAATTTTATTTATGAAAATAAGCCAATTTCTTCAACGACAACGTACTAATTTGAATGAAAATTTATTTGTTTGGATTCCGAACAATGACAGGAGAACTAAAATGGCGGTGTGAAACGTCATCACTAATAGAGCGTATATACCAAATCATGAGAAAACATTCTACTTAATATACAGGGCTTTTCAATGAGGGGTTTCATATTGAATAGCCCACTATCTGGGCAGTTGTCACTTTTGAAGCTGTCATATTTTGACATTTAACAAGTAAAAACTACGCCATTACTGAAAATGATAAATACACACTTCAACAACCTTCCTCTTTAAAATGAAATAAACATCCATTTGTTTTCCTTGAAATATACTCGTTTTTTTTTCAAACACAATAAAACCTCTCTAGGAAAACATGCAATTATTACAATTACAATGCAATAAGGTGCCCAAGATAAAAAAAATTAAGTGATTGCCGTGGTAATCGTTTGACAATCGAACGGAAACATACTCACATTTAAAATTGAACTTTTTTTACTGCATTAGTTCTTAATGTTCTGTGATAACAGTTTTTTATAGCGGACGATCAAAAACTTCTCTCCGCCTCACACCGTCCATCTAAATTAGTTTTTCTCAGAAACTGAAAGAGATATTTGTGAGAAACTTGATGGAAAAATCGGTTGTTACTGCATAGATCATTCTGTATCAAGAACGCGATCAATGAATTTTAAATCAACTTTTTAGAGCTTTTCTGGGAAACTAGTAGGGCTATTCGTGACAAAATTGGTATGTAATTCTTTTGCTATCCTGCATTGATCCCTGAATTTTGAAGCCTTATAACAGTCGCCCACCTTTAAGATCTCTTTTAAGAATCTACATCAAATTTGATACAATCATCGATTGCTACCCTACATTGATCTTCAAATTTCGAAGGCTCAAATCCAAGCTTCAATTAAAAAAAAAATAATTTTTATAAATCTATCAACATACAATCATAAACTGGAAAATATATACAGGTTTTCCGAAATTAGAAGTACAAAGGAAAATGATAAATTCCTTGGATAATTTTAAGAGAGAAATGTCCAATAACATGGGTCCGCAAGCTCTTTTTTTTAGAATTTGAGATACAGGTCGCTTCCTGTAAATTTAATTTTTTTTAGATTACATCAGTTTATCTTCGCTACAGATTGGATGAATAAATGTCAAAACTTTCAATTAATTTATTCATCACAGCTTACTAACTGGATCTTTATATCAGTTTGAATTTTTCTGAGGATTACTAGGGAATCGTTTTTTTCTCGAAATCGGCAGTAAACTACAAGAAAAAAAAAAAAAATTAGTACTAGATCAAAATTTCTTTTTAAATTTTTTCAAACCAGTGACCCACAAAAAAAAGCGGTCGTTGTTCCAGAAAAAGTATCACCCTCTAGATTTGCATTCAAAATTAGCATATCACATGAAAAACACTTTTGATTGGAATTTCTATGCAAAATTTAAGTTAAATCATAGAGTTATAAACATAGATAGAGAGAGTATACGCAATTTTAACGTGTACCCAACATGGTGAGATTACGTTGTCGGATTGTAATATATTTTCAAATCCACAATTTTACTATATCGTTGTGAATGTAATAATATATTGAATGAAATATATTTATTTGAGTGATTCCCGATTAAATATGCAAATTTGAATATTTGGAATCCGATATTTTTCCTAATTGTCGAATTTATAATGAGCAGAATGTTTATTATTTTCTGTATCTACCTGCTGAAATCTAAGGTTTGGCAACTTTTGCTCTCCTAGTGTCATCGGTTACGTCACTTCGTTTGGCGCGCTTGATGTTTGTTTTCTGAATCTCTGATATATTTAAGTATTCATTTCAATATATTTTGAGTTGATATGAAATGTTGATTCACTATGGGACATAAGAAGTGCGTTCTGTGTGCAGAGACTGGCGAATAGAGTGAAATATCGTATCACTGATATGTTTTCATTTTCGCGCGCTTCATGTCAAATTTGATAGTTCATGTTGGGTACAAAATTTGCTTACTGAAAATGACATATGCCCCCTCCATCTATGTATGTTTATTACTCTGAGAGTTGAATATTTTGTGAAGGGAAGGTGCTATTTGGAAAAAACTTGAAGAATGATAAAATTTTAACACTCGAAATCTCAAAAACATGGCGTTTGCTGACGCATGTTACCTTTTTTTTCTTAAAATGATCTGAGGAATCCTGTATCGTGTGAAATTTTGAGAGATTCCAAACGTTTATGATCGAAAATAATAAAGCAATCGAACAGATCCCCGAGATTGAGCCGTCCAGCAAAACGGAAACGGGTCCGCATTCCTAATAATTTCGATATTTCAACTGTACAGCCCAGTGCCAAAATAAGCTGCCAACATATGCCGATTTACGCAATTGTCTGATGACGCAAAAGTGACGATATATTTATGAATGAGCTAAATTTGAATGAAACGCGAGTATTTTATCCGAGCGCAGCTTTCAATATTTCACACACACACAACACCTGAGTGTATTTATGTGGACATGTCGAGCTTTGGAACCTCCTCAAGTTCCTGTGAATCATTATTAATGCACGGCGCGTCGGTGCTAACTTTCAGACCGGCTGGAAGTTCCCAAATTGACGCAGCCAAATTTCAAACAGCCGTATATTTTTGACGGAAAAACAGAAATTCGAGCGCCTTGTAATATTAGGTGAAATAGAAAAAATTACATTATTTTTCCAATAGATGGCGTTAGTTGTCAGTATAACGAGTTGTATAGATGGCGTTAGAAAGATGAGGATTCGTACTACAAAAACTCTCCTGACAGTTTTGTGATTAGTTGACTCAGTTTAGTTTGAGCGCGCGTCAAATATGGACACTAGCAAAGAAAAAATATGCAATTTTTCCCAGTTTTATTAGATAAAGCCGAAAATGCAAGCCAGGCGACTGAAAATGTAAATAGTGTTTATGGTCCTGATACTGTAACAGCCAATCACGTTCAATTTTGGTTCGTCGATTCCGTTTCGGTAATTTCAAAGATACACCTCGCATTATCGAGTCCCACCTTTATATACCGTTTCGATTGCCAAAAGCTAAAGATTGCACAAAAAACCCTTTGAAACATAAGGCTGGTCTCAAAAAAACCTCATGAACCGAGTTTTCATCTACGAATCGCAACAAAATCGAACCATTTTTGAAGCGGTTGTTAACTGGCGTTGAAAAATAGATCACTTACGACAACGTCAAGTAAAAACGGTCGTGGTCGAAATGCTTAAGCCGGGATAAACAGTGCCCAAGCTGGTATTGATGACCATGAAGGTTTTGCTGTGTGTTTGGTGGGATTGGCAGGGAATTATCTACTATGAGCTGCTCTCTTACGGCACAACTGTTACCTCGGAACTGTACTGTTAACAATTGGACCGTCTGAAGGAAGCAATCTCCTAGATACGGCCAGTATTGGCTAATAGGAAAGGAATTGTGTTCTATCAGGACAAAGCCAGGCTACACACATCGCTAGTGACTCGATAGACGCTCCGGGAGCTTGGTTGGGAGGTTCTTATGCATCCACCTTATAGTCCGGATCTGGCACCAAGTGATTACCATCTGTTCCTGTCCATGGCGAACTATTTTGCTGGTGAAAAATTTGCTTCAACAGATTCTTGTGAAAATCGACATCCCCAATATAAAGAGAAGGGCTTCTATGAGACGTTCATAATGCTATTAACTGCAAAATGGCAACAAATTATCGAACAAAACGGCGCATATTTCACCTAAATCGGATCATTCTAATCATGGTAATTAAAGCCTTGTTTTTCATGCAAAAATAATGAATTTCTTTTACTTCACCTTATATTATGTCTCTGGAAGCCGTTTATTTACTTGTTTCACTAAAATCGTTAAATATTCAAATATAAGTTCGCGCTCAATGTTCCATGATATTTGTTCAGGTTTCTGAAGCTATTTCGGTTCATGTATTGCGTTACTTATAAGAAATTTCCTTGGTCGCGAAGTTGTAAAATATGCGCTTTTACTACTTCTTTGTTGGATGAAGAAGCTGAAGTAAATATTTTTTAATATATCTGCGTAATAAAACTTGTCCTAAATATACATCACGAAAGCACTGACTTGAATCTTTTAAACGCTCGGTCATTCATGCGCCCTTGAATGAACTGGCGCCCAAAAGTTCCTCGCTTCACGTAAGTGCTTTTTTTTGTACGTTTTTTCAAATATGATTGATGTAATTTTTCCAAAAAATATCGTATGAACTTTCAAATTATCACAACTTAATAGTACATTTCTGCTTGATCGTTTTATATACAGGATGACCTATGGTTAGCCATATATATGCAAAATTCAATCTGTTGTCTCTGAAATATCTGTTTTTTCTTTCGATATTAAACTTTCATCGAGATGGGAATAGTATAGTATATGAGATCACCCTACCCAAAAATTCATCAAAATCCTATAAGAATTGTATAATTTAAGACTGTTACAAGGATGTGCAGACACGAAAGACAATAAATCACAGTTTTAAGAATAGTCTGGCATGCTTTTGTCCTTGAAGAAAGAATAGATTCCGAAAGTGATCCCTAACCTAAGCTTTCACCATCGGTAGACTCGGAAGCAATAACAATACACCATACAGGTGTATAAGTGCTTTTAGATCACTTGCACTTGTATAGGGTTGTTATAACGGCAACACTATATTATTTTTTGACATTTCTTATGTCATTTGTGTTCAGTAGGTCATGCCATTCGACCATGAGAAGAAACACGCTTATAATTTGTGAATACTGAAAGAAATTTAAGAGCAATCCATGAACAATAATACCCAGTCAATCGTATTGTAGACAAATTTGAAAGTAAATTGCAGTGTATCAATACCAAGTACTGAGTAAGTACTCTGTAATACTTTCAAATTTGCCTTCAATACAACAAATAGTAAATAAATGAATTGAATAATTTCGTTCATTAATTCTTCTCAATTTTCAATGCTCATTTGTGAATAAATGAGCTCTGATTTTTATAAAACTATTTAACCATGTCTAAACGTGATTGAAGTATGTATATTTCCATAATAAATGCAATGAATGGATTTTTATTGCTTTTTGATGAAACTTCGAATTATCTCTAAAAA
The DNA here is from genome assembly GCF_914767665.1 of Harmonia axyridis. Classification (NCBI taxonomy): domain Eukaryota; kingdom Metazoa; phylum Arthropoda; class Insecta; order Coleoptera; family Coccinellidae; genus Harmonia; species Harmonia axyridis. The sequence goes on along the minus strand of NC_059502.1, from coordinate 11,850,900 downwards.
ATTGATTGTGAGGAAATTATTATTTTTTGTCACGATTCAAAGTGCTTTATTTCTTCGAATCGTGATCAAGAATCAATCGAAAAATCCATCAATATCAAAAGTTAATAAGTATTTATGTACACATAAAATTACTGATAACATGTCAATATGTATTCACACAAAAAATCAAGCAAATAAAATTTTAAAAATCAATATCTCGGGAACTCAACACAATCATCAAATTGAAAACATGAGATACTGAATACTGTTTTCTTACCGCAAAATCCCATATTACTTACAGTTTCGGAGTTGAAATTTTGAATATATTTTTCCCAATATGCTCATGATAATGATGATGATAATTACATAATTGATCTTCGAACATTGACGGCTCTTTGCTAACTTTACTTATTCGGGAGTATGTAGCATTTAGAATATTTTTTGCATTATTCTACCAAAAAAAAAGTCTTTTGAATAAAAAACTGAAGCCCTCATTTTCAAATCAATAATTCCACCTCTAATTATTAATGCTGCATTCTGCCATCTTCAACCTCTGCCCCTCCATGCACCATAAAATTTTCAAAAAAATGTTTACGGTCAGTGGCGTAACTAGAGTTCGTGAGGGTGGTTAACCCCCACTTTGAAGAAGCAAAATCTTTCAATATAATAATAACGGGTGTTTTTTTTCGAGGTACCTATATAAGTTGGCACAACTGTTCAAGATGGTGACCGATTTAACAGCTGTCAAGTGATTTATTCTCAGTTTGGTTTGGCAATTCATCATGAATAGACTCACGCCTGAACAACGCTTGCAAATAGTGCAATTTTATTTCGAAAATAATGGTTCTGTGCGGAATACGTATCCCGATTTTCATAAGCGAATTTTGTTTAGCGATGAAGCGCACTTCTGGTTGAATGGCTACGTCAACAAACAAAACTGCCGCATTTGGAGTGAAGCTTATCCTCAAGTGTATGTCGAAACACCGTTACATCCAGAAAACTGACTGTTTGGTGCGCTTTATGGGCTGGTGGAATCATTGGTCCGTACTTCTTCAAAAACGATGATGGCCAGAACGTTACAGTCAATGGTGATCGGTATAGAGCCATGATTACTAACTTTTTCATTCCTGAATTGAACAACCATGATGTCCAGGAGCTGTGGTTCCAACAAGACGGCGCAACATGTCACACAGCTCGTGCCACAATCGATTTATTGAAAGGCACGTTTGATGGTGACCGCCTAATTTCACGTTTTGGACCTGTGCATTGGCCTACAAGATCTTGTGATTTAACACCGCTAGACTACTTTCTGTGGGGCTATGTAAAGTCATTGGTCTATGCAGATAAGCCACAAACAAGTTCTATAGCTCTAAAAAAACACCCTTTACAAGGAAGTAACCCATAGTGTAATATTCGAGGTTTTTTCATTGTAATTCGTTCTTTCTGGCGTTTTTAGATAATCTATGTGGAAATAATGTAAAGTTTTCAGTGTTTCTTATTTCATTATGTTTTGTATCAAAATGAATGAGCTGATCGCTACATCAAGGTATTTTCAATCCAGCAGAGAATTTTGCTAATATTATTGAGGTATCTTGAGTAAATTTCCGTAAGTTATACGGTATATTGTAACATTCATGTGACACCTACTGCCTTCCTAGTATCAGTTTTCGTTTCTACCTCAACGAACAAGTCTGGCTTTAAAATTGGAGAATTAATGGAGCAACTTCAATATACACCTCCAATATGCATCTGTTGTTTTCGTGTGGGACGGCACTTACTCACTACTTGATGTGAATCTATCTGAAGCAGAAATGTAAGGTTATATCATTTAAAAAAAAGTTACACCTGCACTGCATTATTCATTTCTATAGGTGAATCAGATTTTTCTTATTGTTCATGCTTCATCGTTGAGATTAGTCAGATATTTCTTGGGAATGTGCTCCGATTTTAATTGAGTGTAATGAATGAATTTCACATTTTGATTATTTATTTTCAGTTCTCAGATTTTTCGAGTAATAATATGAAATGGATATCAATGAAAAACTTAATATGAATAAAAATTCGTGAAAATCACGAATTGGTGCTAAGATCTCTTTTCTGCTCGTTAAGTTTTTGGCATATTGATGACCACAACTGTTATACAGGGTGTACGTTCCTGAATTGGCGGTACAAAGGAAAATGAGAGATTCCTCGGATAATTCTGAGGAGAAAAGTCCTTTATACAAACTTTAAAATCTTGGCTACAAATTGGGAAAATAAATACCAAAACTTATAATTAATTTATTCATTTTTGCTTTTAGGAATACTTGTAGGAAATGAGTTTTAAGAATGGAATTCTTATCGGAAACGAATATCAAGATTTTCGGTAATTTAATTCATTTAACGTTTGGTCATCTTGACACAAAAAAAAAACAATTTTAGTGTGCAAGGGTCTTGTGATATAGCCTATATTATGGTGTTATTTACATTGTTGTCAGATCTTTCCTTTTTTCCGGAATAATAATGTACTTTGCTATTTCAAACCTGGAATATTTTTTGCCTTTTGAAATCCTCGAGAAATACATGAATATTTTCCATGTAAAATTCCCTATACCTTCTAAATGCCATAATTTAAATTTATTTCAGTCAGTCTTAAAATAGTGAGCCTACTATCATGATTCTGAATGATGGGAAAGAACACCACGCGCCAATAGATAACCATCCAACAGAAACACCACATGGGTTTTCTTTGTCATGGGCACCATACGTTCGTCTATTTTTAGATCAATGAACCAATTATGAATGGACCTCTAGTATGCACGCTTTGATACGCTTCAAACGGAGAGTGTAATTCAATCGATGAGAAACATTATCAATCGTCTTTACACATTGATGAAGACGACATTGTTGAAGGAGCTACTCATTCATTGATCGATTTGTGACGTCAATGGTAGCAAGGTGAATCTCCTCCCTTCTCAGTGGCGCGACTGTACCATCGGGAATTCTGGAAAATTCATTGAATTGAGGCTCCACGTTGACAGGGAACACCACCACGTGACTTTCTCGTGATCTGTCGATATTTTCCCAGAGAAGGAGAGAAAAATAATGTGCAGTGTTGTGAGATACATTGAAAGATCATTAGAAGTCGGGAATATTACATTAATTTCAACTTCCGTCTGAAGGAAGTACTGTACTAGTATTATTATAATTTTCTCTAAATTAGTGTTTTACCTCTTATGTGATGATTTTTTTGTAGGATTTTTTTATGAATACTTTTGATATACATAAGTGCTTTGTAAGAATATCATATCATCAATTCTTATGCGAAATACGAAAAATTATAATTTCATTCATTCGCAAATTAAAAGTATTGGATTACTACATTTTAAGTTATTGTTTAACGGAAATCAACAGGCCAACTGAAAAGTCCCCGGTCTGCCATAGTAAAACCCTTTTTTTGGCAAAATTCGATTTTATCATTGAATATAGTTGCTTTCGAGGGCGAAACAGTGATTATAGCGATCATCCAACTTTTCGATATCATTTTTGAAGTACGATTTGTCTTTCGCTTCAAAATAGGCCTCAGTTTCGGCGATTACTTCTTCATTGGCGTTAAATATCTTTCCAGCCAGCATTCTTTTAAGGTCTGAGAACAGGAAAAAGTCTATGTTGTTTTTTTCCTCACTTTGGATTCGGTTCATCGTGTGCAGTCCACTCAGCTGACTGTCGATTGGACTCCGGTGTGCAATGATGGAGCCATGTTTCTTCCATTGTCACATAACGACGCAAAAATTCAGGTTTATTGGACTTGAACAGCTTCAAACACTGCTCAGAATCATTAACACGTTGTTGCTTTTGATCCATTGTGAGCTCGCGCGGCACCCATTTTGCACAAAGCTTTCTCATGTACAAATATTCATGAATGATCTGATGTACACGTTCAAATTATATTTTTACAATGTCTGCTATCTCGATCAACTTCACTTTACGGTCATTCAAAATTATTTTGTGAACTTTTTTGATTTTTTTGTCGGTGACAGCCTCTTTTGGGCGTTCACTGCCTTCGCCGTCTTCGGTGCTCATTTCACCACGTTTGAACTTAGCATACCAATCAATGATTGTTGATTTTCCTGTTGCAGACCCCGAAAACTCTTCATCAAGCCAAGATTTTGCATCAACTGTATTTGTTCCTTTCAAAAATCAATATTTTATCAGCACACCAAATTTTTTTTTGTCATATTTTTTTTTCAAATAACAAAAGTAGCTACACTCACAACGCAATATCTCACAAACTGATGGTCGGACTGCTGTCAAAAGATGCGTATCGTTTGAAGGTTGGTACTAACTAAAAATCATATGGATTCAATACTAGTTCCGCCATCTGTGCATCAGACTGGGGACTTTTCAATTGGCCTAATATTTGAAAACCCCAAAAAAATCGCTTGTTTTCAGAATTGATCAATAACCCATTTGAATTTCATAATTTCAAAAAAACTCCACTTATTCCTCGTAATGTAATATTCATCTTCGAATTTTTTGCAAAATCACGAAACACGCAGTATATATGAGAATCGAAGGAATCAATCAATAACGAGATAAGCATCAGGTGAAAGTATATCTGGACTTCAATTGATCATGAATAAATTCTTTTCCATAAATAAACGATGTCGTGGATGGAAAGTAACTATCGAGTAAATAATAATAATCTTGGCGTTTCATGCAATATGCAAGGCGATATCTTCGAACAAATTCTCTTCTTCGAATGTGGAGCAACTCGGACGCACAGTCTGTTCAATACTGTCAAGGATGCTTGCCAGTGACAAAGAAAAATTGAATATTCAGTTTTGAAACAATTTTCTCGTTTGATATTCGTTACACTGACTCTCATATTCAGACGGTTATATCCTTTTTATTGTTTTATCAAGGTTCTTTGACTGGAGCCACCTGACAGTGTTTTCTAAGAATTTATCGATCATATGAATATTTAGGTATGGAGGGAATAAGAATTGAGATGAAAAAAGGACTGAGGTGAAATGGAGAGCTTTAGAGCGCTTGGTCATATTTCGCTTGTAGATTTTTGTCCTAATATACTTAGTTCAATCTTCTGAATATAAATAGAAATGACGTTAAACTTTCAACACAATGTTAATTATCAAATTTTGAAAATAATTTTCAACACGAAATGAAAAGGCTTATGAAAATAATGAACGTATGCTTGAAGAATTTTTTCTTATTATTTTTGAGAATGACGTCATCAATCTTTACATCAAGAATCATTCTTGAATGCTCATTTTCAATGAAAAATAATGAAAAAGTATACGAAATATTATCAAAATTGGGAAGGGGGCGTTAAACTAAAAATTATTTTTCATTTCATTTTTCACTTACCATTTACTATTTGATAAGTTTTCGAACCACTTCATCCAGTAAAGTTTTCCAGATGATAATACTCTTGGAACTTGGACGTAATAAATTGAGCAATTAGCTGCCTCATTGCTATGCCTAGCCAATACGATGAGGCATATATGAAAAAAAGATCTTGCAATCCATGTGGCTTCAGCCTCATCTTTACACAGTTGGCCATTTTCGAAAACTCTTCGGTCGAAAAAGATTTGGAACTTGGACTTTTTCACTGGTTTATGATGCAAACATTTGACAAATTATTGCCTAATCTATTTTGAATTTTAGAAATGTCAAAATGTCGTCTAAAAAATCTATGTTGGTTTTACCCATAGAGTAATAAACATATATAGAGGGATTATACCCAATTTCTATATGTCCCCAGCATGGTTAGATAATATGGTCGGATTGTGATATATTTTCAAATCCACAATTTTACTATATCGTAATGAAACATATTTATTTGAGTGATTCCCGATTGAATATGCAAACTTGAATATTTGGAATCTTATATTTTTCCTAATTGTCGAATTTATAATAAGCAGAATATTTATTTTTTCTGTATCTACCTGTTGAAATCAAAGGTTTGGCAACTTTTGATCTCCTACTGTCGTCGGTTGTTTCACGTCATTTGGTGCGCTTGAAGTTTGTTTTCTGAATTTCTGATATATTTAGGTATTTATTTCAATAAATATTGAGTTAATATGAAACCTTGATTCACTATAGGACATTAGAAGTGCGTTCTTTGTGGAGAAACTCGCGAATTGAGTGAAATATCGTATTACTGATAAGTTTTCATTTCCGCGCGCTTCATGTCAAATTTGATAGTTCATATTGGGGACAAAATTTGCTTACTGAAAATGACATATGCTCCCTCTATGTATGTTTATTACTCTGAGCGTTAAACTCATGTTGTATTTTTTGCTCATGCAATATTTCAGGGGGAGTGGGGGGTTTTGCAGCAAAAATTTAGGTAGAGGGTGTGTACCCCCCTGGCAAGGATGCTATTGTTTTCTTTTATCGCTGTAAAACGAGTGTAATAGCCATCTGTAAATTTCTACATATTTTCCAATGGTTCCTAAACTTAAGTGGAAATAATCAACAACATATCAACGAATTCATTCGTTCGTTAAAATCCTGAATCCACTAGTCGCCTCTTTTCGACCTTGTCCATCGTTTTTTGCAATGATAAACGTTGAAAAAACCGCGTCGTCAGTCTCTGTGGGTCAAATTGGAATCAATTAATTTTATTTTTGGATGTGGGGAAACGGAATGTGTGATATGTTCTGGTAACCTCGAGAATTTCAATATCAAGTTTGTCGACCGCTATAACACAAGTACGTCTTCAGCAAGTTCCTTCACGTAGCATTTGATGGCTCCTTCTTTCTGGTATAATGGCATTATTTGCATAATTGAGCTGGAATAGAATAAGCATTCGTCCAATCACGCATTGTGAATTACTTTTCATCGCCTACCTTCTTACATTCGTCAATATATCATCATTTAAATCGATCCTACACAATGGATTTGTGTGGATCATTCAAACGGCTGATGATTTTAATTCAGAATTTAATAATTTGCATTCGCCATGGATGTAATTGAAAAAATTATACAGGTTGGGATAAGGTCGATGGTACCCTAGAATTTTACAGAGATACGATTTTATTGAAACTTTAGTTTCTAGGGTAGGAATCACTGCTCTAAAATATTTTCAGCGCTGCGGCTTTGCCGCTTATATTTAAAAGTACAAACAACTTCTATATTTCAAATAGAACACCCTGCATATTATTATTTTTTTCGGTTTACCTTAGCCTCTTGATTATTTATGTATTGACTTATTCCTTATCTAAAGCAGTTTTCCTGCAAATAATTGATTTATTTGCTGTTCAAAACAGCTTCAATTGAACTTCAGAGTAATGAACATAGGTAGAGGGAGCATATGTTATTTTCAATAGGCAAATTTTGTCCCCAACATGAACTATCAAATTTGACATGAAGCGCGTGGAAATGAAAACATATCAGTGATGCGATATTTCACTCAATTCGCGAGTTTTTCCACAAAGAACTCACTTCTTATGTCCCATAGTGAATCAACGTTTCATATCAACTCAAAATATATTGAGATGAATACCTAAATATATCAGAAATTCAGAAAACAAACTTCAAGCGCGCCAAACGACGTGAATCAACCGATGACACTAGGAGAGCAAAAGTTGCCAAACCTTGGATTTCAGCAGGTAGATACAGAAAATAATACATATTCTGCTTATTATGAATTCGACAATTAGGAAAAATATGGGATTCCAAATATTCAAATTCGCATATTTAATTGGGAATCGCTCAAACGATTATATTTCATTCGATATAATATACATTCATAACGATATAGTAAAATTGTGGATTTGAAATATATTACATTCCGACAACGTAATCTAACCATGTTGGGACATGTAAAAATTGCGTATACTCCCTCCATCTATCTCTATTACTGTGTGGTTTACGTGCTCTACCCTGTAAATATGCCATTATTTCACATTAATATACAAATACGAGTATCAAGTTTCAAATTGCTCGTATACTTTGTAACTGATTTGTTTTTATTTTTGCAGTGGACCAATAATGAAGACCTTGACACTCACTTGAATTCCGATAAAGCACTAACTGGTAAGTTTAAATTTGTCTCATTATATAATATATAAACATTTTTGTTTGTAATCAACGTGTTCGTCTCGTGTTAGTTTTCGGCGATAATCGTCATTTAAAGGTCGATATCCACGTAGTGAATGTCAGATACTGTTTGGTTTATTTTTAATCGCGAATTTTTGGGATATTCGAAGAGGGTAATCAGTTTTCTCTGAAATTTTTCTGGATGACGTTTCAGATTACATATTTTAGAATAGAATAATCGAAAAAAATAAAATGTCCATCCGTAATTAGGTACAATTGGAAATTTTGAAGGTCGAAGTTTCATTTTACAAATGTGAATACTGAAAAGTTCAGGGTGAAAAATGTGTTTTGCAATAGAAATTATACAATTTGAAATATGGTTATAATGGCAACATGGTATTATCTTTTGGTATTTGTTATGTCATTTGTTGACAGTATATAATGCCATTTAATCATGAAAAGATTCAACAAAAATTTGAAAATGTTAAATTATTCCATCAAAATTTTACATAAAGCTTGAAATTTTCATTTTGCATCTAAATGAAAAATTTCATATCGATAAGATTATGAAAGAAAAATCACATTGAATGACCTTATTCGATGTCTCCCAGAAATTTGAGAAACTCTCGTTTGAGGCATTGTTTGATCCTGACTCTTCTCAATGGGTTATTTCAGTAGATATTTGACAATGGGTCACCCTGTATATTGAAGCAAAAATGTCTAGTATTCAATAAGTTGCTAGCCTGGTGCACAGATGGCACCGAGATGGCATCCACCAGTGCTGTACAACTTTTTTTGTTCGTTGTTATACGGTCTATTAGTGTGACGTCACACACCGCCATTTTCGGTTCTCCTGTCAGTATTCGGAATCCAAACAAATAAATTGTCATTCAAATTAGTACGGTGTCGTTGAAGGAATTGGCTTATTTTCCCAAATAAGAGTACATATTTGAGGAACGATTTCGGTATTAATTGATAGACAGAAAGAACGAGGCTAATACCAGTAAGTTTGAATCCTGTATCATTCCCCAGATTTTGTTCGAACTTACTGGCATTAATCTCGTGCCTTCTGTCTATCAACTAATAGTAAAATCGTTTCTTGAATAATCTTATTTACCAAAATAAGCCAATTTCTTCAACGACAACGTTCTAATTTGAATGACAATTTGTTTGTTTGGATTCCGAACACTGACAGAAGAACTAAAATGGCAGTGTGCGACGTCATCACTAATAGACCGTATTCAAAATTTCGAAATATTGTTGAATTGAGTCTGCTCTATCGTCAACAAATTTACTCTTTGTTGGGATTCATCGAGAGTTGAGATTTTATCAAGGTCAATAAATACCAAACAGGCGGTTTCTTCAAGTAGAATGGGTGTGCCAGGTATAATCTACTTAAAATTTTCGGGTAGTTCCACTAGCAGAATTTCAGTTTTGGCGGAACGTAGTCTACAACCTTGAGGAAGAAGTTATTGTCGGGGTTGAAGCCTATTTCGAAAACAAAGAAGAATATTTCTACAGAAAAGATATTCAAAAGTTAGAGAAGCCTTGAACAAGGTGACTATGTTAACGAAGAAAGTCGAATTTAAAAAAAATATATGTTTTTCCTTGCTAGATCCCGGTACTTATTGTGTGAAGTGTTATGCAAAATTTTGTGGAGAAATCGGATGAATCCGAATTTGAACTAACCTCAAGTCAGTGCTATTGTCCTTTTTATTTAGTCGTGTACAATGCTGCTTAAATATAATTGAAATGTCTTTTCCTGGTTTCTGGTTGTATCGTTATCGTAATTTCATTATTCTGGCTACTTATCACCTCGACGAATACAATAAAGACGATAAATCGAATGATTGGATCCTACCTCAATGCTTTTCATAATTTCCTAATGTTTCAAAATATTTCGTCAATATCAGGTGAGGAATAAATACGGAAACATTTGCATATCTAGGACAATGACGACATCAATTTCAAGTTATGTTCCTGAAGCAACAAACTAGCTATAAAAAACAGGTTCTCGACAAATATTGAACCTAAATTTTACACATAGGTATCACACAATAGTCGATAAGGTCGCGTTGCAATGGAATCCCCTTTATATCTAATCACACAACAAACGATTAGAAACCTAAAATGAAATATGACAAAATAGTATTTTTTATATAGGCGTGGAATTGGTGAAGCAGGCAGATTAAGTTCAGTACAACTTATCTCTCAAGACTTCTCTAATCTTGAGAACAAAGTCGTCAATTTTATATCCATAAGTGAATAGATCCACTACCAATGTGGAACAAATAGAAAATAGAAGAATTCATGCAAATAACATATGAAATACTTGGAATTAATTCCATCAGAATCGAAAATCTGAAATTAGAAAATAAATATATCACATATCGGTTGTCCCAAAATTCTTTGTCTAGTGAGAAGATCTCATCAGGATCCCACCACATTTTTGGACCCGATTTTTGAGAAAAATTAATTTGGTCAACGCAACCTTATGAGTTCAACTGTTTTCAAGTTATAAGGAATAATTGGAAAATGGCGTGAAATGAAAAGTTCTCATAACTTCATGGTGTTATAAACATGAAACAGAAGCATTCTAAGTACACTTTTTTTTTTCAATAGAATACATAAGCGTGATCATTTGTTCTTATTGTAATCAGTATTTGAAGTTATAATACAAACTTGTGTTTTTTGAATATAAACCATAACAATTTCAATATCAAAAAAAATCGCGTCTTTTCTCATTTGAAAAATTGGGGGTTGTAGCTTTCTTTCGAAGGGTTCGCATTATTACAAAGGAGAATGACAATTTAAAATTTAAATTTGACGTGTTACGGGATGTCCATGACTTTACTTATTCCATTTGGCTTTTACACGCTATAAAACTAACAAATAACTCAATCCTAATTATTAAAATGTTCTTCATCGGATCACCGGCAACGCTAATCAAGAAAGCAGAAATTCATAATAAATCATTATCTTGTGTTTAACTTTTTTTTCCTCAATTAATCGGAATTTAACAAGAAAACATGACATAAACCAGAGGAATTAATTAAATAAATTTTGTATTGACAACTTTCACTGATAAATGCATTATGTTCTAACTTTCGACATTCCTGCTGCACTAAACGAGACATTTCATTTTCATCTGCTTTCGCTAGAAATTCTTGATCTGGTTGCAAAACAAGGTCTCTCAATAATATTACGTCTGATCGATGAATATTATGAATTTATTGTATAGACTCTAGGATTTGCTTCGAATTGAGTTAGTTCATAGTGAGAAGTTCATTTCCTGGTATCGATTAATATTCATGGGTTTTCTTACCAAATCTTGAACTGTCAATAAAATGACAAATTATTGAATAATATTCTCTTCAAAGCCGACTCGACATTTCGAATTTTTAAGGTTTTTTCCATACAGTTCAAATTTCTGTCAAAACTCAAGAGACATACGCTAATAAGCTTTTTCATTCTAAAATTCTTATAGAACGATTTTAAACATATCGTTGAAGATAATGATCCAAAATAGCTCGAAGTAGGTAACGGAAGTTTCACGCATCTCGTAAAGTAAATAGGCTCGATCAAATCAGTGCCGTAGAAACGTCAGAATGTTAAACGCTTTCTAACCGAAGTATGCATGCTGGTTGAGATTGTTTTCCGAGTTGGATGATCTAATTAGAGGAGAATTGCTCGGAAGATACTTGTGTTGTTGAAATTGAAAGTCAATGTGTATATTAGGACTTGCTTCCGATCATCGGCTTTTCGTAAAATCAAGTGATCCATAATAAAATTACAATTGAACGGTTGTATGTATATTGTTAATGTTAATTTGTTTATTTTTGACACCATGGAGTTCATAGTAATAATAGAATCATGAAAGTAAGATATCTATTATTCCTGTAAATAGAAGATTCTGAGGTAATAATAGTCATCATTACGATTCTTGCCTTTACTAATTACTATACTAATTATGACCAAGTAATTCATTTGAGACCTCTAATAAATATTTTCTTGTGTGAATAATTAAATGTAGAAATGGATAATAGTAAAATATTTTGTATTTTGGTTAGTTAAAGTTTCATAATAGATATTTATGTACCAAGGGTATTGAGAAGGTGTTTATGCCCTGTCCTCAGGACACCAACATCGCTTGATGACCGTGGTCCATACAATGATTTTACATACCAGTTAATTCTACTACATCCACAAATTTGAAATATAAATTTAATTATAGTGGACGTATATTAATTTTCTATGAGACGCACTAGCGTTGTTATTTAAAAGCTGTCAAACTTAAAACATTAAACATCAAAGAAAATTCAAAAATTCTTGAGAACATTTCCGAACAAGCAAAAAGGCGAAGTAGATGGTGGAAAACTGTTGAGAATACATTAATGACTCTGCTGGTACGATTTTTCTTTTTTTCTGAGACATTTTCTCGAGTTCCTTAGGTACAAATATTCAATGGTAAGAATACTTAGGTAGGAAATAAGAAAATTAACATTGGTAATGACCATAAGTTGGTCGAAGATTTGAAATGAACATCGAAAGAATATCAGCCAGAAAGTCAAGAAGATAATACATAGGCGTACAACCTTGCTCAACCCTCTTTCTCCGAAATTCGAGGCTTTATTGTAAATAACTGGTTATACATTTATGATTCAAAGTATTGTACATCGTTGGCCACTACTTTCTCCCATCTTTCGGGCAGCGTACGAATCCCAGGTTGATAAAACTGGTTATCTTTCGAAGCGATCCACGAATCGATCCAATTTTTCACTTCTAAATAAGAGCGAAAGTGCTGGTCAGCCAGACCTTATGCCATTGATCGAAACAAGTGATAGTCCAAGGAAGCAACGCCTGGAGAATACGGCGGGTGGGATAGGACTTTCCATTTCGACGTTTCCAAGTATGTTTGACCACGTTCGTAACATGGGATCGAGTATTGTCATGCTGTTGAATCACTTTATCATGTCTCTCCTTGTATTGTGGCCATTTTCCTTTCAATGCTGGGCTCAAACGCATTAATTTCGTTCGATAACGATCGTCTGTGAAAATGTACCTACACCTAATAGATAATAGAGACACTAACCAATAAAAAGAACGTCTGTTGCTGAAGGATATATGTATAAAGAACAGCATATCATCGACAAATGAGGTTCCAAGAATGCTAGCAGGTATACCTTCTGAATATCAATTTGATTGAGAAATGTTGATACTGTTTATGATTCATCTTGATTTCATTAATGAAACTTATTGAATAGATATACAAATCATTCTCTGTATACATTATGCCTAAGGGTCATAAAGTATTTGAATTTTACTCAACAGCATGATTTACTTAATAATGACATCGCTAACTAAGCAATACAACGATAAAAACAAAATATCATGAAAATATATATTCTCTTGTGAATATTTTACACAAACTGTACCAACAGAACATATTCGAAAAATGAGCAGGTGTTATTTTGATGACGTTTAATTATAATAGCCAAATATTTTACTAACTTTCGACTTCCTCGGTGGCTCAGTTGGTGAGAGCGCTGGACTAGTAATTCGTAGGTTGCGGGTTCGAGGAGGTACTTTTTCTGGAATTGAAAAATTGTCTGTCAGCCATCAAATAGTAAGCTATTATAATTTATTTCAGACAAAAACCAATTTTTCTGATTATAATTGATGTTTATGGTATTGAAGAAAACGTTACTGCAGCTGACCAGCTGTTTTACAATAGTTCTTTCAATGAGCTGTTCCATAAGTTCAGAGTGATATTAAAACATCTCTTTATCTCTACGTTGCCGTCAGTTTTCCAGATATCATTTCCTACGACACGCACACACACACCAATTCATTACCCAAAAATCGATAACGCGGCAGATACGTTACATCGCCGAAACCCGTCAACATGTGTTTCCTTTCTCCTTGCCATGAATCAAGAGAGCAACACATGCCGCTGACGCGCGTCTGACGCTTCGGGTTTTTCATCCCCCAACCGACCGAAATTCCGTGCCACCCCGTCGTTTAAGACGCACCCTAATTTGATAACGCCATCGGCAACCGAGAGTCGGTGCCGCTCCCGGCCAGACGTCGACAAATTTACGGCCCCGGAAATCGGGGAGCACGAGCCCCGAACGTCCCCCGCGATGATCGCGGTTCTCGTGTTTACGACCCGACGGGTGGTTGTTACTGTATCCGGTCACCTACCTTCCGGTTAATTGGACGATTCCTCGTATCGTACGACTTGTTAATGTAGACAGACGTAAGTGTGGTTTTTTTAATCTTACTTGGACTACTCCATGAAAACGCTTGTCCAGATGTTCGCTTGGTGTCATGCCGCAAGCGTGGGCGCACATTTTTTTAAATCCTAAAGTTGAAAATTACATTAAGGGCGGGTATTAAAAAAGAATAACCGACGGTTCAACCGTTGCTTCAACTACCAAATTCTATTCTAGAAATACGGAATTTGGTAGTTGACCTACGGCTCAACCGTCGGTTATGTGGGTTAGGCCGGTATTATAAAAGGATAACCGACGGTTGAGTCGTACGTCAACTACCAAATTCCATTTTTCTAGAATGGAATTTGGTAGTTGACGCACGGCTCAACCGTTGGTTATTCTTTTATAATACCGGCCTTAAGATATTTTTTCTGTCGGTTGTACAACCATCGGTTATGGCCGATTTATTCCGGTTGGCTACACTGCACTTTCAATTCTCATATTATTCTCTTAGATTTCCTAGTCCTAACATAGAAATAAGAAGAAAAATAACTGAAAATTCTTTGTCTCAATGTCTATAACCTCATATTTATTCGTTGACGCTTGGTTGAACTCAACCGACGGTCAATCATCCTTTATAATACCGGCTCATACACGATTGTAATGAACTCTGATTAGGATTCTTTTAGATAATTCGCGTCCTGAATGGCTGTTTTTGTCTCATCGTTAATGCTACTATGTTATTTTTCTGTGTTAGAATTTGATTATTTTATATCGACCTGTGATTTATTATCCAGAAACATTATCGAATATGATGACATGATCGTTTCATGAAATTATAAGCACACAAAAGTGTTTTAGATGAAATTGGAAATGATCTGTCTGAAGATAAGGAAAAATAGTAATGATGTTGAAATTGATCAGAAAATATAGTGGAAATTATATTGGTTAATCTCACCTAGTTATTTTCGTTCGTATTCCACCAAAAATATTTTCTTCAGCGGTATAACGGTCCTAGAGGAATAGATTTGATCGCAAAATATTCATCTTCAGTTTTTTTTAACACAGAAGTTTGCCAAACGTCATCGTCGAAATCATTAGAAACCTCTATCATTTTCTCTATGATTGTAGAATCCTTCGTCAGTATTAGATTAAAATTTCTCAAACGGCTCTTTATAATTGATCCCCAAACCAGTTCTATTGATGCGATTTGGAAGATGATCACAACTCCCACCAATAAGAACGACCAAATTGGCACGTGGCAGCACGTGTGTACTATTTCGAGCAATGAAACTGACCTAATCGACACATACTATCTCGATAGACAGTTAACTAGCATACTGGAATTCATTCAAATGATCTGTTAATACAATAAATCCCCTGCTCCCTAATATATTTCTGGGAAACTTGGAAACCCTTGTATATTAGAAATATTCGTACATGCTTCAAGTGACTTTGAATATACCCTACAATCAAATGAAAAGAGAAAATCAGTCACAACGATCTAAAACCGAGTAAAAATGCTCATCTCATTGAGCACCCTGCGGACCACATTGGTCTATGCAAATCATAAGAAATATAATTAGGAAGTGATAGATGCAGCCAATGAAAGTGACCAAATCGATAACCAGAAGGAACGTGGACTATTTTAGCCAATAGAAACAACCAAATCGACACATTCTGGTTTCGCTGAATACTGAATATTTTAAAGTAATGTTTGAAAATAAATTCCCTGGCTCCAAATAATTTCTGGGAACTTTGTCAACCCTTGTCTAATCAAAATATTCTCGCTTCCTGCAAGTGACTTTGGACATACTATTCAGAGCGAATTTTAAGTATTGAACGCCTCAATTTACTCGGAAACTGGTTGCACAATTTTTATAGATTTTGGTGTGCAGGGATTTTGTGATATGGCCGATATTATGGATGTATTTGAATTTTTGTCAGACCTTTCCTTTTTCCGGAATGATAGTGAATAGTGAACTTTATTCTTTCAAATGTCGTAACGTAGATAATTTTCTAAACGCATATTCAGGGGTTTGGTCCTACACTAAGTCATGCGACTGAAGCGTACAACTTAAAACGTATGGTTTGTGTTTTAGTCCTATGAAATCCGAGATTTGAATCTTCCTCTTTCATAAAAAGCAAACATGCATTATAGAGGTTATGGTTATGCTCTACCAGGAGCATGACAATCGAGGCCTGTCATTCAAGACGATCCCCAATTTGATAATGCCATCCGCTACTGACTCTCGTCGACAAGTTTACGGCACCGGATACCGGAAGTCATAGGGGACGGGGTTACACTCTATCTGATTTCGGCTGTTTGAACCAGGCGTCTGGGATTCTTCGAATCGTACGAGTCGATAACGTATGATAAGGAGACGTCGTAACGTAGGGAATTGATTTGGAAAACGCTTATTCTGCAGTTGTATCCTCCTAAAGGGAGTTTTTTTTAGAGCTATAGAACTTCAAATTGCAATAAAACAACGATGGATTATTCGATTGACATGAATTTCATTTATCCGCAAGATAATCTTGTGGCATTACATTTCAAATATGATTTCTGGCATATGGCCGCCACGGCTGGCTCGGATGTAGTCCAATCTGGACGTCCAATTTTCGATGACTTTTTCCAACATTTGTGGCCGTATATCGGCAATAACAAGGCGAATGTTGTCTTCCAAATGGTCAAGGGTTTGTGGCTTATCCGCATAGACCAATGACTTTACATAACCCAACAGAAAGTAGTCTAGCGGTGTTAAATCACAAGATCTTGGAGGCCAATTCACAGGTTTAAAACGTGAAATTAGGCGGTCACCAAACGTGTCTTTCAATAAATCGATTGTGGCACGAGCTGTGTGACATGTTGCGCCGTCTTGTTGGAACCACAGCTTCTGGGCATTATGGTTGTTCAATTCAGAAATGAAAAAGTTAGTAATCATGGCTCTATACCGATCACCATTGACTGTAACGTTCTGGCCATCTTCGTTTTTGAAGAAGTACGGACCAATGATTCCCCCAGCCCATAAAGCGCACCAAACAGTCAGTTTTTCTGGATGTAATGGTGTTTCGACATACACTTGAGAATTAGCTTCACTTCAAATGCGGCAGTTTTATTTGTTGACGTAGCCATTCAACCAGAAGTGCGCTTCATCGCCAAACAAAATAAAATGGACGTAGTGCGCGATACGTATTCAGCACAGAACCATTATTTTCGAAATAAAATTGCACTATTTGCAAGCGTTGTTTAGGCGTGAGTCTATTCATGAATTGCCAAACCAAACTGAGAATAAATCACTTGACATCTGTTAAATCGGTCACCATCTTGACTTGAAGCGTATGTTTTGTAATTTAATCGTAGGGAATTCGAGGAAATGGCGATCAGGCGTTGGTTTTCATAATCTACCATATAGGAACATGAGTATCTGGGATAGCTTCAAGAAGGTTACTTTCTCACTGCTAAAAGTCTCTTGAGCAAACCATTTTTGAGGCACCAGGTGATCTGGAGTTTCTTCTTCCTCTCCACAGAATCTGCACAAGTCGTTTTGTGCTACTCTCATACTCATGAAATGCTTCTTACTTCTTGAGGCGACAATGCCTTCTAAGTAATCCACTGAGAAGGTGTAACTTATTCTTGTTAAGATCCAGATATTTCTAAGATTTTGCAGTATCAAAGTTTCGAAGAAACTTTTCAAATGTTACAATCCAGGGCGATTATGCCAGAGTGTTTATCTTTCGGGTTTTTCCTTCTCCTGAGATACACTTACCTATACCGAGGCTATAGGGCCGATGAAAGGAGTTTGTGCTACTCTTCTGGCAAATGTGTTGGCCATTACATTTTCTTTAATTTTTCGGAAGTGAAAATCCAATCACTGTAATTGCTATCGCTGAAAATTTGGGTTCAAATCTTCGACGCTGGAATTTTAATTTTATTTTGTATTTCACTTTTTTTATCGATTTGAGATATTCTACGAGATAAAAAATATAATAAACTATAACGTTGTCAATATGATTTGAGATATTCTGTGAGAGGAGAGATATTAATAAATCATCGTATAATCTTATCGCTGTCAATATGACAAAATCGTATTTGATTCATTCCAATGCCATTCCCCTTAATTTGCCAATATTGCAACAACAGAAGAAGCGTGCAGTTCTGGGAAAATTGAGCCATCGTGTATCCGGTGCGCCAATGAAAAATTTCAAATTGGATGTTATCGATTATTTATACCACGGTCAGTAACCCCACCTTGTAACTTCCGTTCGAGTTAAAATTAGAAACAAACTGAGCCACATTGTCTTTTTAGTCTTTTCATCACTGGCAGAACAATAATATAGCGGAGAATATTGGATTTCATTGACAATGAGACTGGTTTCGAACGTACATACAGTTGACCTGATTTCTGCAGTGAATGGTGTGGTAAACACTATGAAACCCATCTTCAGTTAACATTGAAAATACACCCGATGCAACTGAATGCGCTCAGATTTATTTTGCTGATTGGAGTGGTAATGATTTTATGAATGTCGATTCGATTAATTGTGAATATGCAATCGAATTGAAAGAAAAAGTCAGGAGCTTGTGAGCGCTGGTTAATTCATGCGTGAATTGCGTCCTTGGAGATCACATATGTATATAGGGATACGTGGTCTGCGAGCACGTCAGTGCTTTCTCCATTTGTTTTATACATAAAATGTTAAGAAACAATTTTATCTCTATCGAATCTGTCTGTTAACAAATTTAACCGCTGCATTCGAGAGCCTAACCCTACTTGAAAGTTTCTAGCTTTTTTCTTTCAAGATTTAATTTTTCTATATGGAGTGTTTTTAAATTGGAGGTATAAACGAAAATGATCATTTTTACAAAAAAGTTCTTTAGACCACTAACGCTTTATTTTCGATATATATCCTTTCAAAGTCTATTTTTTCTCATAGTCTTCAACATGTGATATACTAATTTTAAATGCAAATCTGTACAGAGGGGTATTTTTTCTGGAACAGTGCCCGCTTCTTTCTTTCAGAACTTTTTTTGTGGACCACTGGTAGTTTAGAAAAGTGTAAAAAGAAACCAGCACAACTTTTTTTGGTTTCTTGCAGTTTCGTCGTATCTGCTACCGATTTCGAGAAAAAAATTTCCCCAATTCTCTATTAATCTTTAGGAAATTTCAAATTATTATAAAGATACAGTTAGTAATCGAAGTTTGTTATAAAGAAAACACAGTAGATCGAAAATTTGTATATTTAGTTGTAATTCAAACGAAATAAAAAAAACTTGAAAATTAATAGTATATTCCAAAACTAGTTTCAGAAAGGGCTCCTATATGCTCTATTAGTGATGACGTCACACACCGCCATTTTTGGTTCTCCTGTCAATGTCATTCAAATTAATTAGTACGGCTTATTTTCATAAATAATAGTATTTGAGGAATGATTTCAGTATTAATTGATAGACAGAAGGAACGAGATTAATGCCAGTAAGTTCGAACTTGAAGTTCAACTAATAAACACGGCTTTTTACAAAATCTGGGGAATGCTACAGGATTCAAACTTACTGGTATTAATCTCGTTCCTTCTGTCTATCAATTAATACTGAAATCGTTGCTCAAATACTCTTATTTATGAAAATAAGCCAATTCCTTCAACGACACCGTACAAATTGGAATGGCAATTTATTTGTTTGGATTCCGAACCTGACAGGAGAACCAAAAATGGCGGTGTGTGACGTCACACTAATAGAGCGTATTGTGCCCTTTGATACCACAGAAGTGCATATAGGGATATGTGCACGTCAGTGCTTTCTCCACTTATTTTGAAATTCTTGAAATGTTTGAAAACAATTTTATCTCTAGCGAATCTGTTGTTTTGACTTCAGGAAAACAAAATGTGATTTTGCCTATTAAACAATTTGATTATCTGAAGATCCGAACCTACCCTGAAAGTTTCTAGGTTTATCCGTTCATGAGTTAATGAGTCCAGATATGATTTGCTCTACATACTTGTAAATTCTTGTACACCGGGTGTTCCTTAATTAGAGGTACAAACGAAAACGATCATTTTTAAGAGAAAAGAGTACTTTAGCTCACAAATGCTTTTTTTCGATATATAGGGTATGAAAGTCTGATTTTTTTTCTCATAGCACCTTCCAGCAACAAGATATTCAACTTAAATTTGGAATAGATATTGCAATTTTCATCATGTGATATTCAAACCTACAGTGCGTTTTTTTTTCTGGAACAGTTCTTTCTCACAGAACTTTTTTGTGGACCACTGGTAGTTGAGAAAAATGAAAAAGAAACCAGTGCGACACTTTTTTATTTCTTGTAATTTCGTCGTATCTGCTACCTATTTCGAGAAAAATTTCTTAAACAATTATCCAATAATCCTCAGGAAAATCTGAATTATTATAAAGATCCAGTTAGTAAGTTCTGATGAATAAATTAATGAATATTCCATAAAATGGTATAATCTTCATAAAAAAAAGTAGTACTACAAGAAAAACTCTGTATCTCGAAAACAAAGCGTTTGCCCATGTTCATAGGACTTTTACTCATTCAATTTGATAGAAAATCTATCGTGCTTTTTTTGACTGAGTTTTTATGCAAAAAAAACATCTCAACCTTAGTATATTATCGAGAACTATCGGATGATAGATAATTTATTGAATAAATGAAAAATTAAAATGTTTCTTTATTTCGCATATAAACGGCTCCACGTACAAAATAGGGATGGGATATTTTTTGTCAAAATCGAACGATTACATCAAAAATTTTAATAATAATTTTTGATATTTCAAGCTAATAAGCTTGAACGATATTTCCTCTATTTCAGTCAAAGTTTGTGAAATATAGTCGAAATTCAATGAAAAATTCAGATTATACATCCTAGTGACTTTTGTATGGTATCTTGGCAGTTGGTGTTACTGTAATGAAATTTGACAGATAACGGAATATGGATTTGAATCGTACGTTTCGAATTTTGAAATAATTTATAATTACGCATTATATTCGAAATCTATGTCTGATGAAACCGATTTAACACCACCAGGATTGAAAGAAATTGCGAATTATGTTGCAAATCATTTCACTATATCCAAATTATATCATATTGACAATTTGACATGTGTTGACTTTTGATAGGATTGGAAGTCACTGTAGACAATCACAAAACGAAAAATATAACTGAAAACAATGCAAGTTTTTTGCAGCACTCTTTTTAGTACTGTAATGAACTCATTACGATACTGAAATAAACAAGATATATATTTTCGATAATTAATAAATACCGTGAGTTTAATTTAATATATTAATAAATACCTACCGTCTTTTTTTAACTTCAACGTCCTGTACTTAGGAAACTAAGTAACCCCGGACATAAGTTTATGGGAACTTTTTTTCTTAAAATGACCAAACGATCCTACCTAGATCTGACGATATATACCTAGATCTGACGATCTGCAAATCGTCAGTTCCGATCGACTGGCCGCTGACATGTGATTAAGCACAATCACTTCCAATATATTCTGTAAAATGAAATCAATGCATGTTTTCCTGTCTCCGGGAGTTCCTCATACGATCGTTAGATATTTCTGCATGTACCGCCCGGGCGGGCAATCAATTCCTCGCTATCGAAATGCACCCGTAAGGATCTAGGAGGCGACGTTTTAAAACTCACGTCGTAGCAGGTTAGTCATACGTCTCTTGTCTATCCCGACGGGAAACCTCTTGCCGCTCGCTCGTTGCCGTCGTGAAATTGTCCCGTTTTTCCCCCTTTACCCCCCTGTGTCCCGCATCCTACACGCTATTCCTTCGAAAAAATCTTGCAACCTTGGATCTCGACGTCGATCGTGAGCCAAGTTGGAACCCCCACGATCTGGTAACGAATGAAATGAATGTAGGATGTATTAATCGAACTTGTTGGTTTCTACGCTGTCTTTCAGAGCAAATCGAGGCGATTAGTATTTATTGTGATTTACAAAGAATGAGAAAATCGGGTTTTGCGTAGTTTTTTTTATATTCTGTTAGAAGGTTGTTTGATTCCGACGATGCTCTCAGTACCTGGGACCGTATTCTCGACAAGTGATCTTTCAAAACGTATACGTTCTTTCAGTGCTCTGAAAGATCACTTGTCGAGAATACGGTCCCTGTACAATTCAACAATTCCTGAATGTTGTTGATGTGTGTATCTTTTCATGATTAAATGGTATAAACAAATGACAGGAAATGTCAAAAAATGATGCTCAGTGTTGCCATTCATTCCCAATGGGTAAACGCTTTGTTTTAAGGAAAAATTGTTTTCATTTCCTGTATTACTAAAAATCCTTAACTCACAAATATGTATATTTCAGCATAGTAGATTAAATCGATTAATATTATAATCCCAAATTTTCAAAAAGGAAATAGGCCTTGTTCTCTAGAAATGTCTAATTTCTTATTATGTATTCAATGTCCAATATCATTATCAATGGACAACAAATAATGTTTTCGGGATTGATTAGTTTTTCAGGAAATAATCTAGCCTAAATTATCTTCTAAGGTTGACGAATTCGGGGTTTTATGAACTATTTACCATGCATAACCATGATGAAAGCATTTTAATAATTTGATCCCTCAAATTTATAGGTCTTGTTGATATAACGTATGTAACAATAAACGTATTGTAACTAAGTATGAGATATATCGCTTTACAATTCTACATACCTACATGGTCTGATAGACGAACCGGTAAACAAGTTGCGAATTGCGCCTTTAAAGTTTAAATTCATTAACATAACTGTAAAAAATGAATGTACACATGTATACTTGTCCTTTATGAATTATTACACAATTCATTCCGTTATCATGAAACTTTGGTGAGCTGTTGGATAGACCCCTACTAAGGTTTCGAGTATAGTAGAATACCAGAATGAAAACTTCTCGAATAGTCATTTGTAGAAATCTTAAACCGGCTCCTTCGCCATTTTGTGATACTTATTACTTGCCGAACATTTCGAAACCTTTCCCATATGGAAATGAACGAGTTTCGATAAAAAAGACACAATGTCAATTGCATGTTACTATAACAAGTTTTTTGCACGACCCATAAGCCATTTTACTTACTCAAAAGCAGGAGTGACGTATCTTTATATCTAAAGATGTCTAAAATACTGGTGTATTCACTGATTAGATTTTTGTTTAAGATAATTTTTGCGATTGGCTCGGCATGGGTTCTTTTTCTCTCACTTCCTTTAGGTGGCGCTATACAAAGAATTAAACAATCAACAGCATCATTTTAAAATGTTCATATGTTCTGTCAAAAGTAGTGTATTGTTGATTTAACCTCAAAACGATATTGACAGAAAGACGTCATATAAAACAATGCGGAAATCAAGTGAAAAGGAACCAATACCATTAAAATCCAAGAAGGCTGGTCCCTTTGAAAGTTGCCACTTCAATCTTAAGTTTTTTCAAGAGTAAGTGAGCACACCAGTATTTTTGACATCTTTGGTCAAAGTATAGAGCAAGTTCAGTAAATATAAACATGTCCAAACTAGATCTCAAATGACTTATCAAAGTCAAAGTGTCAACTTATGATGATCCGACTCATAGAATAGAACTTGCTCTGCATTTAGTTCTCTGAAAAAGTTAGCTTCGTTAAAAAGCCAAGAAAATAATTGGTTTTATTCTACACTGTGTCTGTAAAGTATGGAACAAATTCATTTTCATCTGAACAGACCATTTTAAGAAATAATCTTGAAACACGTTGATTTTAATTCACCGTATTTTAAAATAATAATCTAATATACAGGGTGAATTTCTTTCGAGTAATGACGTCACCGTCATTTTTTTTAAATGGAACACCTCCATTTTGTCTCAATTTTCCAATTACTCTAGCTGAGCTGATTCCAAAAATGTATCACATGTTGATTCCACTTGGTAGAGGGTGGACAAAAATTCAATAGTTTTGTGTGAGCTCATAAAGTAACGCGTAACATTCTTTATTAGTTAAATTAACAATATTATCAAAAATACTTATTGTTTTGAATGTAACACCTTGTAGTTTGTTACATTTTTAGATTAATAAAAATGAGCTGTTTGGTATTTGTGGTAAAGCAGACAGAATATGAAAGAAATTATTTCTTATTTCTATACATTTTTATTAATCTAAAATTGTAACAAACTACAGGGTGCTACATTCAAACCAATTGCCGCTAGACAATAAGTATTTTTGATAATATTGTTAATTTAACTAATAAAGAATGTTACGCGTTACGAGAATCAACATGTGATACATTTTTGGTATCAGCTCAGCTAGAGTAATTGGAAAATTGGGACAAAATGGGTTGTTCCATTTAAAAAAATTGACGGTGACGTCATTACTCGAAAGTAATTCACCCTGTATATTAGATTATTATTTTGAATTACGGTAAATTAAAATGAAAAATCGACGTGTTTCAGGATTATTTTTTAAAATGGTCTGTTTAGCTAAAAATGAATTTGTTCCATACTTAACGGACACAGTGTATAAGGCCCTGGAAAAGACTCAGTCGATATGACCGAGAATGTCAAATTATAAACGGAGAAAAAAGAAATTATTTCTAAATAAGTTGTAAATTGGTCCCCGGCCGATGACCCAACCTTAAGGCTAACACTCTGTATAATCAGAACTGGCAATTCGCGTTTCCATAATCGCTCACTAATAACCAATTTAATCAACAAACATGAACCCATCGCTTCCTGCAAACGATATCCAGGAATACCGAACGAAATACACAATCGGCATTAAATTGATTGCGGCAGACCGAATTCACAGGACCCGCTCGTTGGTTATTCAATCAATCGCGTTTTCTTTATTTCCCCATCGGAATCTAATCGATTCGCGTTGTTGTTAATACGTTTAATTGACGAGGTGTCTGAACCAGGACGGCGTAATTTGAATTCTGTCACCGAGAAAATTAAGCGACTCACGCTTGTGCGGGAATGAGGCTCGGAAGCAGATTTGATCGAATAAGACGCAGATTATGAGACCGATTATACGCAAGAATTACGTCGTTTTCAATATTCCACCCTTCAGATTTTAGTAGGTGTTGATTTGTTTTGATAGGTGTTGATTTGTTTTGATATATCCGAGTTTCGAGGTATTTCAGAAAACCCAGAAACCCTTACGCTGTGTCCTACGTGAGCGAATTATTGCGAGCGATTAGAGCGACGCGACCAAACGCGATATATCAAACCTTGGAATATAATAGCGCTGTCCTACGTGCAGTCGTATCGGTCGTAAAACCGTTTCGCGCTCTGTCGGCGATCAAATTATTTGATATTTCCAAGCGGCATTCGCGCGAACTTCAGTAGTTCTTGTTGATGCAGGCACGTTTACTTCGACCGCTCTACAATGAATGATTTAAACGAAGTTTTAGTACTGGCTATTAGAAATTCCAGTATACTCTGGGACAAGACTGATAAAATATATCATAATCGACTGTTGGTGGTTAGAGAATGGAGTAGAATTGCCGATGAACTGGGGGAAACAAGTGAGATTGACAAATTAACTATAGTATTATATACACTGAGAGAAGTGTTTATTTGATATTATCGAAAATGCATTATAGTTAATGAATCATTTATTGGATCTATGGTCAAACAAATATTAGTTTCATGGAAATAAATAATTTATTTGAAATCCCACCAATAATCATCATTTATTATTCCACTTCATTTATTTACGCATAACCTATATTACTAATGCTGAAGAAATATCCATTTGAAGGAAATAAATATAGTTGAGGTTAATATACCATTGAGTAATAATAAATAAACCTTCTTTATATGTAATATGTAGGTATCCATGCAGATTGAAAAAAAAAAATTTCAATTCAGTAATGGTTTACGTATTTCTTAGATTTTTTTTTGGTTGTTTCTATATAGTCAAATGTTGTAGAAAGCAATCTACAATAACTGTGGAATAAATTTGGAGAAGTCCTTAATTGTTTATATAAGTGGTGAAACTCTACAAAATTCATTCGTTCCAAAAAAATTTAATTTGTTGGATTTCTCTTTCTTCCCAATTTTCTGCGTCTTACAATTAGCATTTTTAAAGCCACATTTTCACATATGAATAATTTACGTTTTCTTGACCACCTCATTATAACTGTTTCTCTACAAGCGTATGACAACGGACTGATCTTCCGCAATGCACAATCCCAACCCAACCATATTTATGTCGCGTCGTGTCGCGTTTGTAGATTTCAACGTAGGACAAAAAAAGTCGCGCTGCTCACATCGCTCGCGTAGTACATAAAATTGGCGTCGCTCGCGTCGTAACATTAGTCGCTCACGTAGGACATAGGGTTAGTTTTGGATGAAAGTTTGTAGTATCGCGTTTTCGTGGGGATTATTAAAACACTGATGGACGACAAACGAGAACTTTATTGTGCCACAGGATACTTGAACACTCTACTAACTCAACTGGTCATCACCTCGTAACTTACTCCCCTCAACCCTTATTTTTCCAGTTTTATGCCAGGGTTACAAACATAGAATCATATTGTACAGGGTGGGCAAATAAGCGAGGTAAGCGGCTATATCTCAGGATCCACTCATCGTAGAGACTTGCGGTAAAAAATTTTACCACTAAAATGTACAAGAGAACACACTGGAAATTGTTTTGAAGTTTATACCTCTACCGCTAGGGGGCGTAATAGCTATCGTCGAGTAGAAAAATGAATTTTACTTGAAAATGTTTGATATGAAGTTGAAGAAAAAATATCATCACTGTAATCCTTGGAAAGTTCTCTATCTTTTTGAATTGACACTTTCGATTTTACGACATCAAATAAGGGTAGGTGAAAGGGAGAAATCTGACTGATTGAAACGCCTGTAACTTCAGTTTGGCTCAACATTTTCGAGCAAATTAGATCTCGTCTGAACGATTACCTATATCTTGTTTATTGAGGACAAAATATACTCATGATAAAGGTGCTGTTTCATCAAGACAATGCGCCGAGTAACAAATCAATTAAAACAACGGCAAAATTGTATGAAGTAGGCTTCAAATGGCTTCTGCATCCACCGTATTCGCCAGATCTGGTCCCCAGCGACCTTTTCCTGTTCTCAGACCTCAAAAGAATGCTCGCTGGAAAAAAATTTAGCGCCAATGAAGAAGTTATCGCTGAAACTGAGGCCTATTTCAAAGCGAAAAACAAATCGTACAACAAAAATGGTATTGAAAAGTTGGAAGATCGCTATAATCGCTGTATCGCCCTCGAAGGCAACTATGTTGAATAATAAAATTGAATTTTGTCGAAAAAATGTGTCTTACTATGGTAGAACGGGGACTTTTCAATTGGCCTGTTATCATTATAAACAATGGAAGAAAAAATTATATGTTCAACTCGGCAGCAAAGTAGATTGACTATTAATTATTTTTTTAATATCAAAATTAAACCTCTTATTGGGAAACCTTTTATATGATTTATCCAAACCGGATTCAAGAGATAATAAACCGTTGTATAAAGTTTACGGTGTTTCTAAGAAAATTATCGTGCTTATAATCAACCGCAATATTCATCTAAAACGCGTATTTTGCATCGGAAAGTACAATCGACCGAAAACTCCAGAATCACAGACATTAAGGCATAATGATAGCGACATGTTTTCCCTGGAACAAGCGCACAAAAAGAAAATAGTACGCCCAATCCATCCGTAAGGTCTGGAGGAAGTCTATAATTTCATGTGCATTTCTTCATCGCGCTACCGTACCGTTGCTTGGCATAAGAAAATAAGGCCGATTTGAGCCCAATGTTTGGAAACACGCCTGGAAAACGGAACGAGAAGCGAAGACGGACGACTTGGTGGAAAATCGATTTGTTCTTGTTTTGGGAAAAAGGAACTGAATAGGGTTTTGTGCTCGGGGAGTTGGGGGATTCTGTTCGATACAGAAAACGTGTCTTCGATAAGTTCGCATGTTAGTGAAGCATTCTCTGATGGTCGCGGGGAAAATCTTGCGTTTGCCTGCCTGCTGATGATTACGGAAAAACTTTTCAGAAATGATTTTCTGGGGGCGTTGAAAAAAATCAATCTACCTCTAGGAATAGTCTCAGTTCGTGTATTAAGAAGGGAAAATTGAAAAAAAGCAGCTTTATCGCCTTTCGGGACTCCCAGAACTGGGATAAGAAGTTTCATTTTGGATATCCCGCTATCTGAGCGGCTGTAATTTTTTTTTTTTTGACATTTTCCGAATACAAACTACGCACTTACTAGAAACTTCCATGACCTTTTTGGTAATTAGTATTGTACTGCCTTTTCTGCTTTTTCGAGAATTTCACATTTCCAGATATATAGTAAATTTTGTGTTAATAGCACATAGGCGTACAATTTTGCTTCAGCCTTTTTTTCCGAAATTCAAGGCTTTATTGTGAAAAACTGGTTGTAGGTACATTTATGATGATTTGAAGTATTGTCCATAGCTGGCCACTACTTTCTCCCATCTTTCGGGCAGCGTACGAATCCCACGTTGAAAAAACTGGTCATCTTTTGAAGAGATCCACGATTCGATCCAATTTTTTACTTCTTCATGATACCGGAAGTGCTGGTCAGCCAGACCGTGTGCCATTGATCGAAACAAGTGATAGTCCGAGGGAGCAACGTCTGGAGAATAATGTGGGTGGGGTTAGACTTCCCATTTCAAAGTTTCTAAGTATGTCTTGACCACATTCGCAACATGGGGTCGAGCATTGTCAAGCTGTAAAATTAATTTATCTCTTCTTCTATTGCGGCCGTTTGTCTTTCAATGCTCGGCTCAAACGCATTATTTGCGTTCAATAACGATTGCCTGTGATTGTTTCAGTCAGTTTTAACAACTCATAATACACTACGCCGAGCTGATCTCACCTAATACTGAGCATGCCCTTGGAACCTTCGACGTGGAAGCATGGTCAGGATATCTCCACGATATTCTGCGCTTGGGATTATTGTATTGAACACATTTTCCATCTTTAGTCACAATACGATTTAGAAATGCCTTCCGTCTTTGTCTTACAAGCAGCTGTTCTAAAGCAAATAAACGCCGTTCGACATATCTCGGCTTCAACTCATACGGCACCCAATTTCCTTGTTTCTGAATCGTTCTCATGACTTTCAGGCGTTTTGAAATTGCTTGTTGCGTCACTCCCAATGATCCTGCCAATTCTTGTTGCGTTTGACACTAGTCTTGATCAAGTAATGCCTCCAATTCTGCATCTTCAAAAACCTTCTCTCTTCCACCGAAATGCTGGTCTTCGACGTCAAAATCATGGTTCTTAAAGCTTTGAAACCAATCTTGGCACGTTCTTTTACTAATAGCTGCCTCACCAAAGGTATCTGAGAGCATTCAATGAGCCTCAGCCGCAGATTTCTTCATATTAAACCAGAAAATTAAAACCTCTCGTAAATGACGAGAATTTGGCTCGTAAGCTGACAAGTTTAATCGAGAATAACTTTATGATGCAGACACAAATCGACTAATATTTCGATGGCGTTATGTTAACAAATACCTCAGCTTATTCTATGATACCTACGATCTTTTTATTTCGACTACCGCTACAGCCATCTATTACAAAATGGCTGAAGCAAAGTTGTATACCTAATATATTCTAGTCTTTATTTATTACCTATATTATATATAGTATTTGGTAGATGCCAACAGCAAGAACTTGTGAATATGCTCTTGGTGTAGAAGATTAAACGTTAGTTCTTTTGGTAAATGTACCAGATTTAAAAACAAAAAACGCGTCTTCATAATAATTGTTGGAGAAGAGGAAATGAACAGTTTGAAGCTGATGAAAGAATACAGGTCTCCACCCCCAAGGGATTTTCCAGGAAAAAGTATTTTCCTCGTCGGTAATCTAGGCCGTTGGACTAACTATACAATGAGTTGGAAAAAACACATTTGGCAAAATCCAAAATAAAATTTATTCAATATAAATATAAAATTATTTTCGCTCTCTACATTATACCCAAGGGCATAATATACTCAGTAATGACATGGGTAACAAAATAGCACACTGGTATGAGAAAAAATATAAAAGCTCCGCGTTGTGTGATATCCATCAATTATAATAATTAAAACGAAACCCGCATTTGAATGTGGCATATATAAGGTGTGTGAATAAGTCTTTCCCGTTTTTTTTTAAATTTTGAGCCTTTATTGTGAAAAAATGGTTACAAATGAATTATTGAAAGTATTGGCCATCGCTAGCTACAACTTTTCCCCATCTTTCTGGCAACATACGAATCCCGTTGCGAAAAAATTCGACCGGTTTGGCCTCTATCCAGTCATCCACCCATTTTTTGGCTTCCTCGTAGGAATGGAAGTGCTGGTCAGCCAGGCCATGCGTCATCGATCTGAAGAGATGGTAATCAGACGGAGCAATGTCTGGACTATACGGCGGGTGGGGTAGGACTTCCCATTTGAGCGTTTCTAAGTATGTTTTCACCGGCTGTGCAACATGTGGGCGAGCATTGTCATGTTGCAAAATAACTTTGTCGTGCCTGTCGGAGTATTGTGGCCGTTTTTCTCGCAGTGCGCGGCTCAAACGCATCAATTGTCGTCGATAGACCTCGCCTGTGATCCTTTCATTCGGTTTCAGAAGCTCATAGTAAACCACACCTAGCTGGTCCCACCATATACAGAGCATGAGCTTGGCGCCATGAATATTTGGCTTGGCCGTCGATGATGATGCATGGCCGGGTAGTCCCCATGATTTTCTTCGCTTCGGATTATCGTAACGGATCCACTTTTCATCGCCAGTCACGATACGATGCAGAAAACCCTTTCTTTTATGTCGCTGAAGCAGCTGTTCGCAAGTGAAAAAACGCCGTTCGACGTCTCTCAGCTTCAGTTCGTACGGCACCCAATTTCCTTGCTTTTGGATCATTCTCATGGCTTTCAAACGCTTGGAAATGGTTGTTCGGTCAACTCCGAATGCTTCAGCAAGTTCTTCTTGCGTTTGACACGAATCTTCATCAAGCAAAGTCGCCAATTCTTGATCTTCAAAGATTTGCGGCCGCCCGGAACGCTCCTTGTCTTCCACGTCGAAACCATCCGCGAACACTTGAATCATCGACACAACCTTCTCCATAAGCTTCCTGAAGCAACCGATGCGCCTCGGCAGCAGATTTCTTCAAATTGAACCAATAAAGTGAAACTTCCCGCAAATGACGTCGACTCGGCTCAAATTTCGACATTTTCACGATTTCAAAAATTTATGATGCGAAAAAATTTCAACTAATGTGTTAGTGTGGAATTGTTGACAGATGAATAAGCTTTGATTATGACATATGTAACCATTAAATACTCGCACAGTATTGGTGGCGCCATCTCTTACAAAAAACGGGAAAGACTTATTCACACACCTGATATCACTAATTGACTGAATGACGGTTATCGATTTTTCTCGTTAGGAACGTACAGTATTATGTTTATTCCCTCTTTTTCCCGACTGAACCCTCTGGAGCGGGATTCAATCTCATAACGCTTCCGGGTGAAACGTATTGAAAAACGTATTTGCCTTCGTGATAAAATGATTAAAATTTAAGGAGTCGATCTGATGTAATTAATTTTGTGATTGCAGCGTCCTATTTCTATCGTATCGGCGGGTTTGACAGGATCTGATCGGAATTGAGGTGCAGGTATTGATTAAGAGCGGGATTCTATTCGAAAAAAAAAATTATTTTATTGATGACATTTTTGGGCGCTAGTTGCCTGAACAAATCTCTATATCATAACCATAGAAAATTCAAGAAGTGTATCGAAAAAAGTGTTTTTGAATGCTCGTTAATTCATGCATCAATTGCGCCCTTGAAAACCACATATAATTGTTTGATATTGAAGTTCCGAATATACCAGCCAACTTCACTGATAGGATATCGAATCTGAACTCAGATCTTCTTTTTGTTTGAGCAGCGGGTACAGTCTCCCGTGTAATTGCTTTGCCTTTTTTCTGTTTTCTTCTATCTGTTTGTTAAAGTTCATTTTTTCATCTAGTAATACCCTCAGATATTTTTCTTCCTTTTTCCATTCAAACGTTTGTTTTTCTATTTTGACGTTTCCAGCTTTCTCTTTCTTTACTGATGTCCGTCCGAAGTTGCAACTGTTTTCGATGTATTCACTTTGAATCTCCATTTCTTGAAGTATTCCATCAGTTAATCTAGGTCTATCTGTAACTGCCTAGTATTTGTTTTCCTCATTTTACTGTGATAGTAAATGGCAGTGTCATCTGCAAACAGGGCTGCCTTGCATCTATTCATTTTTGGTATGTCTGCTCTGTATATGTTGAACAGCAGCGGTCCTATCACCGATCCTTGGGGAACTCCGGCTTCAATTTCTCTGATCGTCGACCTGGTACTATCGATATTCACTCTAAATTTTCTATTTTCCAGGTATGATTGTATTAATCTCGTAAATTTGATTGGAAATCACATCAACTTCATTTTGTATATAAGACCATGATGCCATATTTTATCAAATTCATTTTCTATATCCAAGAATATTGCACCAGTATCTGTAGAGAGGTTCATTTGCTCCTCAAATCTGAGGTGGAATTAATGTTTCAAATCTAAATACAATTTTTTTTTCTAGGCAGGCATGCACC
This sequence comes from Harmonia axyridis, assembly GCF_914767665.1. Taxonomy (NCBI): domain Eukaryota; kingdom Metazoa; phylum Arthropoda; class Insecta; order Coleoptera; family Coccinellidae; genus Harmonia; species Harmonia axyridis. The sequence continues at coordinate 11,818,053 of NC_059502.1, read as the reverse complement.
ATCGGAGTCTGCGCATAGGAGGTCTGGGAACCCTAGAACCTGGAGCACTACGCACCAGGCCATACGATGGTAAAATAGCCGGTCTGTATGATCTCGAAGAGACCCTTGGCAGCGGCCATTTTGCCGTCGTCAAATTGGCCAGACATGTCTTCACCGGCGAAAAGGTTGCTGTTAAAGTGATAGACAAAAGTAAACTGGATGAGATTTCCAAGGCACACTTGTTCCAAGAGGTAAGCTAGAATGATTTATCCTATCATGAAGATTTTCGATTTTACTGATAAATATTATATTTTGCTAGTTTGGTGACTGATCTAGGAGATGCCTATAGGTTAAGAAAGCATTTTTTCGAGAGATGGCAAAGTCTTGGAATCTTTGCAATATTTTAGTTTGTTTCTTTGAAGAACATTATTCCAGATAAATTACAGAATTCTGCAGTTAGGTTGGAATTTATTTTTTTATTTCTGCTAATGGCTTAATTCTGTCAATTTATTTTATTTTTCAAAATTGCAAAGTGCATTCTGCTGTTAGGCCATCATCAGATACCTGTAAGTGAGCAATGGCAAAGTTGAAACATTTGGAAAAGGCCAAAGTTTATGTTACTCACTCGTTACTGTCAGATGTACATGGAAGTCCTCTCGAATAAAATCGTCAGAACATTGCACAAACAATTGTCCAAACAATCACCAACTATATTTATGGAATTTTTCTTCTTAAAATTTACCAAGGAATCTCTCTTTCTCCTTTGTACCTCCAATTAAGGAACACCGGCATTCAATGAAATACAACGAATAAATAGTAATAACTCTCGCGTGTAATAACAGTCAGAAAATTATTATTCGAAATAATCACTAAATAATCCCATTTTACGATAAGCCAAAAATGCATCAATTAAGCCCCGTAAAAAATCCCACAAATCAATTTTCGAAACGGAACAATGAATTAATAAATCTCTGCTTCGCAATTAATGATAATTGCGTCATGCGAAACAAAAAGCATTCGAGTAGAATGTTTCACAATGAAATGGTCGAACGTAATCGGCTACGATCTTTGTATTTGTACTCAGAGTAATGAACATAGGTAGAGGGAGCATACGTCATTTTCAGTAAGCAAATTTTGTACCCAACATGAACTATCAAATTTGACATGAAGCGCGCGGAAATGAAAACATATCAGTGATACGATATTTCACTCAATTCGCGAGTTTCTCCACAAAGAACGCACTTCTTATGTCCCATAGTGAATCAACGTTTCATATTAACTCAAAATATATTGAGATGAATACCTAAATAACGGGTGTTTTTTTCGAGGTATATAACTTTAAGTTGGCATTACTGTTCAAGATGGCGACCGATTTAACAGCTGTAAAGTGATTTATTCTCAGTTTGGTTCGGCAATTCATCATGAATAGACTCACGCCTGAACAACGCTTGCAAATATTGCAATTTTATTTCGAAAATAATGGTTCTGTGCGGAATACGTATCGCGAACTACGTCCATTTTATTTTGTTTAGCGATGAAGCGAACTTCTGGTTGAATGGTTACATCAACAAACAAAACTGCCGCATTTGGAATGAAGCTAATCCTCAAGTGTATGTCGAAACACCGTTACATCCAGAAAAACTGACTATTTGGTGCGCTTTATGGGCTGGTGGAATCATTGGTCCGTACTTCTTCAAAAACGATGATTGCCAGAACGTTACAGTCAATGGTGATCGGTATAGAGCCATGATTACTAACTTTTTTATTCCTGAATTGAACAACCATGATGTCCAGGAGCTGTGGTTCCAACAAGACGGCGCAACATGTCACACAGCTCGTGCCACAATCGATTTATTGAAAGACACGTTTGGTGACCGCCTAATTTCACGTTTTGGACCTGTGACTTGGCCTGCAAGATCTTGTGATTTAACAACGCTAGACTACTTTGTAAAGTCATTGGTATATGCGGATATGTCACAAACCCTTGACCATTCGGAAGACAACATTCGCCGTGTTATTGCCGATATACGGCCACAAATGTTGGAAAAAGTCATCGAAAATTGGACGTCCAGATTGGACTACATCCGAGCCAGCCGTGGCGAACATATGCCAGAAATCATATTTAAAATGTAATGCCACAAGATTATCTTGCGGATAAATAATCCATCATTGTTTTATTGCAATTTAAAGTTCTATAGCTCTAAAAAAACACCCTTTATATCAGAAATTCAGAAAACAAACTTCAAGCGCCCCAAATGACGTGAAACAACTGATGACACTAGGAGAGCAATAGTTGCCAAACCTTGGATTTCAGCAGATAGATACAGAAAATAATAAATATTCTGCATACTATAAATTCAACAATTAGGAAAAATATCGAATTCCAAATATTCAAATTTGCATATTAATTCTGAAATCACTCAAATAAATATATTTCATTTAAAATAATATACATTCATAACGATATAGTAAAATTGTGGATTTGAAAATATATCACAATCCGAAAAAGTAATCTAACCATGTTGGGGACATGTAAAAATTGCGTATACTCCGTCTATCTATGTTTATTACTCTACAATTGTATTTGTACTACAAATTAGCAGAAATCGCACTAGTCCGATCCTGCCATTTATGTTTACACGGAGCAGGAAACTGAGTTGACGGCAAGGTCGTTCGTCGGCGTCGATTTCGTAACGATAATTATCCTCATGGAGTCTATGTGTATTTTGCAATTTTTAAAACCGCCACTTAGGAGGACCACGTGAGCGCAGTGGCGGTAATTAAATGATAATTGTGTTATTGGTGACGTTAAAATAGATCTTTCGCGATGGATTGTTGATGGGGAATTGGCTTGGATGATAGTATATGGGAATCGATAAAATAGTATACGGCTGCGTTCGAAATTTTCTTTCCTGATAATTCCAAAATAACTGATTCGATCAAAATATTATAATTTCAGGCGTGAAAAATTTTACATAACGAGCAACGAATCTGGATATCATCGCAATAAAATAGGAAACTAATCTAACTAGGTACTGCTCTATACCGCAATATAAATAAAAAATAGTAATGGACCTTGAATGGAACCCTGCGGTACTCCTTGAGTTTTTTGAGTTATTGAATGATATCGAAATAGGTAGTGAAAAATTGCACTGTTCGAATGGACTATGTAATTCGCAGCCACAGCTGACATATGCCAGAAGCTCGGAAATCATAGTAAAAAAATAAATGCTATGAAATTATCTATCAGATTATAAAAATTAAAGATTCAATCCAACAATATCATATTTCCTATAGATATTAATCCAATTATACAGTGATCAAAACATAAGTGAAATCATAAAAAGCTTTCATACAGTGTTATACAGACAGATAACGTCAAATAGATAAAATGGTGTTGGTCGACTCGCATTTTGACATGTCAGGGGGATAAGTTCGGTTGAATTCAATGCTTGACTGTAGCGTCAAAAATAAGCACGCGCCATCTGGCTCAGAAATAGATACGTAGAGGGTCTAGTGTGAAATGGGGTCAAGAGAGGACAACACCGTGTGGCTCAAATCAAAACGGAATAAAAGAAGAACAGAAGAGAAATTACCGATTTTATATTGTACATAGACGTACAACTTTGCTTCCGCCGTTTTTTTTCTCAGAAATTCGAGTCTTTATTGTGAAAAACTGATTATACATTTATGATTCGAAGTATTGTCCTTAGCTGGCCACTACTTTCTCCCATCTTTCGGGTAGCGTACGAATCCCGCATTGGAAAAACTGGCCATTTTTTGAAGCGATCCACCAATCGATCCAATTTTTTACTTTTTCATAAGACCGGAAGTGCTGGTCAGCAAGCAGCTGTTCACAAGCAAACAAACATATCTCGGCTTCAACTCGTACAGCACCCAATTTCCTTGTTTCTGAATCACTTCCATGACTTTCAGACGTTACTGCCAATTCTTGTTGCGTTTGACACGAGTCTTGATCGAGTAATTTCTTCCAATTCAGCATCTTCGAGAACCTTCCGTCCTCCACTGGACTTCGACGTCAAAATCACAGTTCTTGAAGCGTTGGAACCACTCTCGGCACTTTCTTTCACTAATAGCGGCCTCACCATAGGTATTTGAGAGCATTTGATGAGCCTAGCTTACTTACTACTTACGAGAATATCTTTATGATGCAGACACAAATCGACTAATATTTCGATGGCGTTATGTTTACAAATACCTAAGCTTATTGTTTGACATCAACGATCTATTTATTTCGACTACCACTTACTGCTACAGCCATCTACTGCAAGACGACAGAAGTTGTACATCTTATAGTATTTGAATGTTTTCAATATGCTAATAAAAAAAAAATATTAGCAACTTTTTGTTGCCAAAATGCCAATGTTGATGATTCAGTATCCCTTAAAGGCACTGATGTATTTTAAAAATATTGGTTAAAACATTACAAAATAGGCAAAACTCTGATTTTGTGAAAATGTATGAAAATACTCCTAAAGTACAACCTTTCGATGAAAGTTGGAACTATTGTAATATTCCTAACGCTACTGATCTTTCAATCATTCTGGTAACACCGCAACATCATTTTTGTCGTTCCTCCTCTGGGCAAATATTGACAGATCACGAGAATATCACTTGGCGGTGTTCCCTCTTAACATGTACACGCAGCATTCCTATAAACTGAAAGATCCAGTGCGACGCATCGAAATGTCATAGGTTCTGGCGCATTCGGCCATATCGGCACGAGTCATTCCACCCCCCCGAATATCATCCGGTCGGAGGGGTATCCATTTTGATCCGTGATTAAAATTTTCTACTACGGACCGGAAAAGCGAGGCCCACTTCGACGTTCTCCTAATCAGTAATCCGCATGAGTTTCCCAGATTGAACCTTTCTTTCCGGATGGATTTCAATCTTGCCCGACGTTTCTTGGCCTCAGTTTCAACTTTGTAATCAACTGAAGTAATCCTCAGATCGATATGGCTCAGATTTCCGGGTGCCGTCAAACACGAAATCCAGTTCTGGAAATCTTGGAAGTGGATCTTATTGGGGTTTTTATTTCTCGCGTTTAACACCTAATTTCAATTAGACTGAGAGCTGTCGATATTTAGATTTTTTTTTAAAGTTGCGTTTTCGTGGAAAATGAGGGATATACATGGTAGATTTGATGTCTTTTGAAAATGCGAATGGTCGTGAAAATGTCCAAGAATCGTATATTTCATTTTTAAATATAAAAATTAGGTTTCAATTTTGATTCCAACCAAGGTAGGGAAAGCGTTGTGATCAATTTTTCGATGAAAATCCATTTGAGATCGACGATCTGACTTGATTTCGAGTCAAGCTGAAGTCAAGCAGTAGTTTTTCCATCTCAAGTCAAGTATTTATTCATCAAGTACTTGAATCATATCAAGCTATTTGTTTTTCAGCAGTTTCATTGTGCAGTGTCACATCAATAAAAGTATGATTAAATAAGAAGGAACCTTGCAAAAAACACTTTTATTTATTAAACTTATTGTATGAAAAAACCGAAAATATCAACTTTTTTGAAATACAACATAAATTAAATCGCTATAAATCATAACAAAATGAAAATAATAAAACGATAAAGTTTCTTAATAGATATCGAGAAACCTCCAAGCTTTGTTTGATTTCATAATTTTCCATTCAGGATCTAATACACATGTGGTATCTTATAGATTTGTCGCCTAACCTATTGCGGGTTTTGGTAACTGTAAGAGCAGCTATGGAAAATTGTCTTTCAACAGGAGCTGAAGATGCTGGCGTTGATAAAAAAAACCTTGGCCATTTTGGCCAAGTTTGGAAAGATATTTTTGAAACTACCAAAATCTACCAATAGATTTCATAGAAATGTATAAAAGTCATACTGGCGAGTGCTTCAGTCTCTCGGCGCTCGAGGAATCCCCTCATTTAGTTTAAGCGCTCACGAGATTGGAAATATATGCCGATCGACTCTTGCATATCAAACTCAAGTAATATCAAATAGTATGTAATTTTTCACGAGCTTGATTTTCAAGTCAAGTAGTAGGCTTGATGAATCCCTCATTTCGATATTTAGATTATTCATTTTAGATTCAGATATTTAGATTTGTTTAAAGTTGCGTTTTTGTGGAAAATGAGAGATATACATTTTGAAAAGGCGAATGGACGTGAATATTTCATATATCGTATATTTCATTTTTAAATATACGAATTAGGTTTCCATTTTGATTCCAACGGAAGTAGGGAAAGATTCCTGAATTTTCCTGAACTAGGAAAATCCATTCAAGATCGACGATCTTCTTCAATAGCATAATTATTCAATTACTCAAACATGAAACATTGATCAAACAAAAATTACGCTTCACAATATTAATATTAGTAACTATTTTCCTAGTAGCTTCACCAAATCCAATATTCGCAACAAACCAACTTATGAGATCTGAAAGAGTAATTTATAGCATTAACAATGAGCCGTTAATACTACAGGTGCGGTACACAACCATTGTTTAAAATTGTTTGACTTCTGTGAGTGCTTTATCATGTCATAAATTATTTCGGCTTTTTTGTTTCTGTATCAAATTGCATTTCAATGTTACGTATTTTGATTACATATAAGATCATCTACTAAATTAGAATCAGAAAAAAACCTAGGTTTTTTTTAAAGTTCTTTATTCCGACACCCTTCTTGGCTTGGCTCAGTGCTTGAACGATTTAGGAAAATCAGTTATGTTATGTGTAGGTTTTGCTACCGAGTCTCCCAAAGGTAGAAGAAGCTCTATGTTTACTTTTAGGATGAAAACAATATTTGTCCCCGAATTTCCAAATGTCTTCCAGCAAAATGCCGTTCGGGCCATCCTGAACAACTTGGTGTCTTGTTTGTCCATGGTTATTGTTTTCTATCCAGACTCTGCGAGACCTCTGTAAGACCTGTCAGGAGTTTAGATCTTGTACGATTTAGGAGAATTAGTTGTGTTCTTCGTAGGCTTTGTTATCATGTTCTATAACCACTTCAGGCGATGTAAATTTAGTTGGACGTTCCCCCGTAATCAGAAAAGTAACCTAAATGTTACAGCAACCTTTAGGTCCTGAATATTACAAAAGTTTTCATTACGTTCATTACGACTATTTGGTTGGTTATTCTGAGTTGCATCATTAATACCCCATTTTTTCTCTGAAAATAAGGACATAAACACTGACAGACAATGAAGAGACCTACCAAAACTAGTTCGAAACTTTTTTTTTTGTTATCAAGGTCTTGTTACACCAAACTTCTTTGCAGCTTTTCACTGTCCAAATGGAATCACTTGGTTTCGATACAATGGGGCAAAATCCATCTATTACGTTTGAGTATCTGGTTTGTTTTTTGAGTTGCAACATTATTAGCCTATTTTTTCTGGTGATGTGGACAGAGGCACTAATAGACAATAAAGAGGCCTACCAGAACTAGTTCACAACTTTTTTTTAGTATGAAAGGCTTGTTGCACCCTTGCCGATTTATACTGTCCTAATGAATTACAGTCACTTGGTTTCGATACGATGGAGAAAAATTCATCTATTACCTATTTATCTCTGGTAATGGTCAGAGACATTAATAGACAATAAAAATATCCACCAAAACTGGTACACAACTTTTTTGTTCAGGGGCTTTTTACTCTGCAACTTTTCACTGTCCAAATGAATAACATTACCTAAAAAACATTGAGATTTGAAGAGCACGAAGATAAAAAGTCTAGGAAGAGTTGCAAAGTAATTTGGTGCAATAATCCCTAGAATTGCGCAACACATATATTGGTACAATAACTTTTCATCTCACTTTGCAAAGTTGCAGAGGCAACTTTTCATTCAGCAGGAGCCTGTTGGTTTGGTACAACAGCCTCTTGCTGAGTAACTTGGTTTCGATAGAATGGAGCAACATAGATCACATCTAGAGTTTGTTATTTTGATAAGCATCTGATGCATATGACTACATACATATTTTTTTGTCACTTACCAATCCAACTCTTATCTTTTTTTTTCTATTTCCAGGTGCGCTGCATGAAACTGGTTCAGCATCCCAACGTGGTCCGGCTCTACGAGGTGATCGACACCGCCACCAAGCTCTACCTGATCCTCGAGCTTGGCGACGGTGGCGACCTCTACGACTACATAATGCGCCACGACACGGGTCTGTCCGAGCAGCTGGCCAAAGAGTACTTCAGGCAGATCGTGCGCGCCATCTCCTACTGCCATCAGCTGCACGTGGTGCACAGGGATCTCAAGCCGGAGAACGTGGTGTTCTTCGAGAAGCTGGGCGTGGTGAAGTTGACCGATTTCGGGTTCAGCAACAAGTTCTGCCCTGGCCAAAAACTGGAGACTTCCTGCGGCAGCCTGGCGTATTCGGCGCCCGAGATATTGCTGGGAGATTCTTACGACGCGCCTGCGGTTGGTGAGTATTTTAGATTAAATATATCGAAGGTTCAACTTTTATGGCCACCCTCAATATCAAAAAAATATATATTATTTGCTTAGAGAAGAGGTTTTTATCGCCCGATATTTGAGTAGCTGTCATCTTTTAACATTTGACTAGCAAAACCTACGCCATTACTAAAAATGGCTTTAACAACGCATTGAAATTGTAAAAATTCTCTACAAAAATGGTAAAAACTTTGCTGTCACAGTTCGCAAAACTAAAGCACTTTTGAGTCGTTGTGAAGCACCTTCTCTGCCTGCTATAGTGAAACTGGTGGTATAATTAGAACTTTGGTGCTGTAGCACGTGATGTTGAGGAGAACCCAGGTTTGTGGATTCCTCGTCGATCTTGGGAATTGGGCATTCCACTAACGACATTTCACCTTATTTTGCATGAAGACTTAGGTCTTAAGGTATTGGGGTATATGGACCTAAAACAAGGATCTCTAGATTCCCTCTATCTTGAAAACCGAGACACTAGCTGTCTATACTTGCGCCAAAGAATGTCTCAAAAGAAACCTCAAAGCACTATGGACAGCCAGGTCAAGCTTATATCCCTAAAATCATAAAGTCAGTGGTCTCTACTGACATGGAGTGGCGTAATACCATAAAACACCTGGCCAGAGGCAATAAAGTAACTCTACTATGGATACCGGGGCATTGCGGTATTGAAGGATACGAAAATGCCTATGAACTTGCAAAAAGAGTATCAAGGTTGACACCTGTTGGTCCTGAGTCCTTCTGAGGACTTGGAAAAGACCAATATAAGACAGCGTTCCAACAAAGGGAGTGGGGCAATAGAAACACCCTCTGGAAAAACACTCCGGGTCTTGAAAAGGCAAAGAAATTTGTGGTGCTTTCATCGATCTATAGCAGAAAGCTCTTGAAGCTACCACCAGCAGAGTTTCGGGTATTGGTGGAACTGCTGACGGGACACTTTTGGTGCAAATATCTTTTGTATCTTTTTGTATTTGGGTAAGTCAGCAGATAAGATCTGCAGGCTCTGTGGAAAGGAGGTAGAAACAGACGAAAACAAAGTGTGCAAATGTCCAGGAATGACTGGCCTAAGAACCACACACATGGGAAAGTCAGTTGACTAGTCAGTAATAGCCATGGATCCCAAGGATGTCGTCAGTTTCGTTAGCAGTATCGACGGTCTCCCTGAGTTTGTATGAATAGGTAGGGTTAAAAAAGATCAATTTGGTCGCAGTTCTCGGAAGGCTAACAGCCGCAACGAGCTCGATTCAGTTAATAAGAACTAGGTCTCAAGGCTTTTGAAGTTAACACAAGAACTCAAGTCACCAGGAACGTCGTATATTCTCTGAATGAGTTCTTGAAATGCGTCCAATTAATCTAAATTCAAATCGAAAAGGGATCTTCAGTTGCAAGGCCAATTTTCACCTCGGGAACTGCGTTTATAAGCGGAATTGTAGCATTTGGGGCTCGAAAAATCCAAGAATGATTGTTGAAAATCCTTTCCAATCTCAACATGTGTTTTGGTGTTTTTTGGGCTGATGATATTTAACCTTACTGTCACAACTGGTACAGTGAATAGTTTGTGCTACCAAGCTTTAATTTTTTGTGGTTGGAATTGGAAGAAATTGCTGTGGATAACGTTTATCTTCAACAAGACGTCGGTGCTACACAAGCAATGAAACAATTATCATTGTATAATAATGTTTTTCCACATAATTCCTTTGATATACTACAGAAAGCATAGGAGATTTTTCGAATAAGTTAATTGTGATAAAGAACGTTTGTTTGATTGTGAAAATAAGACATTTCAGACCAGCATTAGAATCGATTTTTATCTGGATAAACACTCAAAAGCTCAAACACGTCGATTTTTCCCCCAATGGACTAGTTTTCATTTTTTTGTTAGGGATCAATTCTAAAAATTTAAGTAAAATGAAACAAAAATGTGGAAGAATCATTGAAATATCTCTTGAAATGAAAAAGTTATGAGACTTTGAAGTTGCGCTTGGAAGAATAATTTCATAGTACGTGTAAGTGTCGTGACGTCACACGACTGGTATTCGCAGAGTGCTTACGAATTCATTGGTGTGCAATCACTTGTGCCGTTCGTGTCGTGTTTTGTTCGTTACACGATGGCTGAAATAACTTACTATATACATACATATAAATTACTTTTTTCTCTTTTTACTTTTTACTCCTCACATAAATATGTTTTGCCATTGATAGACTTCAACAACCAGTACTCAACTACAAACTGTTTATGAAACGTTTTTCAAATAAATCATCGTTATAAGTTGAACCATGATGAAGCAAACTCAAAAGTAGATACTTACTTGAAAAGTTTAACTCCTTTTATTTCTGCACTGACATAAGATGGATTTGAAGAAAAAAACTCCATCACTGCGAATATATCTATCCTAGGCAAATTGTCACTTTGTCCTTTCACGAAGCCTTCTTCCATTATGGTGGCATAAAAACAAAACTCGAGTTAAAACTACACTGTACAACTACAAACGGCGCGAGAGCCTTGGCGCGGCTAAGTATTTAAACGTAATTTATGGTGTAGCGATCACAGGCAAGAGCCGTGACGTCACAGACCAAAGACCTTCCGCGCTAAGATACGTAAATTTAAATAATCTATTTCCCAGTCATTTATTGATGGATTTTCAAAATTTTTTCACTGATTTATCAGTTTTGCTCTATATTTTAATTCTATCGTGTCAAATATAGTATTATCAACATCACTAAACTAGTCCATTCGGTCCATTAATATTTTATGATGTTCCATACAGGTACATTTGAATTAATTACAATCCAAAACTCCTATTACATTATATCCTCTATGATATCCCGCTTCGCAAATATTTAATTATACGAAATGCATCCCGTGTTAGCCTTGAACTATGCAAAACACAACTGAATTCGGCATAAAACTATAAAAGCCTCTGTTTCGAAGGTCACCACATCAGGTACCGCACGCATGATATAACATCGTTACAATTCGACATTGAATCCATTCGGGGGATGAATATGCAACGATAATTGCATTCGAAACTTTCTGCAGTATCTTGGCAGTCCGCATTCGCGTTATTGTGACGTTATTCGCGTGTCGCGTACGGTCAGCTCGAGGCTTTAGATGACACCTAAACGAAGTTATAGCCAGGAGATAATCCGATAGCGTCAGAAAGGGTTTTATGTGAAGTATTGTTGTTGGACGACTGGAATTTTCCATGTATCAAATGAGGGAAGTCGCTTCCGACGTATCGATCCTTTCTGTTTGTGTAGCTGTGTGTTGATATTTGTAACGACTTGTATAGTGTTTGTTCGGTATTTCTTGGAATAGGAAGAATAGGAGAACCGGTTGTAAAGGGTTATCCATTTTGTGGTTCCGAACGTAAATGTGAAAGCAATGTTTTTTCATTTAGAATATCTTTCAAATCTTATTTCGATATAATGCTAGGACCTTGACATTATATGTGGCATACAACATTTAGGGATTCATGGCTTGGCTTAATTTTAAAGCTACTTGGCATGAGCTTGACTTGATTTCAAGTCAAGTAGTAGTTCTTCAATCTCAAGTCAAGCTTTAATTCATCGAGTACTTGAATCGTATCAAGCTACTTGATTTTTAGCATTTTTATCGTGCAGTATCACATCAATAAAAAAAATGATGAAATGAGAAGGAACCTTGCAAAAAACACTTCTATTCATTAAACTTATTGTATAAAAGAACCGAAAATATCTTTTTTTTAATAGAAACATAAATTAAATCACTATAAATCATAACAAAATAAAAAAATAAAGTTTCTCACTATTGAGAAATCTCCAGGCTTTGTTTGATTTAATAATTTTCCATCCAGGATTTAAGACACATGAGGCATCCTTGGCCTAGTTTGGAAAGAAATTTCTTAAAGTATCAAAATCTAGCAATAGATTTCATAGAAATGTGAGAAAACTACTAATACAGTTATACTGACGAATGCTTCAGTCTCTCGGCGCTCGAGGAATCCCTTTATTTGAGATTGCAGAAATATATGCCGTGCGACGCGTGCATATCAAGCTCAAGCAATAAATATCTAAAATCAAGTCAAGCTCAAGTATATAATTTTTCACGAGCTTGATTTTCAAGTCAAGTATTTGGTTAAAATGTCAAGCTAGTTGGTTTGATGAATCCTAACAACATTTAAATGTCCTCCACTTGATGTCTTACAGGACTCAATCCTTGTGAGGTAATTTTTGAGAACTTGCTGCCGCATTTCGAGCAATATCTCACCATTAGCTTGGAGGATGTTGATTTTCAGATCGTCAATAGTTCGAGGATTATCAGCATTAACATGATCTTTCGCATAACCCCACAAAAAATCAAAAGATGATAAATCACATGAATTTGGTGGCCAACTCACATCGCCGAAACGAGAAATTACGAGTTTTGGGAATTGATCTTGAAATTAACCACATCTCCAATTCCATATCATTAATTTCAAGCCAAAAAAAAAATAATAATTTGGCTATAGGGATGAGAATTGGCGGTTTGAGTGACACCTTAGTTTTGAAGAAGTACAGGCCAATCACTTCACCAGACCAAGTTGCACACTATGCGGTGACTTTTTGTGGATATAATGTCTCTCAGCAGTTACATTAGGATTTTCACTGACCCAAATGCGACAATGTTGATGGTTTACATAGCCACCAAGTGAAAAATGTGATGCTCCATCGCTGAAGAAAATTCTTTGCGAAAAACCTCCCCAAACGTTTTTCAAGCGCCCAATCTGCATATGTTCTACGCATTCCTTGGTAAGCTGGCTTTAGTTTTTCTATCAACTGAACCTTATATGGATGGAGATGCAAATCCAGGTGCAAAATACGTCATAGTGTGCCGTAAGAGAGGCCCAGATGTTATGCGCATCGAGAAGTGGGTAAATTTGGATCTTCTTCAGAAATGTTTTCGGTCGAGCATTTCATTGAAGGACTGCGAAATCCGAACCAAGGCATGCATAACCTAGTAGAAATCTTACTATTATGAAGTAACCTTATTGCTTGAGCACTACGTAATAAAAATATTTTCATTCACACATTTTTTCCTGGACGTAACCCATTTTTTTTTGTCAATGGTCTTTATTTCTAATTAAACACTGTATATTATCTATTCATAATATGCACAAACGAAGACTGTACAAATTTTATCACCATATGGCGAATTCCACTGGTCTTTTCTCAGAATCAGCTGTTTTCACGAAAAATGCTTATTCGAGGAAAACCATAGAACTTATTGACAGATAAAGATATCTTTTGTCCATTCTCATTAGTCGTCCCGAATGGAATTCGCTTTCAAAAGTGGTTCATTGAAATTATAGGGAAAAAGTATAAATATTCACGATTTATCGAAAAATTAGCTATCTCCAGGAAAACCAGTAGATTTCACCATATGGTATAAGTACCATTCCTTTATTTGCCCATGAATCGGTAACGTAATCGCTCATCGAAATAAGGATAATTATGCAGATGCTCGTTTACAAAATTTGATAACACCCTGTATATCACTGTTTCATTTTAGAAATACTATTCAAGAGAGTAAACGCATGTGCAATATTTCACCATAAATAAACTCTGATAGTGCAATTGGTGCATGAATTAATGAGCGCCCAAAAGCTCCTGACTTCACGTTAGTGCTTTTAACTTATTTTTATTTTTTTATTTATTTTTATTTTTTTCAGATATTTGGTCCTTAGGCGTTATTTTGTACATGCTCGTCTGTGGTCAACCACCATTTCAAGAAGCCAACGATTCAGAAACCTTAACCATGATCATGGATTGTAAATACAGTGTTCCAACTCATGTGTCTCCTGAATGTAAAGAGTAAGTTTTTTTTTATATTTGTAACGTGCTATATATCTTCATTTCAGAAATATCTACTGAAACGATGAAAAATAACATTTCAGAACAATCCAAAAAATTGTGGGATATTGATCAATAGAGAAATGAGACTAAAGCACACAGTATAGTTATTTATAATACAAGTGCAGAAGGCATTGATATTCTTCCACGAGTTCAAAATTCAAAAACGAGCCACGAAGTGGCGAGTTTTGGAATGAACGAGTGGTAGAATGAGCCTTCTGTACGAGTATTATACATTATTTTCTCTAATTCATTGCAATTTCATTGAAATTAATGAAATATTTCCATAAATATAATTTAGTGATTTTTGCATTGAAAAATGTTGGTTGGCAGAACTGATTTCTTTAAGGCAATTTGATGAATTGACAGATAAAGCCGTAGCGGAAAGTTCGGAGTGCCAACATAGAATAATAAAATATAACCATGAAAACTGTGCGTTTCTGATATATTCTCGCACGATTTTGTTCTACAAGATGTGGAAGAATGAACGGAATAACCACAGAATTAGAGAAAATATTTTATTCGTCCAGGGGTATTGTCTCGCATCGATTAGAATGAACTCTTTCCATCGATTTTACACTCATTATAACCAGTTTCTGGCATCACCAAAAAGTCTACGCGTTCACTATTCTTGTTCTGAATGGCGCACATAAGAAAAAAATATATATAATTGTCTCGTGGAATTTCTTCAAAACACAAAAAACCGTGCAATTTCTATCTAAACAGAGTCTAAACAAAGAATCATTACAAAAGAGACAAAACTCTATAATTTTTTGAAATTTTTCAAAATGAAAGTTGGAACTATTGTAATATTCCTAACTTCTACTGATCATTCAATAGTTCAGGAAACACGGCAAATTATTTTCCTATTGAAAAACCATATATAAATAGTTCAATTTCTCATTGAATAGTTTTAAAATCAATTCCTTCTTTTCAGTTTGATTTCGAGGATGCTGGTAAGAAATCCAGAGAAGAGAGCGACTTTGACTCTGATCAAAAAACACCCATGGTTAGAGGTTGGAAAAGAGGACAACCCTCCCCTTGATATACTTCCTCTAGTTTCCAGAGAACAGTTGTCTGAAGAAGATCACAATTTTATTGTCCAAAAAATAGTGAATGGAAATATCGCAACCAAAGAAGAAATACATGAGTAAGTTCCAAAGGGGAAATTATTATATTTTTTTCAACTTTGAATTGAACGAAAAACATATGTGGAGATTCAAAATATTATGTTTTCAACATTACAAATCAAATCTATGTAGCTCAATTCTCTAGAACAAGCTCGAAAAGATTTTCAGCTTGTAATGACAATTGTTGAATATAATGCTCCCACGGTAGTCAACATTAAAAATGTTATACCTTGACTTACACTAGTCAGTTCGTCCACAGTGGGTGCTCAATACATTAGAAAGGAATTAAAACTCAAACGTATGTTTGCCTCAATATATATATATGTTAAGCATGAAGAAGTTTCCACGATTCTATTTAGTCGCTTTTTCTTCACAGATGTCTGGATAAAAACGAGTACAATCACATAACGGCCACCTACTATCTTCTGGCTGAGCGAAAGCTGAGAGCCAACAGACAAGAACATACAAACAAAATGCAAAGGCCGGAAAATCTAGCGGTGCAACCTACAGTACCAAACAAGAAGCATAACAATGGAACGAATGCCGCTCCTTTCCTTTTATCTGTCCCAAGAACTCCTGGAGATATACCACAGGTGATATTCAAGAATTTACCACAATCTAAAATTTACTGTGAATATAGATTTGTATATTTATAATATGTTAAGACGTCAATAAATCCCGGACCTGGCGCAGTTTTTTCTCATTGTCTAAACTTCAAAAAATGGGTAGATCGAAATATTGAAGTTTAGGTGATGTTATTTAAAAAATTGATAAAAACTAGTATAGGTAAAACACTGTTTTTTAGCGGAAAAAATATGGTGAAACCATTAAATGCCTTATAGCTTTCTACCTAAGCTGAATCTGGAAAAATGGTTAAAGAAAAAGTGTTTTATTTGATGAGACAAATCTATAGTTGAATTTAATGTGAAAATTTAAGACGCACTGATCGTACTGATCTAACAAAGTCTTTTCATTAACAGCGATCTCGAAAGTGCAGCATAGTCCAGGAAGACGAAGAGGAGGAAGATATCTCCACATGCTCCGCTCACGAGGAACTAAACGTACCACTGAATCGAAGAGGATCAAAATCGGAAGGTCGATTGAATTTGGCCCTGCAAGAACGACTGGCCGAGACGGAAAAGAGAAAACCTGCAGATATCCCGGAAAAACCAGAACTCAAAAAGGAGCCGAAACCCTCAGAAAACCCCCACCTGAACTGGAGGTTGAACAAGAACAAATCGGTGGACTCGCCGGTTCAGTCGAAGATATTGAAGAGCAGGAATTCCTCAACCTGCTTACCGCCCACTACTGTCATCACCGAATCTTCAACCATATCTATATCGATCATCACTACTACCAACCTTGTGGGTTGTTCCAATATCCCTAAGTACAAGACGATGCCTTCCCCGACCAGGACGTCGCCTTTGGGTTCCAACTCGAGCACCCTGAACGAGATATTCGAGGAGGGCGAGAGCCAGAACAGCGGAAAGCCGTCGAGACAGTTCGTCAGCAGGAACCAGAACAGGACGCCGTACGAGCAGCGTAAGTCCAAGTTTCACAAAGCCAGGACGGCTTCTTGTAGTTCCTCGGACGCCAGCGATGATGACAGCGAGAAGAGGAAAAAGAGGGCGCATAAACTGGGAACCTCGGCCAAGCCCTTTCAGGGCAGGAGGGATAGTCACGATGACAGTAGCGATTCGCAGGAACCTGGACCTGGAAACGGGACGTCGGGTTCTAATGCGAATAACATCAGCAACAACATCACCGTGGAGCAGAATAGGACCAACGACAGTCGGGAGACCAAGGAGGAGAACAGCAACAGTGGTGGCAATACAGGTAGAGTAACTGAAATATTGTTTCATTTTGAACAAATGTCTCTAATAGTGAATGAAGATGAAGAACATTCAATTACTTCTCTCCAACAAACTTGTCTCGTTCAATATACATGGAGCCCCACAGCTAACTTCCACATTTCAGCTGGCCCTTAGAAAAAGCTCCAAGGATATTAGATCAGATTTAATGAGGTTCCATCGCACTGTGACCTGATGTTCTATTGTGCTCCCCATCAAAGCTATTCTCGTCATTGCATGATCTATAGCTTGTCTTTCAGTTCCAAAGTTGTAATCTCCAGTGTTTGGACTCACTTCCTCAATTCTACAAGTTTCTTGTCCAAAGCATATTTTTCGTTGGCTAGTGATGACAAGGCATTGCGTTACTAGGTGATCGGAGTTTCTTCCTTCTCCCTACAAAATCTGCATTCCATTTTCATGAAGGGCATCCTAAGCGACAATTTCTTGTAAGGGATCCACAGAGAAAGTGTAGCATATTCTTGCTAAGATCGAGATACTTCTTAGATTCGCAGCATCAAAGCTTCAAAGGAACTTTCTGGGATGTTACAACCCAGGAAGATTCCTCCAGAGTGTTTCTCTCTCGCTTTTTTTCTCCTGAATCTCTTCCTCCCTCTACTTCTTCCATTAACCAAGATCCATTGACTGATGCCTTATTTCTCATTCAACGATTGACTCATTCCTTAAGAATCAAAAACTCCTCGTAAAATTAAAAATTCTTCTCTCGTTTTTCGCAGGTGGGAGGCAGCACATCACCAATTGCAGCATCCTGATCGGCAAAAAACACAAATCTAGTCGAAGGAGAAACGGCGAGACTCGATTGCGAGAAAGTCAGTCCCTGAACCGCATCACCGAGGTGCAAGAAGACACGACACACGCTCTGGTCATCTCCACAGCCATCGTAGGT
The DNA here is from genome assembly GCF_914767665.1 of Harmonia axyridis. Lineage (NCBI taxonomy): Eukaryota > Metazoa > Arthropoda > Insecta > Coleoptera > Coccinellidae > Harmonia > Harmonia axyridis. The sequence continues at coordinate 11,799,871 of NC_059502.1, read as the reverse complement.
ACCCAAGGCGTCATCACAGCCAAGACCAGCAAAGGGATAGGCGCCAAGATACTCCAGGCGATGAACAACAAACGTAGCGTAGACGAGAAGAGCGAAAAACCTGCCAAAGACGAAAAGAACGCCCATCACGTGTCCCGGAAAGACAACGTTAAGAGTTTGTTTGACAGTATCGAAGCGGATCCGGGCACCAAGGTGGTTACTTCCAATCGGTCGGCCGTAAAAAAGATGAGGCTTATCGGGAAATACTTCCAGGTGCACAAAAGGCTGTGCATACCGATCCAAGGTCTCTTCACCAAGAACCGGCTGTACAAGGCTCAGAGCTGCAGTTCTCTGGCGCGCGATAAGATCAACCCGGACGTCGTCAACCGCCGTCAGAGGGCGGTAAGTGTGATCAGGAACAATGACGGTGACATCAACCAAAACGAAAATGATCGGTTGCAGAAGAAATCGCCAGTGATCCAGTTGAATGGAGTGTGTAATGAGATTACCGGTATTTGTGCCATCCATTTGGGACAAGCGTCGAAATGTTGTAGTTTTTGTTAGCAGATCTCGAACGATCGTGATAAATAAGCCAAAGTTTGATGTTTTAGTCAAATGTGTATCTTTTCTGATGCTTTGATCAAGGGTCGGTCCAAGGACAACTTAACTCGAAGGTTTCAAGGTATTTCTTATTCTTTAATCATCATCATCATTTCAATCTTTGAGCAGGAATGACTTCAAGTTTTTTCGACTAGTATTGAATACAAGGTGTCTCGAAAGAAAGTTTATTGGTTGATAAAGAAAAACACATCATCCGAAGGTTTACATTTGGATAGTGTGTTTTTCTTTTTCCTGGTGGTTTTGTGATAATCCAACTAGAAAAGTCCATTAGGGTTAAATAAGGATCAAGTGGAGTCCAATAGCGCTCTAGTGATGGCAACCTCATTCCAATAAATCTCTATGTGATCTTGAAATTTTCTCCTAGAAATGAATTTACAAGAGAAAATACATGATCTTGTAGAAATTTATTAAAAGTGACTGCTGTTGAGATCTCCATAGCGACCATTGCCATGTCCATGGAAGTCAATTGGCCTCCACCCATTTGTGATTTAACCCTTATGAACTTTTTCACAAATCTAAATATAACGCAAAAAACCAACCTTTTCGGAACATTCAGAATTGAATGTCTCTCTCGATTTAGAAGTCATTATAGAATGGGACCAAGCCCTCATAACTTTTTATGCAGCAAATGTGAGTTTTCACAATTATAACATATTGTTTAGGAAATGCATCTCCTTAATATAGTCTTAAATTTTGTTCAAGTTGCGTCTCATTTTTTTCATTTATCCAATTATAAACTTTCTTCTTCGACTCCCAACAAAAATTTATATTTTACATTGTTACTAATATTTGAAGCAGCAAGATTTCCATTGCAGCTTTTGTTCAATTTGCTCGAAGGTTAAAAAGACTTTGATCCAAATAAGTTCAAAATTTTCTCCTTGTGAATATTTATTGATATGTCTGAATATTTGTGTCTTACATCTGTAGTATCATCACATTATCAACTTCTTGTTAAGTTATCATTCAGCGACCCCTATTTTTGTTAGGTGAACTCTCCATCGAATGAAGCAGATAAATTTTATGCATACAAAGTTTGAAGTCTAACGCAAAATTTGAATGAAATAGTTCAGTTAAGAAGCCCAAATTCCTATGTTTTGATAAAAAACATGAGGACTTTAGAGAAACCAAAATACGTGAGCGAGTAAAAAAATTTTTACAATATCTGGTTAGGTCTACTAGCAGATTCATTAAATCTTCTAATTCACTCTAGCTGAACTGTTAAATCAGAATCATATTCTTGAAAAAGTGGAATTTTCCATTCTTTCGTATCGATTAAAAATTTTCAAATGATAAAAATCTCAGATGTATTCACAATAATTTGAATGCTAAAACAAATGACATAAGCATAAGTGTCAAACTTGTTTACTCTTTACCTTTAGATGAATTATTCTAAACTTGTATTTTTGCCTGATTCAGGCATTTCGTTCAAGTTTCATATTTCAGCTGTTTCTCAAGAATTTAATTTATATTCACAAAAAAGGTCATTTATAGATTTTAACAAAAAAATCATCGAAACTCCAACTCATTTCTTTCAAATTTGTTTTATTAATTCATTTCGTGAAGGACTGTTTCACCTATAAACAAAAATTCTAACCAAAGCTTCGAATATCTTTTTTATATATATTTTCAATACTTGCTGTTAAATTTGTACAGGGTTGCCAACTAAAACTGGACATGAAAGTTCAATCTTATATTGTAAGAATATATTGGGACAGCAGGTGTGTACTTTTTTACCTGATCTGTTTTTTTTTTACCATATTATCGGCTTGAAACTTCAATGTCAAGTTTTCTCATGAACAGCATAAATATTTTCCAAGAAATTACAAAAAAATCATAGTTTTTCATATTTGTTATAATAAGATTAGAATAAAGTACTTAGTGTTCTCATCTCAATTCAGTTGATTGTAAAAACTTTCTTTTAGATCTGAAGGTTTTATCTGCTGGTCAGAAAAAACAGAAATTATTGTTATCCATGGTCGGCTTGCATAAGTTGTGTTTTGTTTAATATGTAAATGTAGTGAATGATGATACATTTGAAGTGAATCAAAAAAATGAAAATTTTCTCTCGGTTTTTCATGAATACATTTTCAAATGAATACCTACTGTGAATATACGTAGAATTAACATGACACCTCATAAATTCGAATATGTTTCATTCCCGCTTATAGTGTATCTTCATTTTTAAATAATTTGTGAAGACTGAAAATAGAAAAAAGATATCAAAGTTCGTTGTACAAACTTATATATATAATATAATAATAGTTATTGAATAGTGAATACAGTTGATTGTATATCTCTCTCAGAATTCTGAACTCAAATACATCATACTTAGAAATGAATTTCTGAATTTCTTCTGAACAATCAATTTTCATGTGACTGGACCAACAACATGCATTTCTATTCAGTCCATGAACAATTGGCTAGTGTGTTAGTGTTCTCTGAATTTGTCCTGAGGGATGTAGGTAGCTGTAGAATAACACAAGGTGCTAATATTTTTCAGTTTGATTTCACAAATAATATGTGGAATCCTTTATATTTCTGTCTACTTTTGTACCATGTAAGCTGAGTTTCATAACAACTTCATTATATGTTCTCGTTTAGAAGTAATGTCATGTTACTCAATTCCTGTATGTGCCGTGCACAATTTTATATTTAGGTATTTTCGGAACAGCTGATGATATTTATTTCAAAACAGAATCTAACTTTTGTTGTGCCTTTTATTTTCATAGATAGATTGATGTCAAGCTGGTCTTGTCAATATTAATGGATCTAAATGTATGCATCTATGCACGAATAAAACCATTTAACATCTTTCTTTGATTTATTGGTCCCACATCTTTTAACAGTACCAAACCTCTGCTAGAAATCTGTGCTCTAATTTAAAATACCGGACATGAGAAAATGTGCAACTCACTCATAAATTAGGATATATCGAATTGTTAATTTCATTAATCAATTTTCATACTACATAAAGGGTATGGTCCGTATATCGCCGAGAATTTCAGAGAGGTTACTAGTGGTTTTCAATGTTTCAGGTAACCTGATTCGTATATACGGACCGCTTGACACTTGTCATTGGTTAACCAAATTTTTCTTTGAAAGAATTTTGGAGGTTATAAAATAGTTGATCTCTTTCAATATGTAAACAACTAAAAGTTCTTAACGGCTCTGAAGGTATTTGTTTCAAAATTGAAATAATAAAGTTTTTGAGTGTTATATGACATGGAAAATGTTCATAAACAATAATCTGAAAATTAAAATGACAACTGCCAAGCCGAGTGGGCGTGGTTGCCGAACCTAACCAGAATAAAAGTATGGTTGCTCCGGTGACATAACTCACTGAAGTTTGAGGAAATAGTCATCGCTTTTTGAGGACTTTGATATATACGGACCACCTACTTACTAACCATAGTAATCAAGGTGATATACGGACCATAACCATCGTATATAAAGAATCTTTTTATTTATCTTCGGTAAGATCATATTAGAAACATAAAAATAATTTGCCAATGAAGTCGCACGAAGTTTTTTTCTCTAAAATTCTTATGGCACTGTTAATAACCCTGCCTGAATCCCCATGCTCAATTTTTAAAAATCTGCCAGATATAGATATTTCGGGCTATTGTAATTACACATGTTATAGTAAATACAAATTTTATACATTTAATCAATAAGTAAGGACTAACAGACCCAGAGTCTTGCAATTACATTATACTTTCCAATTTCATTGGAAAAGGGCACAATAGAACAATTGGTTGCAGTGCAACGGAACCCTCTTAAATTTAATCTAATCTAATTTCATTAGAAATAATCTCTTGGTAATCTATTAAAATTCAAACCTTGTGGTTCCGATATTAAGTTGAGATATTTTTATGAAACAGAGATGTAAATCAACATTTTGGTACAGGGTTTTGAATTAATCGAGTAATCTGGAATCAAAATTTATTCATTATTTGGATACTTCTTTTCTATCTAATTATTGTCATTGATAGATGTGTTTCTGAAATTACTTATGTAAACTACAATACAGGAATCATGACTAAAATTGAATAGTTTCATGTACCTTTAATAATGAGATATATATTGCAAATAAATTAAATCATTATATCAGTACTCTAGTTCTCTAGGCTGCTTGAAACCATTCAATATTACAAAGTTTCAAAGAAATTCTTATATCTAACCATAATATTTCGTCATAGATATTTCTTATATTTCTTTCTGTTTTCACATATTCTTTGTACTTCAACTATATTTTATATAATTGCAATTTTAGGTGAATAGTTTCGTTTTTCATATTTTCTCTTTGACAACAATTATTTCATAAATTTATTCGTTCAGTTGCAGACTCAAAAAAAAAAATTTCTTCTGATATTTCATTTAGCTGAAATAAAGTTTATGAGTCAGCTGGATCGGATTTTTCCTCATTATTTTCATTCGTTACAATCTGAGCAATATGAAAAACGATATAGAATATTTGCCTTTATAACATTCCCACAAATGATAAAAATTGATAGTTTTAGATATTATTTCACATCATATAATATATTCTTAAGATCTAGATCATTTGATCTTTTAGTATTTTGCTATCTACAGGAAGTTTCATCATAATTGTTACCTTTATATAGCTGATTCTTTTGATTTGATATTGAGGAAAAGTTAATATTGAATCATTGTTTTGGGTTTTGAGGATTTTGAAAATTATTACGTTTTACCCAAGTAATATTGGGTGCTGATTCTATGAAGGTAGCAATGAAACTTCCTGTATTTCGAAATTGCAATACTCGGTATTATAACCCATAGGTGAACCCCCGTTAAACAAAACTTTGGGGCAACTCTTGTGTTTTGATAGAGTTGTACATCTTCTCTTCTTCCACAATTCCTTTTGCTTCATCAACTAAAGCTTGCATCTCCGGTGGAGCATAGTATGGTATTTCAATACCATCATGGATGAAGGTATCTTCGCAATAACAGAGGAATATGGTGTCCACACACGTCTGTAGAGAATCAACAAAGAAGTATTATTTATTCGCTCTAAATATGATCGTATTGTATGTTACCTCGAATGTCCTGAACATGCAGTTAGTCAATAAAAACGCCAAAACTCCTCCGATGAAAATTGTTACTTTGAAAAACACAATGTCGCCATCCTGAAATCAGATTAAGCGATATTCAGAATGATTCAAATTGAAAATATAAATTTGATGGAAAAAGCTAAACGTAACGTAAGTAAACTGAAAGCTACTATTAAAAACACAGCTATCAATAGAAAGATTGCTGCAAAATGGGTTGCAACATGTTATAGTATATCCTTAGAAGAAACCTACATAATATTCTGTTTATCTCAAGAATTATGTTTTGTTTCAATTTATTTGATGTGGTTAGTTGACACTCATACTGTTGTATTATATCCTACTAAAACTTACATCTAGAATGAATCCACATAAGACAGTCATAAAAGTAATCATCACTTTCACTAGGAACAATACGAAATCTCCAAATGAATTTACAGCCAACGTATTCAATGCATTTTCTATCAGTAGCTTTGTTGCTCTTTTTCCAGATGGTATGAACGGCTCTCCGTGCATAGCTGAAAAAAATGAAATTGAGAAGCAGAGTTGCAAAATGGCGAAAGCGTTTTAACTGAGTGAACATAAACTTCACATGTTGTTATTGCTCAAAGATTTTAATGAATCTGTTTTAATTTTTCTTTTATTGAATTTTAAAACAGACAAAATGCTTTGCCCTACCATGTGGTACCCATATTATTTTTTTCAAAATTGAATAATTAATATTACCTATAAAAAAAATTAATTCGCTGTGCATATTCTTATCTTATCTGGGAATATAATTCCTTTTGTTCTTTTTTTTGAGTCAAATAAATAACAGTAATATTTCTGAACATACTCTTACCGATAATAATATATGCCTGGTTAGAAATATAATGTACGAATTCTTCCATAAAATCAACACAACAAGTGATCAAAGGTCGAAAGAGGACAAATTCTCTTTTCTTCATCATTAACTTGATGATCACCCTGATGAAATTCATTATAGATATAACAAGGGACCCAAATGCTACTGAGCCCAAATGATATTTAACAAGAATCCGGAAACTATCTTTGATTGGGGAACCAAGAATATGGTCCTTGTCTCTGAAAAAAAAGAAAAAACATAAGTACACTAACCATCATTCTCTGGTTGACCAACATCTTAGGAAATTCATAAGCGCTGGTTCAATGGGAATAAAATCCTAAGGGTCAAATCTGATCATACAAACCTCCAAAAATTTCTTATAAAAATTCAAGTGGTTATTTTACATACATACAGGGTGGGCCACGGTAGATGGTACCCTACACTTTTACGGAGAACGGAATTGAAAATTTGGTTTCTTGCTCTATGAATCATAGCCTCTTGATTATGTATCCACTTCCTTGTTCCTATCTTTAGCGATTTTCGAGTAATTGATTGATTTAATTGAACACAAAATAAAACTACTCGAGGTAATCTCCTCTCAATCTATAATTTCCAGCTATAGTATACCTACCTTGTGAAATACCGTCTTGAAACTGCACCAGCAACGATAATTTGTTGACATCCATTCAAAAAATCACAAGTTAACAAAAGCATAAAAATCGTGTAAATAATTGTGAATCCTATAAATCCTGTCGTAGCATAAGTATAATATGGTCCGAAAATATGTGTTAATATTCCAGAAGTCCAGAACATCATCATGAGAACAATACAGATTTGGGTGATTACAACTTCGATGAGAAAAGTCTTGAAAGAGAAAATAAAATTAATTTTATTATAGAAAAGGTTTAACTAAAGAATGAAGCATACTGAGCGCTCGTTCTTTCATGCTACATTTGAGACCTTGGAAACCACATAACTGTTAACACTCCATTGGTCTTCAAGAGCACAATTAGTGCATTAATGAAAAGTTCTTGACATCATATCAGTGTTATCCAATTTTTTTTAATCTTCTGCTTGGATTTTTTTTGTACAAAAGTTAGAATTGTTGTATTTACTTAGGTATATAGAATAGATAAGGTTTTTTTTCGATATGCTGCTTGTATTTTCTATCAACACGAAGCCTTAAATAGTTATTACATACGCATGCAAAATCTCAACTGGAATCTGTAATCACGGAAATATAATTCAATAAAAAAACAAACAAAAATGTCGAACTCTATATAGCTACAAAACCTAAGTCGGATTTTGTCCATTAACGAACTTGACCGCGGCATTCGAAATCTGAACCTACCCTGAAATTTTCAACATTCTAGGTCTTTTCGTTAAAGAGTTATCGTGTTTACGGTCGGACAAATGTACGGAATTGATTCAAAAAGTCGACCGGAAGAATACTTTGGGTACTAGTGAACTAGTGGTACTACAGGAGTTATTGTTGAGTTTCTGACCAGAAATTTATCATCGCTAAATTAAAACGAGATACCTTTATTAATTAAAATTTGAATTTTACTCACCCCAATTGGAACCATCATCAATAATGGCATTGTAAATATAGCCTGGGTTGTTTCTTTGAAAATTCTTATAACGAAATTTAATTTTTTCCAACACATTATAATGCCAATAATCAGCACTAAGGATAATATAAGAGAAAAAATTTTAACACTGATGTCATACTCTCGACTAGAACTCCTGAAATCAATTTGTATCATTAAAATAACAAAATAATTCATTATTCTTGATAAGGAGGTACACATTTTCGTTGCTCATACAATATTCGAAAAATACCTAGGTATTCCAAATAAAATAAAAAAATTCTCACCAAATTGCGGAAACATATGCAATTAAAACTACCACTGTAAATACCATAACTGCTTTCACGAAAAATCCAAGGAGATATTTGAAGAGAAGGAGGGTAATGAAGCATAATCCAAGGGCAATAAAAACCATTCCTACGATGTACCCAGAAGAATCTTTCAAGTCTTTAATTATTTGCTTGAAACAGAAGTTTGAAAATTAAATACATTGAAAGTTTCGGAGATTACTATTATTACATTTTCTTCAAACTAATATTAAATATTCATGCAGTACATTTCTTAATATGAGTTTGGATGTGTCTTCATGTGTGAAATAGGTCAATTTCAACGAGAAATCAAGAATTTGATAACAGGAACATATGAGACTGAGGACGTATGTCAGGAGCAGGAGTAAAATTGCATAGGCAACACACAAAACGTATTTGCGTAGAATTGGTTGCCTGGAGAGGATTGGCGACCCGGATACCTCCTCATTCATCATATGTTCCTGATACGAATATTAGGAATTGGATGTGATTTTTATGAGTGAAATGGGTGAATTTCAACGAAATAATAATATCAAGAATTTGGTATCAGGAACATATGAGACTGAGAAGGTATATCAGGAGCAGGAGTAAAATTGCTTTGGCAACACACAAAACGTATTCGCGTATGATTGGTTGCCTGGAGAGGATTGGCGACCCGGATACCTCCTCATTAATCATTTGTTCCTGATACGAATATTTGGAGTTGGATATGATTTTTATGAGTGAAATGGGTAAATTTCAACGAAAAATCAAGAATTTGGTATCAGGAACATATGAGACTGAGAAGGTATATCAGGAGCAGGAGTAAAATTGCTTAGGCAACACACAAAACGTATTCGCGTATGATTGGTTGCCTGGAGAGGATTGGCGACCTGGATACCTCCTCATTCATCATTTGTTCCTGATAAGAATATTTGGAGTTGGATATGATTTTTATGAGTGAAATGGGTAAATTTCAACGAAAAATCAAGAATTTGGTATCAGGAACATATGAGACTGAGAAGGTATATCACGAGCAGGAGTAATATTGCTTAGGCAACACACAAAACGTATTCGAGTATGATTGGTTGCCTGGAGAGGATTGGCGACCCGGATACCCCCTCATCCATCATGTGTTCCTGATACGAATATTGGGAATTGGATGTGATTTTTATGAGTGAAATGGGTAAATTTCAACGAAATAATAATATCAAAAATTTTGTATCAAGAACATATGAGACTGAGGAGGTATCTCAGGAGCAGGAGAGCAGGACTAAAAATTGCATAGCCAACACAGAAAACGTATTCGCGTATGATTGGTTGCCTGGAGAGAATTGGCGACCTGGATACCTCCTCATTCGTCATATATTCCTGATACGAATATTCGATGTTGGATGTGATTTTTATGAGTGAAATGGGTGAATTTCAACGAAAAATCAAGAATTTGGTATAGGAACATATCATATGTTCCTGATACGAACATTTAAGTTTGGATGTGATGTGAAAAATTAAACCAATAATGTTCTTCTATGAAATTAATCGATAACTTTCGATGAGTGATGACAAATCAAAAGAATAAGATTGAATAGATTTTTTTCATTATTTTCTTTGACATACGAGTTTCTACCTCTCTGAATTATGAACCATAATATGTCACCCATATTTAATATGGCTATAATGTCAATAGGTATTTGTATTCGATATGATTCTCTACTTGATATATAAATCAGTCAAATCTATGGATTTCAACGATGTTATGAGAAAAGAGATTAAAACATTCAACGAAAGTTTTTTTAAAGGAACCTATATTTTCAAAATATGTGCTATTAAACTCACCGCATCTATTATCAAAGTCATTTCTGCCATAACTTTATTGGTGTCCGTCTGGTTCGGCTTTTTAAAACATCTATTCATTACTATAAAACTGAAAAAATGTTATTGAAGAAAATAGTTTATATTTACTACTTACTACTCTTTGCGATCACATTTATCAACACATTCGTTGGATTCAGTATCCAGTTCATCCAAACGGGTTAAAGCTGACTCTTCTACATATAATAAAAATCTAAAAAAAAGACAAAAAATTATATATTAAAACCTGCACAAAAGTAATAGACAAGCACGACACAATTCCTTTATGAAGTCTCCCTTTTTTTATATATTGAATGAATCAAAATGAATCAATAATGTTTTTTTTCATCAGATGAAATGAGGATGGTAAGTTCAGGAAAAACTAATTCTACTTAAGAATCTATTAAAGTTACTTCTCTTCACGATAATCTTTGCCTGTACAATTGATACCATCGATTATAGAATTCTGTTCTCCACAAACATTTCCACAGTTGTCATAGCCATTTGTTAATCTTTTCAAATCGGAATAACACAGAGTGCATACGATGCAAATTATCTGAAATAAAAGGTTGGCGGTAATCTTAGATGATAAATTTTTATATTTATTCGAAAGTGCGTATCCCACTCTTATTTTAATGCTGGTTTTCTATCAAATAATCTCTGTTTTCATTAGGTTGTTTTCGATTTTGTGAGATACTGATGAGCTCCAAAAAAAACGAAACCGGTCTATCGCACCTCATCTTCAATGGCAGCACGTTTTCTTGGAGTTAATTCTTAATCAGATTTCTTTCAGCTTATATGAAAATATTCCAAAATTCATCACTTTGATGTTTGAAACATTTGGTGAATATATTGAATTTAGAATCATATTTCCATTCAGCTTTCAATTTCATGAATACATATTCACTAGTTTTCGCGAAATATATTTCTTTTCGTTCAACCTTTAATTTTCAATCTTTGAATCTTGAAATTTTTCCTCTTTATGTCTTAACATGATCACGATGTAACTGCGCTATGAAGCGGAATTTGAAAGATAATCCAGCCTGTACATATACAATATTGCCTTAATAAAATATGAAGCGAAAATGTAGAAAAACTATCTCACCCAGCCTGTGAATAGAATTATATTCAGTAGAGTGAAAAAACGATCTGTGGATTTTCTCTTTTCAGGATCCTCCGGAATGCTGTATTCCAACGGTACAGCGTCCAATCCTTTGAACACATGGAGCTTAAAAATGATCAGGATGTGTATACAGATATACTCTTCGACATAAAAAATGCAACACCAGGAAGGCGTTGGAATTTTTTGACAAATCTTGGCAATAATGTTTAACTAGTTAAAGATTGTAATTGATTGAACTTTGGTCGAAAAACTTCAAAGCCTTCTAAGTATTGCATTTTTCATGTCACAGAGGGCATATTTCGAATTAATACAATTTTGAAAATGTTCACTTACCTCATCAGGGGGTTGTATCGGTTTTGGGGGAGAATGTGAATTTCCCATTTTACCAACACCTGAAATATCATTAAACTAGTTTGTATTACGCATAATATTGCCTCTGCAGTTATTGTGTGCATGCTCATTCATTTAGAATGAAGATCTTGATAGTTAACACGCATTCAATGTCGCAGTTTGTCATGAGATACGCTTTGAATAATTACACAAAAATTTCGGATCAGTTTTTAGTGGATCGAAATCCATTTTTTTGAAAACATTCATATACCAAATTTTATGAAATAAAAAATAATATGTAACGGGTATTTTTTTTCGAGGTATACAGGGTGGCCACTTTTTCAATGGGATTGTATTAGTAACTTTTAAACCATAAGAGTTAGAAGGTCGGTCAAATGGAGAAAAAGTTGCATGCATAGAAGCATTATCAAGCAGTTCAAACAAATCGAGATTATCAGGGCCGGTTATTGAGATATCATAAGAAAAGTAAATTCTGTCATTTTGATTTTTCTTTTTTTCCCACTTCATTTAAAATATTATCAAAAAATGTTACAGGAATTTTTTATTCGACAGTAAATTGTTCTCAATTTGACGTAATCAGATTTCGTATCCAACGTTTCGTGTTCTCTGGGCCACCCTCAACCTCATTTTTTTCAATACGGACCTGTATATTTTATGACACTTTTCGAAATAACTTTTAACGCTGAATTCAACGATATATCATACAATGTCATTCAAAGTTGATTTTCAGGTGATTTTGACCCTTATCCAATTTTCTTTGGGTCGGATCTGTAGTGAATGCAATTTATCAAAAACTGCTGTTAATAACATAGTCAAGAGACGCGAATACAATGATTTTAAATTTGAATACCAAGCCTTGCAAAACTTATATCGTAATGATATCAAAATTAAGTTCGATTCTGTAATTTGTTTCAACGGAACAAATGACAAATCCAACAATAGTGATTTCTCGCGAGAAGATTGAGAATGTATTGGAAGGTATTTAAGAAGACGAAATAAGCAAATGTATAAGAAGTATGGGTTCCAGAACTGTTAAGTGCATTTTACAAAATGGTGGACATTCCGAACACTTACTTCATTAATTTTCATTTACTTTCGAATAATCATTCTATTTTTCTTTCATTAAATGATAATTCGTTTAATTATTATGAATTGAAATATGTAAATAATTATTACTTGTTTCTTGATTTGATTCTGATATGTTCCATTTAGTTCAAGATGAGTAAGTTGATTTTCTCATCGAAATGTATTGCATGTTGTTAATTAAACTAAAGGTACCTAAATGTAATACAGGTCCGACCCAAAGAAATTTGGATAAGGGTCAAAATCACCTGAAAATCAACTTTGAATGACATTGTATGATATATCGTTGAATTCAGCGTTAAAAGTTATTTCGAAAAGTGTCATAAAATATACAGGTCCGTATTGAAAAAAATGAGGTTGAGGGTGGCCCAGGGAGTACGAAACGTTGGATACGAAATCTGATTAAGTCAAATTGAGGATAATTTACTGTCGAATAAAAAATTCCTGTAACATTCTTTGATAATATTTGAAATAAAGTGGGAAAAAAAGAAAAATCAAAATGACAAAATTTACTTTTCTTATGATATCTCAATAACCGGCCCTGATAATCTCGATTTGTTTAAACTACTTGACAATACTCCTATGCATGCAACTTTTTCTCCATTTGACCGACCTTCTAACTCTTATGGTTTAAAAGTTACCAATACAATCCCATTGAAAAAGTGGCCACCCTGTATAACTTTAAGTTGGCATTACTGTTCAAGATGGCGACCGATTCAACAGCTATCAAGTGATTTATTCTCGGTTTGGTTTGGCAATTCATCATGAATAGACTCACGCCTGAACAACGCTTGCAAATAGTGCAATTTTATTTCGAAAATAATGGTTCTGTGCGGAATACGTATCGCGCACTACGTCCATTTTATTTTGTTTAACGATGAAGCGCACTTCTGATTGAATGGCTACGTCAACAAACAAAACTGCCCCATTTGGAGTGAAGCTAATCCTCAAGTGTATGTCGAAAAACCGTTAAATCCAGAAAAACTGACTGTTTGGTGCGCTTTATGGGCTGGTGGAATTATTGGTCCGTACTTCTTCAAAAACGATGATGGCCAGAACGTTACAGTCAATGGTGATCGGTATAGAGCCATGGTTACTAACTTTTTCATTCCTGAATTGAACTACCATAATGTCCAGGAGCTGTGGTTCCAACAAGACGGCGCAACATGTCACACAGCTCGTGCCACAATCGATTTATTGAAAGACACGTTTGGTGACCGCCTAATTTCACGTTTTGGACCTGTGAATTGGCCTCCAAGATATTGTGATTTAACACCGCTAGACTACTTTCTGTGGGGCTATGTAAAGTCATTGGTCTATGCGGATAAGCCACAAACCCTTGACCATTTGGTAGACAACATTTGCCGTGTTATTGCCAATATACGGCCACATATGTTGAAAAAAGTCATCGAAAATTGGACCTCCAGATTGGACTACATTCGAGCCAGCCGTGGAGGTCATATGCCAGAAATCATATTTAAAATGTAATGCCACAAGATTATCTTGCGGATAAATAAAATTCATGTCAATCGAATAATCCTTCGTTGTTTTATTGCAATTTAAAGTTCTATAGCTCTAAAAAAAAACACCCTTTATTTCTCTCGGTTCTTTCGGTTAAACATCATTTAACGTTTAACTTTAACACATCAGATTCCAAGATGTAGATGAAATGTAGATTCAGAAGTGGGTAATCAAAATGTATCACTTAGAGATCATAGGAGCGATGAATTTGCGCAGAAAAATTGCATATTTTTGTGCAATCGTGCCAATATATGATTTAAATTTCGTTATTCTGTGTAGTTTCGAATAATGATGCATTGAATCATATAATTACTATTTTTAATTAATATGATAAGTATCCCAGATAGAATGATATATCAATCTGCCAATAATAACTTAGTTAAAAAAAATATACACTCGATCAGTTTTCAAATGAATTATGGGTTATTAGGTACTATAGCGCCTTCGCCATTCTGTTATCATACCGTAAGACAAAATCATAACATTCATTACGGAACTTATACTTCCCAAACTGTCGATAGAACAACAGAAAAACACATTAATTTTGCCTTTTGCTGTTGTACGTTTTGTGCTAAATTTCACTCATAAATATTACTCAGACAATAAAAAAGAATTATACTTTTTATCACCATCTATTAGCTGTAAACTATAAAATTTTCAGTATAAACAATCTATATGTACCAATCAATATCAAAAAGTACCTAAAATAATTTTAAAAAAATAAATGATCTCACCGCCCTACTTCTCAACGCATTTATTTTCTTTTTTCTCTTAGAACTTGCGTCACTATAAGATGAAAAATAAACTAAATGGAAATATAGACTCACCACAGCGTTTTAAAAAGTGGGTCACAGCTTTGCAATCTAAATAGAATTTCAATTACACCCCGGATTTGTGATCAGCTGATTTGTGTACTCTTCTCTTGGACAAACTAGTTGAACGAATCAATTCAAATATTCTCTCAGCAAGAACCGTTACAGACTTTCTGGCGTCTTGTTTTAGAGCATGTGCGTCAAAAGGGATGCTGGAATCGATATCATATACTGAGGATTATTTTGGTTTAATATGTGCTGGCACATATGATGTCTTTCTGTGAATTGATAATTTAGGGGCATAGTACAGAAAAGATAGATAATAGGTACTTGTATACACTCATAAATCAATCAAAAGTCTCTACAAATGTGTATATAATATGTATTTAATGAAGTAGTTTTCAGGCGATATTGAAAAAATAGGAAAATTTGCTTTTAGATTTAACGGTTACTATCATGAATGTTTTTCGATTCCAGCAATTTTCTGATATAATCAACTTTATACAGGGTGTTTCATTGGGAAACGGAAATACGTTACAGGTGCATAGGTGGCACCAAGGCGGTTCTGGAGATACCCCATTTATTGGGTCTTACTCTCTTCGTAGCCGAGATACAGGGTGTTTTATGAAAGTTGCCCGTTTCTTTCTGAGGCCATATCAAACGAACCACCCGGTATATTTTCTTCATATTTGGCAAATATGTTCATAATTGAGAACCCAAACTTATCATGCAATAACCACCTTGAAAATCCAGGTCCGGGTTAACAAAAAATTATGAATCGTTTGAATCCTCGTAACAATCCTGTACATCGGAATTTTGAAAATCTGTTCTTATATTCGGAAACACCACTAAAAACTAAACTGAGACCTGTACTTCAAATTTTCGCGTAGACAGTTTTACTGCACAAATTTTCAACGTAAAAGTGAAGTTTTTAAGAACTTGGACACCTGAGAGCAGTGACGGCTCGTGCCCTCGAAATGTGGGTCGGCCACACATTCGAATAAACATAGTGAAAACCTCTCATGAATACATATAAATAAATGTATAAAATATAAAAAAATCTTATAAAGACCACAAAAAATATTGTGGAAATGACCGCATGTGTTCTGGTCAAAATGTATGAGCTTGCGTACCCTTTATTCATTTTTATAGATCAAATCAATTCGACGATCTTTCTTTGTCGCGAAGTCATCAATTATTTTCTCGAAAAAAATGTTTCCTCTGGCTAGTTCTTTAACTAAACCTCTTTCCATTGATATCAGTGCCAGGTTATTTAAACGGTCTTGAGACATCGTGTTCCTACTGAAAGATTTCATTCTTTTGAGCGCTGAAAAACTTCTTTCTACTGACGCGGATGTTGGTGGCAGGGACAAAATCATACAAAATAACTTATTTAATTCAGGAACATCGGACACAATATTATTTGAGAAAATGAATTCCGTAATACCATTCAGCGTATTTGAATTGCCGAAGATAGCATTGTCCGAGTACAAAATTTGTAATTCACGTTTCAGTTCATCCTTATCGAAAAAGTTTTTGTAATTATCGATCAAAGATTTGAAAGGTATTTCCGGAAAATTACGAACGTATATATCAAATTTATTAAAATTCACTAGTTCCAAAAAATGAAGTGATGAAATGTCTTTAAACCTTATTTCCATTCAAGTTATAATTACATCCAGAATTTCACAAAAAAGCCGTTTCATTGAGGAAATATCCGTGAGCTGAATTTCGGAATCTATTTTACGTTTTCGACGTCTAGTACTCGGTGGCATTACTTCTGGGAGTTTTCTACTTCTGAATATAAGCGAATGAAATACTCATCTTCTGTGCGAAATTTTTTCAGAGTCGATAATAAAGAAGTGATTCTGGCGTTGCAATTAGTTATATCTGATAACTTATGCTGGATTATAAAAAAAAACGGGATCAATGTATGTAAAAATCAAATTAAAAGAGTGGAGAATGAATAAAAATTCGAAATCATTCAACATTTTCTTCAGACCGGTAGCTTCACGTATTGTAATATCATCCCATTCATCCAAATTGTCGCTGATATGATCAAAAACTTCAATTAATTCTTCGCTCTTATCGAATATTGTTTTTACAGCGCGAGATTTGAAACTCCAACGAGTTTCCGAGCTAGAGGGTAATCTTTTTTTGCAAATTTCGTCTAGAATATTAGTGCGTTTGCTTGATTTAGTGAAAAACGACGAAAATCCTAAAAGAGTCGAAAAAAAACACGCGACACTCATTGATTTTCTTGGTCGAATTTTGTAACACTAAATTCAATTTATGTGCATAACAGTGCGTGAATAGTGCTTGAGGAGCAATTGTTTTTATTCGCGCTTGTAACCCATTGATTTCCCCCGCCATCACAGCTGCTACTAATTTAGTCGCTAAATTGAAATCTTTAAAATTATCCAACAAGGTATTGAAAATATCTTTCGCGGTTCGGCCTTTACTAACATCGAAAAAACCCCAAAATCGTTCGGATATTTTACCGTCTCGAACGAAGCGGAAAATTACTGACATCTGACAAAAACATTTAACATCCGTTGTCTCGTCTATTTCCCAAGAAAAGCACGCAGAATTATTTATTTCCTCGCGAATTTTCTCCCTCGAAATCTGCGAAGGAGAACTGCGAAGCCATGTGCATGCAATTATCCGCCCTACTGAGGTACGGCTGGCCGATCTTACCGCGAGGCGCGAATTACAGAACTTTTGAAATCAAGATGTTTTCAAAGTTAGGAATATATTTATTATATTTTCATGATCAGAAAATCAATACCTAACTACTATCGAACGACATAAATAAGTTCTTTTCTGATTAAGACGTAATATCCCATAATTAACCATTCATTTGAATATATTAATTATATTTTCATGATCTGAAAATCAATAGCTACTATCGAACGGCATAAATAAGTTCTTTTCTGATTAAGACATAATGTCTCATAATTAACCATTCATTTAATTATCAAATATTTGAAATAAACTGTGAAAAGTTGCTGCTTGACGCTCTGCAATAGGATAACCGGCCGGCCGATCCTGTGTATTGGGAAGCGACCTAACATCGAGTTGTTGTGCCGTTCTACTGAGTGATCGTATTCTGGGCGTATGTCGTAGTATCTTTTCCTTTACGTAGCGCTCTCGGTAGCGCTGGTTCCGCCATCGGCTCTTGGCCGACCTAACGTGATGAGATGCTTTCAGTGACATTCCAGGAGTTGCAATTGTATAATTGTAACATTTGTGTTACATTTCAGACCTAATGTTACGGTGTTACGTACAATTCTGGAATAACCTGTTTTGGGTGATGTTACAAAAAGTAACCATTTACGATTGTGGTTTGTTACAATTTATGAAAGGGAATAACAACGCTGGATGCTTTGGAAATCGAATATTAGGTGGGTCCGAAAGAAAATATTGGCCGGTATAAGTTATATTTTCCTGTTCTGAGTGGAAATATTAATTACCGAGGGAATTTGGATATCGAAATCGATAACTTCGATTGAGTTTGAATGAATTGAATATCTAGAATTGTTTTCTATTTCCCGATAATTTTTGGGTCGGCCCGGCCGACCCTGCCGACCCTGACGAGCCGTCCCTGCCTGAGAGTGGTTTGAAGTGACTTTTAATAATGAATTATCAAAAATATTGAATCCATATCATCAAAAATATTGAATCATAATTAATTAGTGAGTGGGCGCTGCTTTTTCAATGGAAAGCTAAGCTAAGATAAGAAAAGTAAAAAATATTTGTGGGTAATTGACTATAAGTTATTTGAACTCTAGAATAATTCTTATATTGTCCTTTTGAAAGATGGAAGAAATTTTCAGCTTAAGATTGATACCAAATTGGCAATCCACGATTTAGAAGAGCACTAAAAATTCCTGCAGTCGATTTTTAATATAAACTTAAACTACATATCTGTATAAGCAGAACAAATTTTGAGACTAAATATTTCAGGACTCTTAAACTTAGAATGATCTAGAGATCAGGATTATGTATTGAGCTCTAAATTAATATTTGAACTTAGTTTTTCGCGGCAGCATTCTAAAAGCATGTCGATTTCAATTTTTTTCAGATAAATTGACAATATGATTCAAAAAGCCAACTCTGCGCCATCTTACTGAACTATGAACTCGACGATGCAAAAACAAAAAGAACTCTGTATCTTGTACGTCCTTCCACCTCTGGACGGAAAACTGAAGTACCAATTTTTATTATATTTGTTTCCTAGATGCCGCCACATCCTCAATTTTTAATATAGTGACTACAGTCACTATAAATTTTCGAGACGAGGAAAAAAGAAATTCAAATGAATTGCTACAATTTTCAAATGAATCGATCGGATCAGGTGCAAGATGAAAATCAAATCTTGTACTATTTAAATTCATTTTAATTATACTATCAATATATATTATTTTATTCGGGCCCAACAGAAATTCGTTTATATAGCCTTAATTTCCACAAGATTGTGGTAGATTAATGAAATAAAATATTGTTTCACCACACTGTGGCTTAATTGGTAACTGATTTCTAAGTGTGTTACTTGATGCTACAAACATATAGATATAAAAATTATAAGGATCAAGTTCCACGTCAATGTGAAACAACAAATCTCTGCATCAAGATATGTTGAATTACAACTGGAGTAATGAAAGTATATATGGAAAGAATAAAATTTATTATGTAAAAAGCATTTGTTAAAGAGGAACAGAAAAAGACAACTTTTCATTTTAAAATACCTTGAGGTTCTTTATACGTAAAAATGATATTGAAGCACAGATATATTTCCAAAGATTATATCTCTCTATCAAGATATGTAAAAAAATAGATGATGAATATATAAAAATCAATGCCCTTAATATTAATTTTCATAAAAATGCTTTTATTTAAATGTGTCATGACTGTCTTCAAAAATACATATGAGCAACGAACATATCACATACAAAATTAATAGTTTCACAATAAAGTCGAAGAATACAATCTTTGGATGAATAGATGAAAGCAATGAAATAAAAATATATATCCTTTCAAACTTAAAGTGAATTAGTTTTAAAAATATCTGGTTTAAATAAACTTTAGTAATAAAAACATTCGAAACATATTTTTTCAACAATTGTCTACTTCAAAGAAACAATTTTTTTAATTTTTTTCTTTTGATTTCTTATCAGTCGACTTTTTTGATAGTACGAAATATACAAAGCCTCTTCTGAAATAGTAAAATTAGATTTTTACCTCAGAACTTTGCAATTAGAATTCACAGCAGCAACTTTGTGCATATTGCTCTCACAGATAATTGTCACAAATTTAATTCTCATGAAACAAGAATCACAAAAATTCTCAAGAAACTCACAAACATACAATTCTGAAATGAAAAAGCTGGGGGAATATTTGATGATTTCAGCAACTTACAGTTTGATAATCAACCTCATGATTTGAGGTTGATACAAACTTCGTACAACTTGAATTATAATTCACATCCACTATCAAAAGGAAGAGGATAATACCGGAAAATAGTATTTTCAACATTCGCAAATTCACATTTGAACTGAGAGATTAATGAAGATATGATAGTACATCGATTTTGGTCAATGAAATGCATTCTTGTAAAAAATTAGGAATTTGAAATGAATTCCATATGAAGTATTTTGTCTGATAATAATATTTACACATGATAATAGATATTCAGGAGATGATGTTTTGAAAATCTTCGTTACAGTTTATGATACTATTTTTATGGCACAATGGAGTTTTTATCTAATATACAGGTGAGCCAACCAAATTTTGACTCGGAGAAGATTCAGATTAAAAATTGTAAGATGGATGCTTTGTTGATCAATAATTAACAACAGTTATACTCCAACCATCAAATGAATAAATTCGAAAAGGCTCTTGGAATCAGCTTGATGAGGGTAGAATATAAAATTAGAAATTGTTCTCAAAAAAAATTTTTTCACTCTTTTTAATTTTTTTTGAAGGTTTGAAGTCATAATGAGCCTAAAAAGACATAAAGGGATCTAAATACAAGCCAAAATCAAACTTAAGATGTCATTAGCTGAATCGTTCCTGTCAAATTTTGATCGGTACTAGTTTTACATTTCAGTTCTCAGCTATAATATTGAAAAATTGTTGTTACTTGAGGAATTTTCTGGAATCCTTGCAATTATCTGTTTGAAAAGCCATTCAGCATCAATATTAAATCACGGATTATCACTAGACAAAAATATTCTATAAAATACATACAAATTTACAAATTAGTACTATCACTATCTGCTTTTTTCGCTTGAATTGGAGGGGGTGGCGGAGGCTGAGTAGGCTTACTCAAACCACGGGGGGATATGGGGGTTAGAGGGGAGAGCGGAGAATCCCCTTTCAAATCGATAAGATTACCATCAGACCGCGTCCTACTGTGACTAGATTTCCTTTGATCGCTCCCATTCGATATCTCGTTCAGTTTCTCATTCGATTTGACTGATTTCAATTTGAGATTAGATCTACCACTATTCGATCGATCAACTAAAGACTTGGAGAGGCTTTTGGGAGGAAGACCTGGCTTCTCCGGTAAATTATTCAGCCTTTCTGTAAACTTCGAACTCCTATCCGCTACCAATGACTGAACTTTTCTTCTATCTTCAGCTGCCTTTTGTGAGTTGTCTACCTCGGACTCAAAATCGTCTTTTTCATTGTTTGTATTAATCTTTTCGGAAATAACTTGAATTTTCTCCGTTACAAAATGAGGTTTCTCTGATATCGAAGGTTTTTCGGGATTTTTTAACTGCCTTTCGTAATTCAAGAATTTCTCAGATATACTTGTTATAGAGTTTCTGTCAGAAGCACCACTTGGTGGTTTGTCTGGGGTGAACTCTGACAACTTCGTTCTAGGCAATGGGGTCCGAGTCTCCTTATCAGAAGGTTGGTGCCCCAAAAATTTCTCCTTTTCCGCTATTTGACTATCGTGACCCAATTGATACTTTTCGCCCCTATTCTGAATATTCACAAAACTCGGATGTTGTTTATTGGCGACCGAGTAGACAGAACACTGGGTTTTTTGAACGCTAGGATCAATTAGGAGTTCGAAAGATGATCGTTTTTGCTGCAACGAAGCCGGACGAGCAGGAATTTCGGGTTTAACAACTTCAGGACGTCGGAGTTGAACTTCTTCAGAAATGGAGTCGTTTCTTACAGAACTACGCACGGAGGGAGTTCGATTTACAGAATGGTTCTTCTCACTGGTTTCTACGAAACTTCTAGGAGCTGCTACTGGTTTATTGTCACTGGGGTTGTTCACTGTATGTGTGATGGTCGTCTTGAATTTCTTTTCTTCATTCGCAACTTGTGGTACGGGGGCCTGAACACTTTCAGCTTTCGAAACGTGGATATTAGCATTTGGTATAGGGACGATTTTATGTTCTACATTATTGACTAGTAAAGGCTCTCTACTTTCCGGACAGTTCTTCAAAGATTTTTTATCGTCTTGATGAAAACTAGCCCTGCGAGATAGATTCGAATTACCGTCAGTATTGGTACCAATAGTAATTTTCGGTTTATTCTCCTTTGGTTTCCTAGATAACGTCGCACTCCCTGAGGGATAAGAAGATGATAAGGATGCACGGTCTATCGGAAGATCGTTATCGGTTCTGAAAGAAGGATTCGGAGGTACAGGCGCAGCTTTCTTCTTCCTAGTGTTGGGCCGTGGACTATCTGTTATCAAAATATTTTCCGAGCTTGTATTCAAATCACTGTGATGTTCACCGTCTGTTTTCATAGACTTCTCGTCTTCGATGAATAAATTCATGGGCGTGACATACTGGGACACATTGTCGGTGAACAGTACGTCCACTTCTTTGATGAATAACTCTACAAGGACATTCGTAGTTGCACAATTTCCCATAATTAGATTCGCTTCGTCATTCTGACACCACAACAAATTCGGTGACATTACAATAGCAATGTTTGAAGAGCTCATTCTATTGACAGTGTTATGGGAGAGTTTTCCGAGGAACTGAATTAAATAAGTTAAGTTTGCCATGTTCTCTTTAGGTAACTTATTGAGAATTTTCTTAACGTAGTCTACCCTTTGGTTTTCCGGCTGATTAAGAACTTGCATCCACTCATTGTATAGACTATAAGTTAGAAGTGGTTCTGGTAATTCCCTAAGGTATAATTTTAAAACACTAGCAATCACATGGACATCACGATATTCTGGAATTATTCCGCAAAAACATCCGGAGTCTATTGAAGCCTTGAATCTCTTCACCTTCGTCATGCTACCTGTCAGTCTGAAGAGCCCTTCTTCAAACATGCCGATTTCTGTCAATGCTGCGATACAGATCTCCAGGGGGTAAGCAACATATTTTCCAGTTACAGCTAAATGCTCTTTGAGTGGTATTCCAAAAACTCTCTTAACACAACTGTGACCTTGAATGGTAAAATTTTAATATCAATAATGGTCGATATTCGAATCAAATACATCTCAAATATAGGGCTCTAAGAAATTCATGCCCTAATTTTGAGGATAAACTCTTGTTGGGAATAGGTCATCCAAAAAAGGGTAGAAAGATGTGATTCGACTTAATATGAATTAAATATGTTGGATTCCTTTTTCTTGAAATGTTGAATTTTTTGTTCTTAGATTCTGTTCATTTCATAAATAAAATTGGTATAACAGAAGCAAGTATTTTTGTTCAACTTTTATATTTTTATAGATTTCAGAAAAATTTAAATTTAAAATTATTCCAGTAGTGCATAAATTTCTTGAAGAATGTACAGGGTGGGCAAATAAGCGAGGTAAGCGGCTATATCTCAGGATCCACTCATCGTAGAGACTTGCGGTAAAATTTTTTATCACTAAAGTGTACAAAAAAACACACTGGAAATTGTTTTGAAGTTCATACCTCTACCGCTAGGGGCGTAATAGCTATCGTCGAGTAGAAAAATGAATTTTACTCGAAAATGTTTCATATGAAGTTGAAGAAAAAATATCATCACTGTAATCCTTGTAAAATTCTCTATCTTTTTGAATTGTCACTTTCGATTTTACCACATCAAATAAGGGTAAGTGAAAAGGAGTAATCTGACTAATTGAAGTGCCTGTAACTTCAGTTTGGCTCA
Source organism: Harmonia axyridis (assembly GCF_914767665.1). NCBI lineage: Eukaryota > Metazoa > Arthropoda > Insecta > Coleoptera > Coccinellidae > Harmonia > Harmonia axyridis. The sequence goes on along the minus strand of NC_059502.1, from coordinate 11,775,624 downwards.
ACATTTTTGAGCGAATTAGATCTCGTCTGAAAGATAATGTCTTGTTTATTGAGGACAAAATATACTCATGATAAATTTGTTTTTGCTGCTTCCGATAGGAGGTGCTAAGTCATAAGTTCATTGTTTTGTTCATTTTACTTCGAAATTTCGAATGTAATGATAGGATTTTTTTAACAGAAACAGAAATGCCATCAAATTGGCATGAAAAAACCTGCAGGTCGCAAAGCGATAGTTTCAGGCGTTCTGAAGTTATGGCCGAAAGAATATATTCTTCAACTGATGCACTGCAAAAAACCAAATTGTGTCTTTAGTTACTGACAAAAACAGAAATCCCATCAAATTTGTATGAAAAACCCAAAAGGTCGCAAAGTGATAGCTTCAGGCGTTCTGGAGTTATGGCCTAAAAAAGATATTCTTCAACTGATGCACTGAAAAACTGAATTGTGTCTTCTTTCGGCCATAACTCCAGAACGCCTGAAGCTAGCGCTTTGCGACCTTCTAGTTTTTTCATACAAATTTGATGGGATTTCTGTTTTTGTCAGTACCTAAAGACACAATTTGGTTTTTTGCAGTGCATCAGTTGAAGAATATATTCTTTCGGCCATAACTTCAGAACGCCTGAAACTATCGCTTTGCGATTTTCATGCAAATTTGATGGAACTTCTGTTTCTGTTAAGAAAATCCTATCATTACATTTGAAATTACGAAGTAAAATGAATAAAACAATGAACTTATGAATTAGCGCCCCCTATCGAAAGCAGCAAAAACAAATTTATTATGAGTATATTTTGTCCTCAATTAACAAGATATTATTTCTCAGAAGACATCTAATTTGCTCAAAAATGTTGAGCCAAACTGAAGTTGCACTTGTACACTTTAATGGTAAAAATTTTTACCGCAAGTCTCTACAATGAGTGGATCCTGAGATATAGCCGCTTACCTTGCTTATTTGCCCACCCTGTACATGAAGAGTAGTCATACTGTCTGTTGAATCTCAGGTTATGAAACCATTGAAATAGAGGGATATAATAAAAAAATTATCCCCTTCAATTTTGTCAGACCGATATAGTTCATGTGAAAAACCTTCAAAATTTCAACAAACAAGTTTGAATAAATTGCCTGTAAACCTCACCTATTTTTTTCTCCAACATAGGTATAATACTCTGCAAATTATTTAAGGCACTCTCATGATATCCTCTCTGAAGCTTGAGAAGCTGTAATATGTATGATGCAAATTCGTTCTCTTTAGCTAAAAGGTTGAACATTTCAACAGCAAGGACATCTCGACATTGTTCTACTTTCACATCTGCTTCCTCCAATTCATCTCTCAATGCTTCTTTTTTAGTAGCCTAAAACACAACAAATACTCATAATGTCTGATTGGAGCCATATTGTTGTATATAACACAAAATAGTATATTGAAACAAGTGATCAGTGAATTTACGAATGAGTAGAGATGAAAGTTAATTAAGGCATTTATACGCTTACGAAATAATTCCAACACCACACCCTTATCCACGGAATTTTTTAATAACATTTTAGGCACATTACACAACAAAGTTGTCATTGTCAGAACCTGCAGGTTACTTGAGAGAAAAGTGAAAATTCTAAAAATATTGTCTGTAATTGCCGAATCAAGACTTGACACCTATTAATAACCATTATTTACTTTGTTGAATCAAGGGGGTAAAGGAGGAACAGGTACCAGTTGTAGCCAATAGTAGGGCGGGGATAGCATCCTAACCAATTCGTATTTATTTTTAAATTCAATTATTAGACTGCAGTTTCTGATGATAAAAATGTTAATGATACATGCATTAAACCCTAATTGAAAAATTCCTCAGAAAAGAGTTTGAGTACTTCAACTTTCAACTTATACAGAAGTATCATAGGCTAATTTTCATTATACCTTCATCATAACTTGAATAACAATGCTGGAAATTGTGTTTAGATTTGAATAATATTCCTTTCAATTCTAGTAGACAGGGCGCATTTAATTACAAAATGAGTTATTCATGATGATTCATGGGGTTTCATCCTAAGTTTCAAAGCTAGCTAGGAAGCAGAATCAAAAATATGACTAGAAAATTCCAGAAATCCCAATTAAACAGAATATGAAAAGGTAATGGTATGAACTAGGAAGAAACAGATTCAACATAAACCTTTAATACATAATGTGTTCTAATCTTTTGAGCTCATAGAACAAGGATTATGATGAAAGCATAATAAAAAGAGATATATGAATACTGACTAACTTGGTATCTACTATTTGTCGAATCTTTATCTAATGAATACTTGGATAAGCTCCTTTTATACTTTGAAATGCTTGGAAATTCTGTATCGATCAATTTTTGAATCGGTATGCTGATCAAATCTTCAACTTTAATTTCATGTTCTGCATATTCCTTGGCTAATTGTTGTTCTATATTTCCTGCTTCTCTTATTATATCTTGAAATAACTTGCATTCTGCATATCCATCAAATATCTCATTTTCTTTTTTTTTATAGCTTTGTTCGAGAAAGATAGTACCAAGTTGGTATTCCAAGCACTTTTTCTGAAATATAAATAACAATATAAAATCAATTACTTAAAAATTTCAAATATTTCCTTACTGCTCTTTTGTCAACATCTATATTCGGTCCACTGGGAGGTAACTTTTTATTTATTGCCATCAATGCACTTCGTAAATACTCAACTTTGTGATCAGCAATTTGAAGTTCTTCATCACTGAGAGTTTTTGATTTCTCGGCTCTGAAATATAAAAAAAAGATTACCATTACTTTATTAAAAATTAGATTTCATTCAGTATCTACTGTGTGATGTAGAAAGTGCTTTAAAATTTTACTGATGTAAATTCACATTCAAAAGATTCATTCAATTATTGAAATTTTGCACAATTGTACACCCATATCCTAAGTGAAAAGCAAGATATATGTATCATTAAATAAAAAAACTCATGCTTGAAGAAATATTATCATACTCATTCTACACAATAGAAGTGGTTTCAAATGGAGCAGCTCAGATTAGAAAAAAATGAATAGGCCTATAAGTAAGATTCCCCAACAAAAGAATTCCAATTAAACTTCTGATAAAAATACAATAGAACATGGTCAGAGATATCATCATGAAAGATTTTGAATAAAATAAAATGATGTATGTGCTTTATAACTATGTTACATATATTATTATTATTTTCTATTTCAATATTGCCTTTGTAAAAAAGGCATACATTTCAGACAAATATATAATTGCTTATGCCATGCTTCGCAATACTAAAATACATCTAATTGATTCAAATAAGGTATTCATCCAATAAAATGTCACTTAAATAATAAAATCAAATTGCTTTAATGGTAATTGTTATTAATCTGTTTATTTTGCAAAAGCTCAGTGAAATTTCATAAACTTCAGTGAATAATCAATGCATTCAATAAAATTTAATGCAATTCAGTCATTCGTATTGCCAGAGATTAGATAAAATTCAATCTATCTGAATAGATCAAATATATGATTAAAGAGAGAAAAAAATACCCACTTAAGGAATGTTTGATCAGCCAGCTGTTTTACACGAAAAAATTGCTTCTTCATGTTGTATGCAAATTTGTTTTCAAATCCTAAATGGGATTAATTAAATTGAGCGTTTACAATAGCATTTGTTGTAGTTCCGATGTTGCGAATATTCCCAAATGTTCTTGCTGGGAGAAGATCACTTTCCATTTCAAATCAGAAGACACAATATTTTAATCTTTCAAATTCTTCTAACATCCTGCGTCAATTTGTGATTATATGATGCTTAGGTACTATAAAAAAAGGTCTTATGGATATTTTATCGTAAATTACAAAAACTAGGGCTCGACCCACTGAAAGAAACAAGATCGGTGTCAGAAAGTGACAGTACTATCGAATCTGACAGGTTTCACTAAACGTCAAATGAAAGTGTAAACATAGGTGTGTTCCCAACTCACATGAAAAAAAAAATGGGCGAGTTCCAAATGACTCTTTTGTTCCATTGACCTCTAGGTCTAGTACGGGAAAGACCCTCACTTAAGGGTTATTAATGCAATCTTAACTCTTTTATAAAGACATTTGAGCAAAGAAATCGGTGTCCATACTATTTTAAAAGTTATCAGCGCCATCTAGAAATTCGCCCACAGATATTGCAATTAGCCTCTTTCGGGAAATTAGTGAACTACTTAAGAAAGTACAGGGACGGATTGAGGTGAGTTTTTCTCTTCAAGGGTGGGCTCGAGGTAATGATATCTACGAAACTGAAAAGCATTTTCAGTGTCTAAAGACACTAATCGTAACTAGTATTTTTGCTTGACTAGAGAACAAGTTGAATTATTCAACTATCATAATCAATATAAAAATTCTTCGTCTGACGAATATTTTGTTCCAAATCTATGATCTGCTAGTCTGACAATGTCTAGATTATAAGTCAGAATAACTGATCATATTTCAATTTTACCCTTATTATTAAGAATAAGTATATCAGTTGTTATAAGACTGAAATGATGGATTTAGGCACCTGTCGGATTTTAGTTATGAGCATAGCTTTCATGTTCCTCATGATTAATTTTCAAATAATTGTGTATATAATGGTGAGAAAACATAACTTACACAACAAATATAAGAAATATTTAAATTCGATTCGTCATTCAGGTTCTCATAGAAGGATTAAGATTCGAGGAAAATCATTTCACTGGGTTAGGCTCTTTGTGTTTAATACTTATTTATGTTATATCTGGATTAACTGTTCTTATGGTACCTTGGTTGATTTCAATAACTGGTCCAAAACTAACAATGTTATTTGGATGTGCAACGCATATGTAAGTAAGAAAAATTTGATGCTTCCAACGGAATGTTCATGTTACTGCATTATCGGATATCTATAATGAACTGATTTTTTCTTCAGATTGTTTGTGATGAGTATGATCCAGCCACATCCCATGTGTACGTGTTTTGCAAGCGCCTTAGTCGGATTTGGCTCAGCCCTACTCTGGGTTAGCCAAGGAAACTATTTAGTTCGAAATTCTACAGATAGAACTGTTTCAAGCAACTGTGCTTTATACTGGATATTCTGGCAAATTAGGTATAAAATATCTATGATATATATGAAAAATCGTAATAGCTTTTTTTTAGTGCACTCTTCGGTAGCATTTTTATTTACTTCCGCTTTTTGGATGTTAGTACCATTTACAACAGTTTTCGTATGTCAATAATATGGTTACTGTTGGGACTGAGCTGTACCAGTTTCCTTTTTTATTTATTGCTACCAAATTGTACGAGAGACGATGATCTATCAAAATATAAACAAGGCATATTTCAAGTTACTTTTGGTATTGGAAAACTTCTGCATAATGGACACACCTTGGTACTTGGCATTCCTTGTTTTGTTATAGGTGAGATCATTGAAAATGAATTTCAAGCCAACATTGAACCGTATGGTGAACTTGGACTTGGGCATGTCCGAGTACTTAATATAAAATAATAAATCAAAAAGTTACAGAGGGATGTCAAAAGTGTTGAGAATAATCTTCACAGAATTTCATGAATTTTTGAGAAATGAAACTTGATTTATTTCAGGTACAAATGTGATATTTCTCACTGTTGTATACGTAGTTTCAATTGGACATACTATGCATTTGGAACGTCCAAAGCAACTTGCTCCCTTAGCAGGTGTTTTTATAGGTCTAGGTGAAGTTATTGGTGAGTTTTTTAATTTAATGTTATTGCTTATCAATTTTGATTCGTTTATTCTCAGATACCTAACAATCAGCACTGGGTGTAGTACTTTGCTTCCTCGTCCTCCTCCTCCTCCTAAAAATTAGTCCCCCACAGTATATTTTTTCGGACTTGTATCAGTATGATCAACCAAGTTCTAATTTAAGCAAGCGCAATGCTTACTATACATTGGAAAAAACTGAAAATTCCCTGAAGCCATTTATATCCCAAACCGAGTACTCATACCAAATTTGATCAAAATTGGACCAGTATAACCCGAAATATTGAACTCCAGGGAATTTCTCATTTGTAGAAATTCACTCAATAAGTATCGGGACTAAATAATTCTGCATCACAGCCAAATAAATCTACAAATAAAATAAACCGAACAGCTCATCATAAAATCTCAACAAGTAGAGCCATAGATTTTCTTTTTTACTCTTCTTTGAAACGGATATACAAAACATCCATTCACAATTGAAATGATAACCGCATTCCATTGCGAGTACGATCCTGGCAGTCTGTTAGGGACGAAGGAGGGATAAGATTTATGGACTTTCGACCAATAATAGTTTCCCTATGTTGAAATCATGCGGTTTACTTCGTTTATATTGCTCCGTCTTATAAAGGGTGTTTTTTTCGAGGTAGTATATAACTTTAAGTTGGCATTACTGTTCAGGTTGCGACCGATTTAACAGCTGTTAAGTGATTTATTCTCAGTTTGGTTTGGCAATTCATCATGAATAGTATCACGCCTGAAAAACGCTTGCAAATGGTGCAATTTTATTTCGAAAATAAAGGTTCTGTGCGGAATACGTATCGCGCGAATTTTGTTTAGAGATGAAGCGCACTTCTGGTTGAATGGCTACGTCAATAAACAAAACTGCCGCATTTGGAGTGAAGCTAATCCTCAAGTGTATGTCGAAACACCGTTACATCCAGAAAAACTGACTGTTTGGTGCGCTTTATGGGCTGGTGGAATCATTGGTCCGTACTTCTTCAACGCCACGATGATGGCCAGAACGTTACAGTCAATGGTAATCGGTATAGAGCCATGATTACTAACTTTTTCATTCCTGAATTGAACAACCATGATGTCCAGGAGCTGTGGTTCCAACAAAACGGCGCAACATGTCACACAGCTCGTGCCACAATCGATTTATTGAAAAGCACGTTTGGTGACCGCCTAATTTCACGTTTTGGACCTGTGAATTGGCCTCCAAGATCTTGTGATTTAACACCGCTAGACTACTTTCTGTGGGGCTATGTAAAGTCATTGGTCTATGCGGATAAACCACAAACCCTTGACCATTTGGAAGACAACATTCGCCGTGTTATTGCCGATATACGTCCACAAATGTTGGAAAAAGTCATCGAAAATTGGACGTCCAGATTGGACTACATCCGAGCCAGCCGTGGCGGTCATATGCCAGAAATCATATTCAAAATGTAATGCCACGAGATTATCTTGCGGATAAATAAAATTCATGTCAATCGAATAATCTATCGTTGTTTTATTGCAATTTAAAGTTCTATAGCTCTAAAAAAAACCCTTTATATGGAACGGACTATAGATTCCGCTAGTCCAATGTTTTCATTTAATTCATCATTACCTTCGCTTTATCATCAAATTGTGAGTCGTCATAAGTTTCTAAAATATATTAAAATTTCCTTTTTAGGTGGAGGCGTTTTTTTAGCATTTGGAAGCTGCGGAGGAAGATCGAGCAGAAACGCTATTGTGATTTTCGGTTGCGTAATAATCATTTTAGCTTTGATTTTGATCATGCTCAATTTGCCCAACGAGGCGCCCTTTGGAGACACTGATGATTTGGCTTTCATTGAAACGTCAGCAGTTCTGGTCATCGGTCCATCGTTTTTATTGGGACTTGCGGATTCCTGTTTCAACACACAAATAATGACTACTTTGGCGCTCAAATACCCGAATAATAGCGCTAGTGTTTTTTCGGTATTGAACTTTTTTCGAGTGAGTATTATGGAGCACAGCATGTGTTCATGTTTATCTTCCCATAAAGATCTTCGTGAATAACATTAAAATTAGAAGTAGTAAGTACAACCATAGTATAAGGAAAGGATAGTAAGCCAGTGTAGTGCTTTTTTCGATTTTGTTGATGTTGAACGCCATCTAGTTGTACTCACGTTTAACTCGAATTTTACTGTCAAAAATTGGTCCGTAAAGTGGAGGCCTCTGAAAAAATTGGTGTTATTTTGAAGAACTAAAATATTTGAAATAGAGTGGTCAGAATATTTCTATATTTTGATATTTTTTCTACTCTGTAATAAGCATTTACGCCAGTGGCGTGTATTTGTGATAACTTAATAATAACATAAAAATTGTTGGCAATGTCATGCGACCCCTTTTCAACCACGCCATTGAATGAATTATCGTATTATTTCTGCGCCATCTATAGCTCATGATTCGGTGCCATCTATTATCGAGTTACTTCTCCAAATCCAACTACAGTAGCGACCCCTCGTGACTATTTCCTTGTCGTCAAACGGCGGTTGGGTTACTATCCTTTCCTTATACTATGGTACAACTAATAAATTGTAAAGAACAAGTTTATATTTTGACCAGCAGAAGATACATAAAAAAAATTATTTTACCGATATCTTGAACTTACCTCAGAGTATATAATAAGTTTATCGTGTTTTCAGGTGTTTGGAATATTGATAGCCATAATCTATTCGGCGTTCCTCATTCTTTATGGAGTCATAGTGCTACTAATAGCACTTTCGTTATTTTCAACAATCGCCTATATCGTATCGGAAACCATGGATGTAGAAGAAGACGAAATATTCAATCATACACAAAAAGACAAGAATGTACCGATTGAAGATGATAACTCCGAATCCGACAAACCTTCTCCCAGTGCATCCTTATCTCCACCCTCAATTATAATGCCTCCTTCAAGGGGTGCTTCAGGTTCTAAGCTCGAATCACCCATCTCAGCTCAGGGAGATAGCAAATTAAAACTAGATGATCAGGACATAGGAACTCCAGATTTTGTTGAACCACAAAGACCACTCAGAGGATTACTCAGAAGGTTGCTGATGGGTCCCCAAGATTATGAAGATGAAGAAGTGCAGCCTTCTCGACCTCCAACACCAACTCTTGAACCTTTACCGACAATTCCACCTGTTGAATCGACTACTCCTTCTACAACTCCACTTTCGTTAACACCTCCTAGACCTCATAAGATTCAGGCTTCGGCTTCCAGGCATTTAGCTCGGACAGTCGATATTGCTTCTGAGGGTCCAAAGGAAGTACTTGATTCTCCAACGCCTTTAGCTTCTCCAGCGAAGAAAGCACCCAAAGAGCGTAAGAGCGCGATCAAGAGGATGGTGTCTGGTCCTGAACAGCTACCAGCGGAAGATAAAGATGGTGAGTTTCACAAAGGTTTGAGAACTGAATAAAGTATGTTTTCAGATATTCCTCTCGAATTCTTTCTGGTTCTAATAAGGCGTTCAACATGAAATGTTTAAATCATTCTTATTTTACATACAAAATTTCATTTCTTGCGAATTCTTAGTTTAATAGTTATCACAAAAACAAAATTTTATTTTTATATATTCACAGAAATCCCATGAATTTCAATCATGCATAATATAAACCTTTCGGATCATAATCAACTTTGAATTACAGAAGAACTTACGCCGAAAATGAAAGAAAACCAACAATTCAAAAAACGTAGAAGAAGCACCAAGGCCAAAACGATAGCAGCTGATCAAGATGACAAAGTTTCCAATGTTATACCAGTAAAATCACAAAAATCTGTCGAGCCTCCAAAATCTGCAGATCGTGAGAAAACAACTCGTAAGGGTAATATAAGAAAAAGGACGGAAAGAAGACCTGCATCATCAATTAGTAGAAAAAACTTAAGAGCACAACAAGATTGAAAAAAAATTTGAAGGATTAGAAAAATTACTTCTTAGTTAGAATTGAATTTACGATGATATGTGACTATTTTAATGATTGATTATAGATCTAGGTATGAAAACATTTATTATCAATTGTTTTGGTCAATCTTGACCAGCGTTTCTTTGTGGTTTTCCAAACTTTGACACCTGAATCAGAATACAAAAAAAAGGAATTTTTTTTTTTGAACTTGAAAGAGCACTACCATCAGGAATTGAAGAGTTTATTAAGCTAATAATTTTCTCGAAGAATGAACGAAAAAACTACAAAAAGTTTAAAAAAACACTAAAAGAAATTATACCTAAATTGCTCAAAAGTATAAATAGAAAAATATGGGTATATCTTCCAGTGAAGTCAGAAGGAATAAATACTGATGTATTCCACATTTGATATGAATTCTATGAATAAGAAATTCAATATGTCAAAAGTAAGATGTCTAAAGTATTTTAGACATCTTAATCAAAAGTGAGAGTAAACGTTTTATCCAAAACACAATCCCAATTTTCGTTATGCAAATAGATAAATGATTTTTAAACGTTTGGTTATTGAGTTTCGCATTTATGTCACTTTTCTCAGCTTTTCAATGCCTTGGAGTGATCATGGTGAGTGAAATGTATTTGAATTAAATGTAGATTGGTTTTATTGTGATAAGCGAAATACCGAAATAAATTGTCATAGAATTGTAATGAGGAAAGTAGTTAAAGAAAAACGAATTAATAAATTCCCGATATTTCACATTTTATAGTCATAGTTAATCGATGGTTTTTAAATTTAACAACAGGATAAACCCTATTGTAAGATTAGTATGAGAAAATATAAAAACCTTGTATACATATACCAGATATAAACAAGATAAAGAAAAAGAGTTCATATTCAAGAATAAGATGAAGTAGTACCTTATAGTTCTCTTCAGCGCTGTTAAGTAAGCAATGAAATATATGACTTTATGTGAAATAATTGTTTTTGAAGCATTCAAATAGAATACATTCGAATAATTCACATGAGCCCGATAGATATGACCATAGAGTTATATTATTCTTACTCTGAGGGTATGACCTACAAGGAATTTCACAAATTTATTTTTCTATGAGTAAAGTTATTTCTTTATGCTTTCAATACTAAACTACAAAACATTATTAGGAAATCCCCAAAAACTGTTGAAACACACCTCGACATGATTCAACAGAAGAAATGAAGAAATTCTCATAAATTACATTTCTCGGTGGCTCAACACACATATACATATTCCTCGAGATATATCTCAATATCTCGCATTCTCTCTCTATTTTTAGATGTACAAGATTCATTAATTGATTTAATCTCACTCTCTGAGATTCACTAGATTATTTACTTTCAGAAAACCATTTTGGAAGGAGTTAAAGCAGAAAATCCAGCATTTGATGCAGATGGTTATCTTTGTCTGGCGCTGATTTACATTTTCTTCGCTATAGCAAATTGGTTCGCACCAAGTGTTATATCCTGTTGTTATTATGTTTAGGGAACAATGGCAAGTTAATTTATCCTAGTGGTAACACTGATCATATTCTATGATTGTATCAATGACATGTATTGCGCAGCCGCATATAGTCTTGTCTTGTCTATGAGTAGTACGTCATAAGTTGAATAAAAAAAAAAACTTGGAAGCCGTTGTTCTCCTGTTCTGTTTAAGAATAAAACTTATATTATAAAAGTGTTAAAACAGTTATTCGATCCACTAAACCCACGTTTAAAAACAGGTTATGTGCCCAGTCGTGCAACTGGAATAAAAACAATTTAACGATACGTTTTTCGAGTGTGTGAAAAGTAAAATCGAAAAAACCACGTGTGGTGTAAAATGGCAGATAACACGACCACGACGACATTAAAATTAAATGGTGATAATTGGCCCATATGGAAGTTTCAAACCAGTATTATATTAAAAGGACGAGGTCTTTTCGAGATCGCGGATGGTTCAAGAATAAAACCCAGTTCAGGAGATGAACTTAACAAATGGCTCAAGGACGACGCAAAAACTCAAGAATTGTTGGTTACACGTATGGAAGAAGGTCCTCTAACTCACTTACTGTCATGTGAATCTGCGAAAGAAATGTGGACCAAATTAAAAACGGTATATGATAAAGAATCAGTTGTAAGTGTGCATTTGCTACAACAAAGGTTTTTCATGCTCGACTTTGATTCCTCTGTGAATACATTTATATCCAAAATTGAGGAAATAAAAACCAAATTAAAGACTGCAGGTGAAGTTCTGTCAGATAAAATGATAATTACTAAAATCTTGATGACCTTGCCAGAACATTTTAAACACTTCAGATCAGCATGGGAGTCAGTTCCAGATAAAAATCAAACATTGGAAGAGTTAACCTCTAGATTATTGCTTGAAGAAGAAAGATGCAAAACAGTAGAGTCGACAACAGCACTAGTAAGCAAAACGAGTTCTCAGAATAATCCAACCAAAAAATGCTACATCTGTGCAAAAGCTGGTCACATAGCAAAGAACTGTTACTTTCGAACTAAGAACTCTAAGAATGATAAGGCTGATAAAACAAATAAATTTTGCAGTTACTGCCGAAAACAAGGACATCTAGTTCAGACTTGTTGGATCAAGAAGAAAAAGGAAGAACCGTCGAATAAGAATCCTGTCAAAGAAGAAGTGGAACACAACGCTTTTATGGTATATTCAGATGGTGTAAAATCAGGTGATTGGTACCTTGACTCGGGAGCCACTGAACATATGACATGGGATAGAAGCTTGTTCGAGAAAATGTTCGAGGATCGAACCCCTAGGATGGTGCAAGTTGGAAATGGGCAAACATTGGAGGTAAGAGGATATGGAAATATTAAAATGTGGTCCTATAATGGAAGAAAATTCATTGAAACGTCATTATCGAATGTTTTGTATATACCTGACCTAAAATTTAATTTATTCTCGGCTGGATGTGCTCTTGATAAGGGATATTTCATGTCATCTGATAATTCATCATGTAAGTTTTTTGATAAATATGGAAATATTAGAGCCCAGGCACTAAGACAGAATAAATTATATAAAATGCAGTTCAAGAAGGAAATGTATGAAAACAAAATAGAAAATGAATTAACTAATAATATTTCTGAATGTATGACAGTTAAAAATATAGAAAATTTAGAGACTTGGCATCACAGATTAGCACATCAAAATATTAAGTACATCAAAGATTTCCTTAAAAAAATGAATGTTGAGTATATAAACAATGAATTTATTTGTGAATACTGTTTATCGGGCAAACAACATAAATTAAAATTTCAACATAGTGAATCACGAGCTACTGTACCTTTAGAGCTAGTTCATGCAGATGTGTGTGGTCCTATGGAAACACCTTCGTTAGGAGGAGCTCGATATTTTTTATTATTTAAAGATGACTACACCTCATATAGACATGTTTATTTCCTAAAGCAGAAATCTGAAGTAGCAAAAGCAATTGAAAATTATATATCTATGGCAGAAAGGCAAACTGGTGCAAAGATGAAAGTTTTGAGGACAGACAATGGTTTAGAATTTGTGAACAAACAGGTAACGGAATGTCTGCAAAGCAGAGGTATATGCCACCAACGCACAGTGGTATATACTCCCCAACAAAATGGAAGGGCGGAACGAGAAAACCGAACATTGGTTGAAGCAGCCAGGACAATGTTACATAGCAATAAAAATTTGACAAAAATGTTTTGGGCAGAAGCAATAAATACCGCTACATATGTTCTGAATCGCTCTGGTCCAAGCATTGTTCAGTTTAAAACTCCTTTTGAATTATGGAATCAAAAGGAATATAAGATGGAAAATTTTAATATTTTTGGAAGTAGAGTTTCAGTACTAGTACCTAAGGAAAATAGATTGAAGTGGGACACAAAAAATGAACAAGGATACTTCCTTGGTTATGGAGAAGACACAAAGGGATTTAGAGTGTATTTACCTGATAAAAACAAGGTTGTCATACAGAGGGATGTAATATTCCTACCAGAAAAAGTTCAAGAAACAAAAGGTAAAATAACTGAATTCTGTAATATTGAAGAAAATCAAGACTTGGAGTTAGAAGATACCCAAATTGATAATATTGTACACGATGAAGAGACAATTACCGATGAAGAAGAGTTGGATCCAGAAATCAGTGAAGAAATAGTGAATGGAAGATATAACCTGAGAAGAAACTTAAGAGGAAACCCAAGGTTTGAAGATTTTGAAATGGATTTGGATAGTTTGTTGTTGACAGTTACAGAAGATGACGAACCAACATGCTATGAAGATGCTATGAAAAGCGTTGAGGCTGAGCAATGGAGGAAGGCAATGGAGGAGGAAGTAAAATCGTTGCAAGAAAATGAATCGTTTGAAGTAGTGTGTGATAGTGATGTTAAAAGGCCTGTCATAGAGTGCAAATGGGTGTATAAGAGGAAGAAAGACGAGTTCGGTAGTGTCACGAAATTCAAAGCAAGACTTGTTGCAAAAGGTTTTCAACAGACAATTCCATTAAACGGCGATATTTATAGTCCAGTAGCGAAATTAACTTCTGTAAGAATTTTCTTAGCTATATGCAATAATTTAAATTTCAGGATACATCAACTTGATGTATGTAGTGCCTTTTTAAATGGAGAAATAGATGATGATGTATATATTTTATTACCTAAAGGTTTTAATACTGACACAGGAAAATTTGCAAAGCTAAGGAAGTCCTTATATGGATTACGATCCTCACCAAAAAATTGGTATAAAAAATTTAATGATTTAATGATGACATTGAACTTTGTAAGATCTCAAAATGAATACTGTATTTACTACAAAATTTCAGGCTGTTCAAAGATTTTTGTATTGATCTATGTTGATGATCTATTAATTGCCGGATCAGATGAAAAAGAGGTTGATGATCTAAAAGTTACTTTGAATCAACACTTTAAAATGAAAGACTTAGGAGGTATCAGTTATTTTTTGGGTATGCACATCACACAAAATGTATTGAAAAATGAAATCATAATCAACCAAACTTTATATCTAAAGAAAATGTTGAAAATTTTTAAAATGGAAAACTGTAGACCTTGTAATACCCCTATGGAACCAAATTTTAGACATGATGATCTTAAACGCAAAAATTCTGAAAGTATAGAAATTGAAGAAAGATGTAGAGCAGCAATAGGTTCTATAATGTATGCCATGTTATGCTCTCGCCCAGATCTATGTATAAGCATAAGTATCCTAAGTAGATATCAATCAACTGCAAGTTCACAACTTTGGCAATCGATTAAACGAGTTTTAAGATATGTTCAAAAAACACAAAATTTAAGTTTAGTTTTTAGAAAAACTGATTTTCAGAATGAAATTGAAGGATATGCTGATGCAGATTGGGCTGGGGATAGAACAGACAGGAAATCTACGTCTGGTTATGTATTTAAAGTTTTTGGGTGCACAGTCAGTTGGTGCTCTAGAAAACAATCATCCGTAGCTCTGTCTTCAACAGAAGCGGAATATATAGCTTTAAGCTTAGCCATAAGTGAAGCTTGTTGGCTTAAGAGTTTAATTAGTGATTTAAAAATTTGTGATAGTTTAAATGTCATGATTTATGAAGATAATCAATCGGCTATCAAAGTGTGTAGGAACCCAGAGTTCCACAAGAGACTCAAACATATTGATATTCGTTATCATTTCATTCGAGACAAAATAAATGATAAAACAGTTTCACTAAAGTATATTCCAACCAAACTGCAACTCGCAGATTTGTTCACGAAACCGCTGTCTCTAAGTTCATTCAATAATTTTACAATCAACTGCAATGTATTTTAAGAAATTTTTTTTGGGTAACTTACCATTGAGGGGGAGTGTTGTTATTATGTTTAGGGAACAATGGCAAGTTAATTTATCCTAGTGGTAACACTGATCATATTCTATGATTGTATCAATGACATGTATTGCGCAGCCGCATATAGTCTTGTCTTGTCTATGAGTAGTACGTCATAAGTTGAATAAAAAAAAAAACTTGGAAGCCGTTGTTCTCCTGTTCTGTTTAAGAATAAAACTTATATTATAAAAGTGTTAAAACAGTTATTCGATCCACTAAACCCACGTTTAAAAACATATCCCTTATTGGTCCTAAAGCTACGATGTGTATAGGAGCAGTTACTTATATGTAGGTTGAATATGAAAAAACATCAACATAATTAACTGGCTGAAGGTATAGATCCGAGGTTAGATCAGAATTGAACATGGTACAATCTTTCAACAAATAAGGTTCATTGTTCAAACATTATTTCATTGTCAGGTTATGTATTTCGAATACCAGTGGCGGTATATTTAAAATAAAAAAATACATAAAGTCATATCGAGGAAGAGAATTCATTGCTCTGGAGGCAAAATCCTACATGGAGGCTTCAATCAAAGTTTAGTAATCTGTTGTCTAGTGCCCAAAATCAGCTTGAATCTCTTTCTGAAGTTATCTTGTTAACATCGGTTGCAGTAGATTACTAATTTTTCGATCAAAATTCAAAATTCACAAACATTTGAGCAATTGATATATCTCTCTGTTTCCTAGAGCATTTTCTTTTCTAGATGTTACATCTTTAGTTTCCTTTATCCGGTAAAGTATGTTGTATACACAATGAGTGCAGTTCTTGGAATTGGTGCAGCATTTATATGGACAGGTCAAGGAAATTATCTTATAATTAATACTCCTATAGAAAAAATGTCAAGGAACTCTGGTATATTCTGGGCCACATCACAACTCAGGTGGGTGCAATAAGCAATAAATAATTACACAATTTAAGTATACATACAAGTATACAACAATAATACATAATATAAGTAGGCATTCTTGAACGATTTCGAAAAAACCATTCTGTGTTCATTTGTTTTGAATAAGTTAGGTCATACATGAATATTAATCTTTCAGCATGATAATCGGTACCACAATCATCTACTTCCTCTTTTCTGGAATGGAAACTGTCAACACCAAAACTCGAGTGCTGGTCATATCTATACTCTCTGGTATAGCCCTATTCTCCTTCATACTGTTCGTTTCTTTGCCGGGAAGTGTGCGTCAGGATGACATATCTACCAATAAGGAAGACAAACCTGGCCCTATCGAAGTGCTGAGGGGAGCTGGAAGGCTCTTTCGGACGAAACATATTTTGTTGCTCTGTGTGGCTTTCTTGTATGGAGGTTAGTAGTTAGGTAGGTACAGATAAAAATAAAAATACTGCAAATTTTACACTTAAGGTTATTATTTCTTCTTTCAAAACACGCGACAAAAACAATATGAAATTGTCATATGTAATATCACTAGCGATAAAACTTCACCTTCTTGAATTTGATGTCTAGTGGTATTTGACTTAGCTAATTCAGGGGGAAATTAGTTGAGAAGTAATATGATAATGCTTCAGAAATCCAAGAAAACCATTCTAGCAAAAACCAAGTAGTTGAAGTACTAAATTGGTATTTTTTTAAATATTTTTTCTATTATAATTTGTACTCACCATATTGTTAAATTGCTTGTCCTGGTTACTTGGGTTTTGTTGGAAGTGTTCTTCCAACGAGTTTGCGAATAGTTCAACTTTATCTTCATCGGTAAATGTAATTAAATTTTCATTAGTTTGTTTGTTTGTAGAATTTCAGACTTACCTTCTTTCCGATTAGTGTTGAGGCCTTTTTCTCCTGTAATTTCTTATACCATTGTTTTGTAAATAGTTCTAGGATCTTCGTTTTCACTTCGTTAGCTTTTTAAGTATGGGCTTGTCTGGTGGAATGTTTTTCTATATGTTTTCTCAATTCTTCTTTTTACCTTCAGCAGTACTTTTATATCCACAGGGAGATGTTTCTTCCGCTACTTTGGTTAGACTTTTGTAGATTTTTCTTGAGCGTTTAATGTTGTTCCTTCTAGGTTTTAAGGTGACTAAGTATTTCATCTGATATTAGGTTTTAAGGTGACTAAGTATTTCATCTGATATTACAGGTTTGGAACTAGCTTTCTTCAGTGGCGTGTACGGCTCTAGCGTTGGCTTCACATTACAACTACACGATTCCAAGAGCTTAATAGGCCTCTGCGGAATTTTAATCGGTTGTGGTGAGGTTCTTGGTGAATAAAACCATATATCATCCCGCTGACAGAAGATTTTCAATGAATTTTTTTAGGGGGTACTTTGTTCGGCGTCTTCGGAGCCTATACTTCGAAAATCGGCAGAAGCACAATTGTAATCTTTGGGTGTGTTTTGCACCTGATAACATACGGTCTCGTTTTTGTAAACCTGCCGAATAATTCACCTTTTGGCGATACAAGAGACGAGGCTATCATCCCAAGTTCTGCCGTTATTGCTGCTGTGTGTGGATTCACTTTGGGATTTGCAGATGCTTGCTTCAATAATCAGTTCTATACTGCTATAGGCACAAATTATCCCAACAATAGTGCTAGTGTTTTCGCTATTTTCAAATGTGTGCAGGTGAGTTAAGCCTGCTACATTCGCATGCAAAGTCAGGTATGAAGTCTGTCATCCCTTCATGTACCAACTTACTCAGCGACTTCTATACAACGACATCAGTACATAAATTCCGTCGCATTATATGTGAAATCAAAATTTAAAAAGTTTGAGACAATCATTGACTTGGCGTCAGAAAGAGCAGAGCACTAGTTGAATCATGCGACCTTTATGAGATCACAATAATGTATAATAATAATTTATTTTAGAAATAGCATGACGTCACTGATGACGTCCTGAGATGCCAACTGTAATCATCTTAAAATTGTACATAAAACCAAGCAATTTCTGAAGTTTCTGTTGTCAACCTTTTGTTATGTTGCCGATATAGGTACTATATGCCTATTTATTTCATTCGTAATAAGAATTGGTATGGCTTGTTTTCGATTTAATTTTTACCTGATACTCTCATGTTCATCCGCAGTTATATAGAATATTAATTTCATAAGAATTTGAAGGAATCATAATTAATTTTGCGTTATACATACATTGAAACGTTCGGAATAAAATCTCACGATTTGTTTTGTAAGTAGCAAAAGGATTATTTTGAAAGTCTGACAAGTACATTTTTCTTCGTTTGACTATCTCATGGCATTGCTTTGATTTTTGGGATTTATGTTAGATGATCAAACTGCAGTAAAAATTTAAATTTAGAGGAATCATTGTAATTATAACAAATAATTTCATTCTTGCCTATTGTTTGATTGTTGAGTGATCTTTTCGGAATCCATACTGATACTTGAGTAGTATTTCCTCATCTGTAACGAATTCGGTCAATCTTCTGTATATTACTTTTTCTATTGCCTCATGGCATCCATACATAGTAAAGTGCCTTGGGTCATCTGATGTTATAACGACAAGGCTATGGTTTTCCATTATTAATCTAAGTTTCTTTCCACTGCTGTTCATCTTTCTGTTGTTTCAGTCCTCAGTTATAATCGTTGGCATCTTGTCTGTGAAGAAAGAGGTGTTCTTTTCTTCTAGGTCGCTGTTAGGTGGTCTGTAAACAAACAAAAAATTAATATTCTTCTATACAGCTTCCTTAGACAGCTCTATTTAAGCTAATACTGTTTGTTCTCATTCTAATGATAATAAGTATATTTCATCTGATATTACAGGTTTGGAACTAGCTTTCTTCAGTGGCGTCTACGGTTCTAGCGTCGGCTTCACATTAAATCTGCACGATTCCAAAAGCCTAATAGGCCTCTGTGGTATTTTGATTGGTAGTGGTGAGGTTCTTGGTGAATAAAACCATATATCATCACGTTCATGAAAGATTTTCAATGAATTTTTTTTTAGGAGGTATTTTGTTCGGCGTCTTCGGAGCCTATACTTCGAAAATCGGCAGAAGCACAATTGTGATCTTTGGGTGTATTCTGCACCTGGCAACTTACGCTCTCGTCTTTGTAAATCTGCCGAATAATTCGCCTTTTGGAGATACAAGAGACGAGGCTATCATTACAAGTTCTGCCGCTATTGCTGCTGCATGTGGATTCTGTTTAGGATTCGCTGATGCGTGCTTCAATAATCAGTTCTACACTTCTATAGGAACAAATTATCCTAACAATAGTGCTAGTGTTTTCGCTATTTTCAGATTTGTGCAGGTTAGTTCGAAGTGAATGGTTCTAAATTACTTACACTTTGAAAAAGCAAAATCTGGCAATTGTCCATATTTTTTTAAATTGTTACTTAATTTTTTTTTTCATTTCATCTTATTAATGAAGGGTGTTATGTCCCCCAATAACCCCCCCCCCTCCTCGTTACGCCTATGATTTTCTTTGAATGCTCAGAAGCTGCTGAGGCCAAGTCAGTGCTCCTGTCGAATTTTTGGTGTATGAAACATGAAAAACATATTTTTCAGAGTATTGGAGGATTTATTGGTTTTATGTATTCAACACATTTGATAATGTACGGAAATTTGGGACTTCTGTCGATATCAGCTGTAATAGGAACCATATGTTTCGTTGTATCAGAAAAGGTGGAAGTGAATGAAGAAGAAGCTGTGAGATACAGAAATAAAATGGGAAATGGTAGTTCATGATAATTTATTTTGTATGTATATGTACATAGAAAATTTTGAATAACGAATTTTTAATTACATTTTATTAATAGTTTAGATGTATGAATTATTAGGTAATATAGTTTTTGTTGACTAAGCAATGTAGTAGTCTATTGAAAAATTCGACAAATGACACCATAATTTTGGATAATGTAGACTCTCCCTGTATATATATTATATGTACAGAGAAATTGAGTGCATAAGATGACATTGAATAAAGAACAACATCATGCCTTACTACTGATAAGTATATCTGAAAAGAACATGGAGTTTTTGTGAGAATCAAAGTTTTGGACGAAGTATATTTTAAATACAAATGATCTAGACTTCAAGAATATTTTTCTTTGTTTTCTTCCCAACATTAACCTACCTTGATTCCAATAAGTGAAATAATATTCTTTGTCAACTATTATGACAGAAACTTCAGATAATACATTCGTAATTAACAGAAAATGTATTGCTGTAATAAGAATTCCTATCTGCAGCTGCAATGCGGTTCTATCAAACCTGAAACTATCAACAGATTGGTCAGAAAAGGTATCAACTGCCAAAATGAACATTTTGAGTTAAAACTTCCAATCTAATCGAATATTTCAGCTAGAAAGTTCGCAACAGAGCCGGATCCTCATGATAGTTTACCTCCTCTGAATAGATTATGTTCTGAGCAGCCAGTTCATCTGGTGGAAGAAGTCGACTTCACGAGGAGATCATGTGGTTTTGGAAGGAAAGCCCTGAAATTATTGGTTAGTCCTGGCCCAAAAGCCATTACATTGAAAAAAAATCTTCAAATTCATTAAAGTGGTGGCAAATGAGCCACCCAAAAATTCCTGAATTTGAAGCATTCTTTATGCATTTTTTTTCTGCCGCATTAAAAAAAATGCATAAAGAAAAAAATGCATAAAGAATGCTTCAAATTTTTGGGTGGCTCATTTGCACTAGAAGTACTATAGCCTGGCCTGCAAGGTCTCCGGATTTGCATCCACTCTCCTTTTTTTGGGGGTGTTACGTGACTCAAAAAATTGACAGGTATATACATGAGAGCCTAGTAGGAACACCAACGATGTTCTGGACAAGGGGAAAATGATTTTGAGCTCTTACTTTGATCAGTTGATTTAAATTCATTTTCGATTTACAGAATATTTTCTTGTGATGTTTTTGAATCTCAGAAAAAATAATTTTAATTTCGTTTTTTGGCTTAAGAGTGATCAAAATTCGAAATTTTTAAATCATTGTTGAAACTATTCTCGAATACAACAGTGATTATGACGTCATCGTGAAAACCTCGCGAATTATAAATATGAGAATACATTCTCGTTTCCTACAAACTCACAATTCAGATAATCTAGACCAAATCATTTCGAACACGCCCTCATTTACTTCCCATCCCTCAAAGCGATATTTTAAAAAGAATTGTTCAAATGACCGCCTACTATACCTTTATTTAACTAATGGGACTTTGTTCCTGGTAAAAGATATACAGGGTGGCCATTTGAAAACGAAACAGACGAGATTACAGACGAAATAAAGTTTTTCGATAGAAATGCTCGGACAGGTCGATTTCTGTTTCGAGGGGGACAACTTAAGATGTAGGTTACGGACGCATAGCGCTTCAACCCTTGCTACTACAACCCTCACCCCCAAATTTTGAATAGGGAAGATGGGGTGAGTGATACCTCATTTGAAAGGTATTTTTACACTGATTTCAGCACAGTAATTGTTTTTTCATTTTATGCATTAGTTCTCGAAATATTCTTAACTAAGTATTTGAAAATGAAGTGGTGTTTTCATGGCACTTGTAGTGTTTTGTGAAAAATCGACATTTTGAGCTTCAAAACAACCATGACTGTGGCTTCCTTCCTAACTAACTAACGCATGAATATTTCGAGAACTAATGCATAAAATGGAAAAAACAATTACTGTGCTGAAATCAGTATAAAAATACCTTTAAATTGAGGTATCACTCACCCCATCTTCCCTATTCAAAAATTGGGGGTGGGGGTTGTAGCAGCAAGGGTTGAAGCGCTATGCGTCCGTAACCTACATCTTAAGTTGTCCCCCTCGAAACAGAAATCGACCTGTCCGAGCATTTCTATCGAAAAACTTTATTTCGTCTGTAATCTCGTCTGTTTCGTTTTCAAATGGCCACCCTGTATATGTTATTCCGATAAACCTTTATAATTTCAGAAAAATTATCTGCTTTCGTTCGATAAAGATGTTATATTGAAGACAGTGTCCACTCTCGGCGATATGGCAATGGATCCTGAGAAAGCAATTCAGATAGTACATGCCAGAATTCCAAAAAAGTAAACAAGTATATCTTTATTTTTTCCATCAGTCTTCTTCTTCTTCTTTTAGTGAAGATTGGCGAGAACCAAGGCAAATTCGTCCCTATTTGGGCGGTGTAAACTAACGGTTAGACATTCATCCCTGTCCAGTCTTTTATAATTCTTCATCCAAGAGTGTTGTCTCCCTATTGGTCTTCGTTTTTTTCCTCTATTTTGCCCTTCATGATCAACTGGGCAATTGATACTAATTACCCCTCAACACGTGTTAGAAATAGGCCGTTTTTCGCCTTTTTATAGATAATAATAGATCTCTATCTGCATTAAAAGTAAAACACTGTCTAGCACCTTCTCATTAGACAATTTAGCTGTCCAAGAATTCTTGAGCATTCGAAAGACCAACATTTGCTTCGATACATCTCGCAGTTGCCAACTTGGCTGTCAAATCTTCCAACCCATATAATAGAATAGAATAGATATTCTCTATTCTTGATCTTATTCCGATATCTGGGTTGGACTGTAAATTATTCAGCATCCCAAGTACTTGTCCACTTGTTCTTTGCACTGGCCATCTAGAACCATTTTGGCTGTGATATTTCTGGTCTTACCACTACCTTTGCCTTTTTAAGTTTAATCAATATACCGTATTCTCTGGGCCCCTCTCAAAGACAAGATTCTATCTTGATGTTTGCTTCATTCATCAGTAGGAACTTGAGATGAATATGCTTCTTTCAGATTATCAAATTTACTGGAAAAGAAGGATTCTTCCATAACTGAGAGAGTTTGTATCACATTCGCTAAATTAGCTATCGTTCCCGAAGGAAAATTGGCCCTGACGATGGATGAAGACATAATCTATAGCCTACAAATGCTTCTAGAGGAAGAAACACATCCATCAACTCTAGAGCAATTGGGGCACTGTTTAGAAAATATTTCAACTTTCGTTACAAGTAGGTATACCTAGGCATTGTCTTCAAGCTAGAAAGAGTATTATTTTAAGATTAAACTGAAAACAATATTTTTTTCCAGTTCCCCCTATGAATCTTTGGTTTCACAATAAAAATTTTTTCAAATTCGAATCATTACCTTTAATTTCAGCCGCTGACGAACTAGTGGATCAAGGCTTCATCTTATCTATTCTAAAAGTAGTTGCAAGAGAAGTCGACGATGTAGTGGTTGTGCTCCTGTCCACGTTGAAGAACTTGATGTATGGTAACGGAAATTACATTGCTATGGAATATGGAGCTTTTGCGATCATGGTATTCTCACAAGCTTATATTTTATCAAATTAGGTCATTTGATAAAACGTGCTTCACGACGATCCAAACATGCTTTAGTTTTGAGAAATCTGGCTACAGCGTTTTCACCCTTTTTGTAATGAATTTTAATGATTTCAATGCGTTGTTGAAGCGTGTATCGTTCCATGTTTAGTAATGATAATGGTCAAATGTCAAAAGATAACAGCTTCAAAGGTGACAGCTGCCCAGATAGCGGTCTATTCAAATCCTACGATCCCTGAAACGCAATCTTAATATCATTTCTCATGTATTTCGGCCATTTGAAGAGCCATCTTCAGGGAGCTTATAATTCAAGACAAAAACTTTTTATTCCTAGAACTTATGCTTTCTGAAAAGCGAGATCATAAACCAATCTCCTCGTATAAACTCACAAATTCCTCGTATTAAATCAAATCTACTATTTTAATTTAGTTTTAATGTCTATCCAATAACGCAGTGGCGTACCCAAGGGGGGAGGATAAGGGGGATATATCCCCCCCCCCAGAAGGAATATCCATTATATGTAACAACCATATATATCACAATCTTATTATGAGTAAGCAAAATTCTTTGGAAAACTTCTTCAAAAGAAGGAAAAATTGAAATTTTTTTTTTCTTTATCCCCCCCAAGGCTTATGTCTGGGTACGCCACTGCAATAACGAGTTCACAAAATGATGTTGGTTGTTTATAGATGCAGATGCTGAATAGGATGGACCAGAGAGTGCATATAAGTGCACTTAACTGTCTCATGATGATGATCTCAACCCCCTTAGGAAAACAATTGGCGTTGGATAGTTATCTGGTGCACCGCCTTAATGAAATGCTGGGCCAATCTAAGGTGAGATGAAGCTTTTTTGAAGAAAATACTGGGTTATCTATGTTGAGATCCAAATTTCGAAGCCTTGTTTCAATGACATATGTCAAATAGAACTGTCCTCCGCAAGGTCATATGATCAGTTGAAGGTTAGCCATTCAATAATATGGATCGTTTATCTTCTGCTGAACTTAGGAAAATTTTGCAAACTTACTACAAAAAAAATGATTCTGTAGTAAGTACATTTTGTGCGTTACTGGCAGATTATCATCGATATAATCGTCCATCTGAACGTACAATTGATGGTAAGAGATTGAACAAATTTGAAGAGACAGGATCTGTTGATGATGCCTTAAGGCCCATAATTCATCGAAATGCACGCTCAATCTAAAATATTGCTGCTGTAAATGAAAGAAGAACCAAATTTGTCCATTCCCTAGCGCGCACAACGTATAGGCCTCTTCCACGGCACACTATTGCGTATTCTACATCTGGATTTGCATCTCTATCCTTATAAGTTTCAGTTCACACAAGAACTAAAGCCAGCTGACTATGGAATGAGTAGAACATATTGGTATTTTCGATTTAATTTTCATCCATCATCCAGTATTTATGGAAAATATTGATTTAATAAGAATTTGAATGAGTCATAATTGACCTTCCAGTAGACAATAAAACGTTAGGCAAAGAATCTCAAAGTTTATTTTGTCAGCAGTAAAAGAATTATTCTGACAATCTGGCAACGACATTTTCCTTCGATCATGAATGTTTTTGAAATTCTTAGACGACCATTATATGAATTTGATCAAATCGGCTCATATACTCTCTTATTGTTCAATTATATCTAGATCCCATTTTTTTGCAGAATGTTGAGCTTGATGCAGCTATCGCTTCTGTGTTAATGTTCGCAACCATGACGGTAGAAGCAAAATTTCGAGCCTGCAAAATCAAAACATTGCTGCCGAGACTAATGAAAATTTGTCGAAATCCTTTACATCCTTCTGTACAAATATTTGCTTTCCAGGTAAAAATGAGTTAGACTTATTTTCTACTTTTCTTAATTCGTTGTTTTACGATACCATTGTCTAAAATCGCCTCAAATATCACAGGTTTTCCTCGTGTTCATTATAAAATTTTTCCAACCAATGTGTTGAATTTGTAAAATGTCTTTTATTACTTTTTTTATTAACTTTTTTTAATATGAGATCTTGTGAACGATTTCTTGAAGATTATTCCATTTTCTTTACTTTTATTTATTTCACTCCTTTCTGATTCATTTCTGAAAGCAGCGTTCATTTATTATTTTACATTGGAAACCTGAATATCAATTACTATTGATGTTTGTTTTAGACGTTGTTGAATTTATCGACCCATTTCGAACTTCGAGCTGTTATGCAAAAGAAATATATTGCATTATTAAGAAAAACTAAATGCTCAACTTCTTTCATATCTGCAATGAAAGAGAGTCTTCTTCAAGATTTAAGTGCACCTTCTTAAAATGTAAGATTAAACAAATCGTATTCATAGAGAACATATTATAACTATTTAATACTCAGTCAATAATGAATCTTAATTTTTAACTGTACTATATTACTACATACTTACTTTGTATTATATACCTATATAATATATTATTAATCGATAAAAGCTAGATTTTTTCAAACTGAAGAGTTGAGAGAAGAAACTCCAGAAAGAAATTTGTATGCAATCTACTGGTCCCAGAATATAGAGCAAATCCGGAAATTTCTAATGAAGTGAGCGACTTACTTCTTTTTGTATTCGGGTGTAATGCAACCTTATTCAAAATTGAAGTTAATGAAATTCAATTACAAATCAGACAATTTATAAACTAAAACTTATCAGCACAAAACAATTTGCGAAGGCGTTGTAAAAAAACTAGGTAGGTACCTACACAGAAATTTGAACAGAATATCGAAAATAAAAAACTTAATATTTCAGTGACAACAAATGCGATTGAAAGTAAAATTCGATAAGGGTTTTCGTATAAATATGGTTGTTCGAAATTTTCTTGTCCTGGACAATGTCTAAACTATACCTATTCGATCGACATGAAAATTTAGATTAAGATGAAAAATAACAATTTTTTCGGTTGATTCAATTAATTTAATGATTTTCTATCGGCAACAATTGGACTTGTCAGGATATCCCCGTATTTTGGATTAAAATATGAAAAAGACAACAGGAGGTACTTAAGATTATATGATTGGCTCACGCTCCATATTGATGCATATTTGGTAAGGTTGGTACAATAACTATCTGAAAAAGATGCATAGCACGGGCGTAGCCAGGGGGGGGGTTTTGGGGGTTCAAACCCCCCCCCGAAATGTTAAAGATGTCAAAGAAACTTATTTTTTTTTCAAAATCTCGAAAATATTTTTCAATAAAATTTGTAAAAAGTGAATGAAATTATAACTTTCATTCAATTAATTTGTAATGTGAAATTTGAATTGAATTACCTCAACGTAATCCATTCAATTTGTGCTCACATGTGCCCCTCAAAGGAAAGTTATGGGTTAGTTTGATTTTTTCGATCGTATGTAACGGGTGTTTTCTTTCGAGGTATATAACTTTAAGTTGGCATTACTGTTCAAGATGGCGACCGATTTAACAGCTGTCAAGTGATTTATTCTCAGTTCGGTTTGGCAATTCATCATGAATAGACACCCGCCTGAACAACGCTTGAAAATAGTGCAATTTTATTTCGAAAATAATGGTTCTGTGCGGAATACGTATCGCGCACTACGTCCATTAGCGATGAAGCGCACTTCTGGTTGAATGGCTACGTCAACAAACAAAACTGCCGCATTTGGAGTGAAGCTAATCCTCAAGTGTATGTCGAAACACCGTTACATCCAGAAAAACTGACTGTTTGGTGCGATTTATGGGCTGGTGGAATCATTGGTCCGTACTTCTTCAAAAACGATGATGGCCAGAACGTTACAGTCAATGGTGATCGGGTATAGAGCCATGATTACTAACTTTTCCATTCCTGAATTGAATAACCATGATGTTCAGGAGCTGTGGTTCCAACAAGACGGCGCAACATGTCACACAGCTCGTGCCACAATCGATTTATTGGAAGACACGTTTGGTGACCGCCTAATTTCACGTTTTGGACCTGTGAATTGGCCTCCAAGATCTTGTGATTTAACATCGCTAGACTACTTTCTGTGGGGCTATGTAAAGTCATTGGTCTATGCGGATAAACCACAAACCCTTGACCATTTGGAAGACAACATTCGCCGTGTTATTGCCGATATACGGCCACAAATATTGGAAAAGTAATCGAAAATTGGACGTCCAGATTGGACTACATCCGAGCCAGCTGTGGCGGTCATATGCCAGAAATCATATTTAGAATGTAATGCCACAAGATTATCTTGCGGATAAATAAAATTCATATCAATCGAATAATGCATCGTTGTTGTATTGCAATTTAAAGTTCTATAGCTCTAAAAAAACACCCTTTATTTTTTTGGGTTCTGAATCCGAATCTGACGTTTAGCACCAAAATTTTGTGACATAACATTAAAAAAAGATACAAAAAAAATTTAGTCTTCTGACGTTTTCTTCCATGAAGTTTTTTGTCCGAAAAACCTGGCTCAAACGATAGTTCAAAATTGGCGTATTATATCTATCTCTGCTAAAACTCAGTTGATGGGGTAGTTTTAATTTCTTCGATTTATTATCTCTGTTTCGGGGGTACAGAATTCGAATCTGAAGTTTGCCACCAAAATTTCATGATAAAACATTGAAAAAAATGCAAAAAAGGTAATAACTATCATTTTTTACCGCTTTTTTGCATATAAACTTTCTACTCATAAATTTGAATTTGAGTACTCTGTTGTATAAATACTACGGCGGTATTTTTTTCCTAAATATATTTATAGGAATCGATGTAAAGAAAGAAACTAAATTTCAAAAAGTGATTTTGAAAATGCTTTTTTTTCTCAAAACATACTTGAAAAATAAAACTAGTGAAAATAGACTGAATGGGTTGGCTCTTTTAAAGTTAATATATTTAAAAAGAAAAACATTTTTTTTATAATATGTAAAACCCCCCCCGAAACTGAAACCTGGCTACGCCCGTGATGCATAGAATTCTATTATCTCTGATGCCAAAAAAAATTATAATTGTGTCACTGTCATGCCGGAAATCTATAATTATTTCAATCAAATTCAGGAGGTATAACTACAGAACAGACTGGATTACAGTCGTTTAAATACTCTCATTATATAGTTTCAGAACAAATGTTGACAAAGCATGGAGACTGGAGTATTTCAAAGACTCGCCAACGGTCTGATAGGACTATCTACCTTCCTTACGAATTTCAGGAAGCCCCTAAAGTCTAGGCATATGAGGAATACTGGTGAATAAGTTATGTCCTATTGAATTCCACAAAAATTGGAAAAGCACTGACTTGAAGTCAGCAGCTTTTCAGTGCTTGTTCATCTGAAGCAAGTTGAGTCTTAAAGTTGCCCATTGAAATCAGGTTTAAAAATATACAGGATGTTGAAGTTACAATTTTTTTGTAACTTATACAGAAAGAGCTATGAAGAAAAAACTAAAAAATCTTGAAACTTTAACATCCTGTAGTTCGATAACGACGCGATTGCTGTTACATGTTTATGGAAAAAAGTCTAATTTTTACCTGAGAAATACGATCCTGAAATCTTGATACTGAATTTTGAATCATTCTATAATATACAATAACATATTGTTTACATTACATCTATGATGAACTCTTCATTCCGGTTTCCATAGATAGCGCTATATAATAAAATGGGGATAAAAGTGAGAAGGCTGTGATCATACTAGAATTTCTTGATATGTATTTTGAATTCTGCTATCATTTAGTAATATTCCCTGTGCATTAATTACATATGTAGTTAACGGCATCAAGTTCCATTTCACATAAATTTCTTTATATCAATAATATTCTATTCTATGCATCTTGACATACCAAGAAATATCATAGATGCAAATTATAACTGTCTACTGTCAAAAAAACGAATGTCAACAAATTTTCACGTATCATCCAAAAACTAGATCAATTGTTTGATGAAAAAGGAACTCATTTGAATCTATAACATAAAAATGGCAAATTCAGAGGTAGAAGCTTTATATAAAAAACTTAACGCGGAGTGGTCATCTCCTTCGCCAAATTTAAGCAAATGTGATCAATTACTTTCAAAGTTAAAGGTAAGTTCACTGATTTGTGAATGATACTGTTCGAATCTACAATAAAATGTTTTTAGGTTGAATTAACAGGAGTCATGTTCTTACCAACATCTAATGCAATTGCAACAAAACAAGAACTCCTTCTTGGTAGAGATATATTAGAAATTGGCGTCCAGTGGAGTATTGCCAGTAATGACATTCCTTCATTCGAAAGATATATGGCTCAGTTGAAGTGTTACTATTTTGATTACAAGAATGAATTGCCAGAATCTGCTTTTAAATATCAATTACTGGGATTAAACTTATTATTCTTATTGTCCCAAAACCGTGTTGCTGAATTTCACACTGAACTTGAACTTCTTCCTGCTGATCATCTTCAAAATAATGTATATATCAGACATCCATTATCAATTGAACAGTATTTGATGGAAGGTAGTTATAATAAGGTATGCTCATAAACTTGTTTCGAATTAGTTTATTCCAATTTGAAGTACACTTTTTTTTTAAATAATTTATTTTATACCTCATTTCAGATTTTTTTGGCCAAAGGCAATGTTCCAGCTAAAAGTTACAATTTTTTCATGGACATTTTGTTAGATACGATAAGAAATGAAATAGCCAATTGTGTAGAAAAAGCATATGAAAAAATTTCACTCAAAATGACTGCTAGAATGCTATACCTTCCTAATGAACAAGCTGCTAAAATTTTTGCAGCCAAGGTAATATTTTCATAATGTTGCAACACCTATAGTTTCATTATTACCTCTATATATTTAGATCTTTTCACTAAATGAATTAATTTCTATTTTAATTTTCCCATTGCAGAAAGGTTGGAAACTTGGAAGTGATAATTTCTTCTATTTCACACCCGAAATAGAAAAAACAACTGAGCCTATCCCATCTATAGAATTAGCAGAACAAGCTATTGAATATGCAAAGGAGTTGGAGATGATTGTTTAAGAATATTAATTTTATCTGTACTGAAAGTTTTGTTTTCAATTAAAATGATTCTCCTTGGTAAACTCTTTTTATCATTTTCATATTTTTCTAAACCTATACAATAATTTGAATAAAAAAGTTTTTTATTGTTTTTAAATATTTCCCAATTTGTTGAGGAATAATTACTAACCTTGTACATTTAAAAATTTTCTCTTGAATATCTCAAGTAATGATAATATATCACAAAAATATTGCATCAAATATCAAGTACATCTAAAATAAATACTACACATTTTAAAAGTACGGTTGAAAGGGTAACATCAATCATATAAATATTTGTAACTTGAATATTCAATGAATAAAAATAACTATTCTTTTTTTAAATGTTTGCAAACTAATTTTCTTTTTTGTATTTGCAATTTTCAAAAAATATAATAGATTTATATACAATAAATAATATTATGAAGTTATAACATGAATACTCAAATTCCAAGAAATTCTTTTCCAATTTTGTTTTTTGTCAGAATAGGAATGAAAATAAATAGAAATTAAGTAACATATAGAAAGCACAGATTTTGATATGTTACTATCCTTGAATGCGATAAACTTAATTTATTTATAATACTTGAGAATTTAAAAAGCTAGGAACTTGATTCTTATCGATTAAAATATTTACAAAAATGTATGCCTAACGTCACTGTTCCAGAAGTTCTCATCAGAAGTTGAGTTCATGATTCTAAGCAATTCGAATGCTTGTTTCTTATTTTGTTCTGTCCAAGCAATTGGTCGGCATTGTAAATTCGGTATATTATTTTCTCCAGTTACAGTTACACATTTTGCATAAATTTTTGTTTTATCCACGTTTGAGATTTCTTTGAGTTGATTATTTTCGATTGTTCTTTTTTTCAAAGTTGAGCTCATCTCGCTTGATTGTTCGGGTAGTTGGAGTTTTTCCTTCTCTTTTGGTTTTTTATTGGTTTTACTTTTATGGAAACTGGTTTTTTTCAGAGGACTGTGTCCCTTGAATTTAACTTTTCTTTCTGATAATGTTCTAGCAATAGGCTGTTGTTTGAGTTTAGAGAAGTCCAATTTTTTACTTGTTTCGATATTGTCTATGTCTTCTATTTCTTCATACTCAACAGCAAGTGACATATCAACGTTCTCATACTTATTGGGATGAGGTATTTTTTTGTCTTTACATCTCCTTAAATAAAGTTCAGCTTGAGTCAACTTATCTTTAATAGTTTTTTCATTCATGATCAATTTTTTCTCCCTCACATTTAATCCACATTCTTTCCGTTTTATTTCATTTTCCCTCATTTTTAGTGCCGATTCTTTTCTACGTAATTGCTCCACTTTTTTCCTATAGTCCAGTATTTCAAAGCAATCATGTAGTTCAATTCCACAGTGGAGTTTGAATGTATTTAAGACAATGACAGGGTGACCAATTACCTTATCAATATTACAAGTAACATGTTTGTTATCTTTGAGCATAACTTCAGTTAAATCAATAAAATCATCACTATAGTACTCCTTGTTCACTGTATACTTATTGCACAATTTGTCAACAGTTAATGTACATAACTGCATCATTAAAATACCAATATCACTCATTTTCACATCTGAGTTTGTTGCAGTACTGCAATGACTAAAGTTCAATAATTTAATATTGAAATTTTCATCGAAGTAAATATTTTCCAACTTGATATAATCATTCAACTCAATAGATTTGACCAGCATCAATAGTTGAAATAAAATTTTAATGATTATTTCTTCATTTATGTGTGTAGTTTTTGACATTGCTAATATCTTAATAAAATCTAAAAAATTACCATGAGGAAAATACTCCATTGGGACATAAACCAGTTTCAATTTGTCTTCTTCAATAGCAGGATAAAATGTAACCAATAATACATGCTTTTGTTGTATTCTTTTTCGAATTTTTTTACACATATGTTCTTTTTTATCTTTGGATAGATTTTTCAGAAGAATAGTTCTCCAAACAAATAACTCTTCAGTAGCCAAGTGTTTTACCAAAAATAAGTCTGATTTAGTATTCAAGGCATTTAAAATTTGAAAATCTCCACCTGGATTCATCTGCAAAACAATTCAGTGAAATATAATTTCTGTTTTATAGTTATCACATTGTATTACCTTTTCAGCAAAGAAGCAATATCTAAAGCACAGCGAGTTTTTAATTCTTATAGCTAGTATTCATTGGATTAAGATGGAAAATACTGAGGCACTTTATATTTTACTTTTTTTAACGTATTCACAATTTCTACTGTGGTCCACTAAAATCAGATTCTGAAAATGAATTCACAACTGAAAAGTAAGGCTGGTTGTGTTTGTAAACAAAATAAATAGCCGTTATTTGTCAAAATTCAAATTTGATTCATGATGAGCCAAATGGTTTTATCACAGTCTTTGGTTTTATTTTACTCTATGGGTATGCAAACAATTTATAGGTTTGAGGCGTTTGAGCTAATGTATATATAGCAAATATTTTTATTTCATGATTATATGCTATTAACTAATAAAAAAATGTTGAATATTTTTGAAAATTTTCTATAACAACTACAAATATTATATCAACACTTCAAGATATGCTGAACTTTTTTATGATCTATGATCAATCATAGAAAACATGAACAATAATAAGAAATATAACCAATTTAAATTTTCAAATGTGATGTGCCAAATAATTTTGAGTATTACAAAATAAGTACAATTTTTTTTATAAGTTGAAAGTGAAAATTTTCATCATTTAGTTTTCAGTTTCAAATTTGTTATCATGAGTGAAGGAATATTTGGGTTATCATATTCTCTTAATTTATCTTTTAATGATAAATCTCCGAACAACAGCAATTGCACAGAATCATGTATCAAATATGTTAAAATCAATAAGGATAATACCATTCAAACTAACTCTGCATCTCCTTTAACTTTAATCGAATCAGCAGTTCCTCCAGCACTTCAAAATGTATTAAATCATTATGGAGTTCAAGCAAAAACATTACGTACCAAAAATTCGTCATCACTGGAGGTTTCATCCCAAAATATTCCAAAAGAATCTTCTGCTGTGAATGATCTTACATTTTCTATTTTCAAAAAAATTCAAGAAGATTCTGATTTAAATTCAACTGCTTGTCAGAGTTCTTCCACTAAGCAAACAAATGTTCCTCTAAAAATTGATAATCAGAAGGTCGGTTATCGAAAAACTGAAACTGAAAAGAGTACAGTAAAACCTAAAAGCAAGAAAAGAAAACATACCGATAGAGGTTCAGATTTCAAACGACATGAAAATTCTGCAGGAGATTCCCTCGATAAAATTCACAAAGGAACACATTGTAGTAATACTCTATCGGTTTCTAAAAAAATTAAAATTTATCAAGATGTGGTGATAAAAAGTGCTGACGAAGGTGGTTGCAATGGTTATACTAATGAAGCAGAACAAATGGTTGAGAAATATCAATATCACATTTTAAATTCATGTCATCAAAGTTTCAACAGAGATAATGAAGAAGTCAATAGAATTCAATTGAAAGTTGGAGGCTCTATGGACGAAGAGCAAAATTTGAAACATGTTGTTCAAATGAATGAAACCTCATCTTATAGATCTGAAAATGTCAAAACAATAATATCACATTTAGATAAGGAAGAAACAAGAATACCTGATTCGTTAGCAGAATCTGAGGATCAAATTAAAATTGAATATAATGAAAGAAGAGAAAAACCAAAGAAAAAACATAAACATTCCAAAAATCTAGATGAGATTGATTTATTTTTGAAAATTAACCACCAGGACACATCATTTATTGATAAGAAAAATAGTAAAGTAGTTGAAATGAAAACTACTCTTCCAGAGTTACCTGAACAAATACCATCCAACCAGAAAAAGACACTACATATTTCCACTGGAAAAAATACCATATTAAATTCTCCTCATAATCAACGAAACATATTAGAGGAACCAAATTGTAAAAATATCAATGTATCATGGAAATTGGATCAAGAAGAAAAAAATGATGAGAAATATCAATTTCACACAGCTCTTCATGAACATTCAAATGTAAGTAATTTTGAAGTTTATAGAAAACAGTTATTCACTGAAGATATCGATGAAACAATCTGTGGGAATGAACAGTCAAATTTAAATAACAAAAAGTGTTTGGAAGCATGTCGAGAAACACAAAATTCAAATACATCCCCAGAAATTACAATTGTTAGAGAAGATATTAATGAAGAAGAAATAAAATTCAAGAAAGTTAAAGATGAAAAAACTGAAGATGCTACAACAGAAAATGTTAGCCTATGTCGTATGATTGAACAGCCGATACAGTCGGTAAGAAAATATGATATAGAAAAATTAGATAATATTCTTACTCCTATTAGGAACAGTGGTATGAAGCAGGGAAATTCAAAGAAAAATACAATTGTTGATATCCAAGAAAAAACAGCACATAGTCGAAATGTTGAAATTAATATATCAAAAGAAACAGAAATTGAAGAGTCATGTGAGAATCAAGATAAAGGTCAATCTAAAATTCTTTCAAAAAGTGATGATATTAAGGAAGAAAAAGCAAAGTTGGTCCAAAAAGAAAATCCTCATCAGGAGAGTGATATACAAGACATGATAAATGCAAATCCAAACAAAAATTCAATTCGAACAAGAAAAAAACAACAAATGACGACTTCGTATGATAATGGCGAAAATTCAGAAGGAAAATCTAAAAATAAATTAGTAGACAGCATTTTAAGGGAAACAATTGATGTAATCCATAGTCCTAAGAATAAAAGTACTGAAGTTGGAAATGACTGCAAAATTGATGAAATAGCTAAAAGTAATGATACTTCTTCTGACCACCACGAACCAGTGGAGAATCAGAAGTCCATTAAAATAAAAAAGCACAAAAAATTGTTTGATGTGAATAATGAACAATTAAGTTACAATAATAATCCTAAGCAGTTGAATTCAATAGAAAAACATCAAGATCAATCCAATAATATTCCCATTCTTTTAGAAACCACAATTAGTGGGAAGACTATTAAGAAGGAGGTAAGAAAGGGCATATTGGACTGTCAATCTCATGAAACTATTAAGAACAAAATTCAAAATGAAATAAATCTTTCAGAAAATGCGGTGCAAATATTCCATGAAGGGCGATATATCGATGAATTCGATGTGAGTGAAAGTGCAAATGTAAGAAGTGAACAGAAAAAAGTTCGAAAATCTAGAAAAAAAATTTTTGAAGAGATACAAGATATGGACTCAAAAAAAAACCAAATTCTACAAATTGCATCAGAAATGGAAGAAAACATTGGCGATAGTAAACAAAAAGAATCCGATAATAAATTAAATAGTGAGAGTATTCAGAAAACAACAAGTGTAGATAGAATCATAAAAAAAGGTGAAATGGAAACAAAAATTTCAACTCCGACAAATAAAAAGGGCAAAGTAAATGAAAAGAAAAAGGGCGATGAAGGTAGTACAAAATATCTTGTTGAAAAAACAAAAAACAATAAATCAAAGATTCAATTAGATGATCATATTTCTAATATACTTTTCTCTAAAATCGAAGATTTTTTCAAAGAATTAGACAGTGGAGGAAGTGATTACGAAAGTGACAAAGGCAAAAATAAAAAGGTACCACAAATAAAAGAAAACAAAAATAAAATAAATAATTCAGATACTGAGCACAAAAAAGACACAATCATACAATTGAAATCAGATGACAATTTGAATACATCCACGCTAATCAGTACAGAACCAGATTTCGACAATCTTTTTGATGACGTAGATGAAAAATTATTAAGTGACATAGAAAAGGAATACCATGAAATGCAATCCTGCATGACTCCTGAGAGGACACTTCCAGTTGAGCCTATTGAAAATAAGTGCAAAAGAATGAAATATAATTCATTTGTAGAGAATTCATCACCTCGTACAAAACAAGCAAAAGATACTGTAATTGACAATGATGACATGGACCTAGAATTCTCAGAAGATCCAGAGTTAGAATACAAAAAAATGCAATCTTACATATTTAATCAAGAGAATACACCTGATTCAGAAATAAAAAAAAAGACTAATTGTAAAGATTTTGGGGAAAATCATCCTGAAAGTAAAATGATTGCACCTTCAAGAACAAATAAAGTTCCAGGAATAACTAATTTGATATCCCAGTCCGGTAGTAACAAAATTAAAAATGTAAAAAGTAATTCATACGGTAATTATGACAGTGAAGCTGAAGCAGTAATAAGAGACACAGCCATTAATAAGAGACAGTCATTATCCCCTCTGAAAAATCATATGAAAAATTTTAAAATCTTGAATTCCAATCAGAATTTTGTTGATGGTCATACAACTGATAAACAAGAGATAGAGAATAAAGAAAATGAGCCTGAAAAGGGTACAGGAGCAAGTGAAACCAGCATTCAGGATAGTACTAAAAGTTCTCTAAATGATAGTTTTATAAATACAAATAAAGATAGTTCTTCTGTTCCAGCTAAAGAAATTCAGAAAAATAGTGAAACCTTTATAGCAAATGAGTGCAAGCCAATTACTGAAATTCATTTAAGTGACCACCAATCATGTGTTGAAAGTGATACAAATACTGAGGCTGAATCATATATAAACACCTTTATTC
Source organism: Harmonia axyridis (assembly GCF_914767665.1). Taxonomy (NCBI): domain Eukaryota; kingdom Metazoa; phylum Arthropoda; class Insecta; order Coleoptera; family Coccinellidae; genus Harmonia; species Harmonia axyridis. The sequence continues at coordinate 11,738,256 of NC_059502.1, read as the reverse complement.
AGCACTCAAAACTACTTATGGATATCGAAGCAGAATTGGACGATTACGCAGATATCGAGGAAACTTTCTTCAAATCTGACGATGACAAGCAAAGTCAAAATGTAAGTTTTGACATTGAAAAGTGTTCCGAAGAAAATGCTAATGGAGTTGTACTTAATAAAGAAGCTTCAATAAAATCTCCAAAGAAACATAAAAAAATGGAAGATAAAAATGAAAACAATAAGCCTGTCAAGGAAAGTTCACTTGGAAGTAAAATTACAAAAATTAAATTCTCTCCAAATAAAAGTAATAAAGTTGGAAATGAAGGGGGTAATACTGGACATAAATATATTATGCATAAATTTTTAGAGGAAAACTCAAACAATATATCTAACGCTGAAGTTTCAATAAAAACACCCAAAAAACATCAAAAAACTTCAACTCGAGATACATATATTATGCATAAATTTTTAGAAGAAAACTCAAATAATACATCTAACAATGTTTCAATAAAGACACTTGAAAAACTTCAAAATACTCCAACTGAGGAGAAAAAAGAATTCTCTGAAAGTAAATGTGACAGAACTAAAAATGACGAGGAAAATACTCAAAACAAAATTAATGGACCTAAATGTAGAAGTATCTTAGATTTCTTCAGAAAAGAAAATATTAAAACTGCTGTGTATGAAAATAAATCGATTGAAGATCCCGTTTCAAATGAAACTGGGAATAACAACAAAGATTCATTACCTTCCAATGAAGTTCAAATTAAGACAAATATCGAGAAAACCTCCTTAATACCAGGCAAAGACGACATGCAATGTCAAGATGAGAATTCTGACATCGAAAAATGTAAAAAAGAAACCACAAATAGAGTTGTACCTAATAAAGGACCTTCATTGAAGTCGCCAAAGGAAAGTCATGGAATATCAAATGAAAACGATAATACTGATAGAGAAAGTTTTCTCCAAACCGAGGTCAAAAAAATTATATTTTCTGTAGATAAAAGTGATATATTGGAAAATGAAGTTGGTAATATTCCAAATACATGTATCGTGCACAAATCTTCAGAAGAAAAATCAATTAAAATCATATCTTACGATGAAGTTCCAGTGAAGACACCTAAAAAACATCAAAGAATACCAGTCCAAAACGATAAATCTTCCAGGAAAGGAAATATTAAAAACAAGAGAAATAGGAGTCCCACTGAAGTTAAAAGTGATAACGTCCAGAAAAAGGAAGAATATAGTAAAAACCGGTATATTCCTAACTCTTCTGAGGAAAATTCAAATAAAATTATATCCGACAATGAAGTTCAAATAACACCAGCTGTGAAGGATAAAACTTCTAGGAAAAGTTCAATAAAAAATGAGAATAACAAAGGAAAGATATCTGGAAAAAAATGGGACAGATTTAAGAATGAAGAGGAAAATACTCAAGACAAAAGTGATGAACCTAAATGTAGGAGTATTTTAGATTTTTTCAACAAAGAAAATGGTACAACTGCTGTGCATAAAAAGGAATTGACTGAAGATAAAATCGAAGAAAACTTGAATAATGTCATATCCATTAACGAATTTTCAATAAAGACACCTAAAAAACATCAAAAAACACCAGTTCAAAATAAAAAATCTTCCAGGAAACGTAATATTGAGAATGAGAGTTTCTCTGAAAATAAATGTGATAAAGCCCAGAGGTCAAGCAACGAAGACATGAAAAGTCAAGAAGGAAATTTTGACTTAAAAAAAAGTTCAGAAGAAAACACTGATAGAGTTGTACCTAATGAAGAAGTCTTAATTAAGTCATCTAAGAAACGTCAAAGAATATCAGAAAAAAAGGATAATATTATTAAAAATGAGATTAAAAAAATTAGATTTTCTCTTGGTGGAAGTGAAATAGTTGAAAATGAGGGGGATGATATTCAGAAGACATGTATTAAACATAAATCTTCAAATGAAAAACCAAATGAAATCATATCCAACAATGAAGTTTCAGTGAAGACACCTAAAAGAAAACGAAATTTATCGGTTCAAAACAGTAAGAGTGCTGTGCCTAATGAAGATGGTTTAATAAGGTCATCTAAGAAACGTCAAAGAATATCAGATGAAAAATGTAAGATTTTTAGGAAAAGTTTGCTTGAAAGTGAGATTAAAAAAATTAAATTCTCTGTAGATAAAAGTGATATAGTTGAAAATGAAGTGGATAATAAATCTAAATCTTCAGTAGATAACTCAGATGAAATTATACCATGCAATAATGTTCCAACAAAGACACCTAAAAAACATCAAAAAACTCCAGCTCTGAACAAGAAGAAAATACCAGCTGTGAAGGATACAACTTCTGAGAAGAGTTTAGTAAAAAATGAGAGTAATAAGAAGAAACTATCTGAAAATAAATGTGACAAAGTTGAAAATGAACAGGAAAATACTCAGAACAAAAGTGATGGAACTAAATGTAAAAGTATTTTAGACTTTTTCAAAAAAGAAAATAACACAACTGCAGTGCATAAAAATGAATCAACTGAAGATAAAATCAAAGATCTGAAAGCAGTAAGTTCTAAGAAAGATTCAATAAATTCTAAAGAAATTCTCATGAATGACGAACAAAAAATTAATTCAGATAATTCAAACCTTAATTCAGATTCAAATGAAACTGAGAATAACAATGAATATTCATTACCTTCTGATGAAGTTCGAATTAAGAGAAATATTAAAAAAATCTCCTTAATACCAGACGACACGCAATGTCAAGAAGGGAATTCTGACATCAGAAAATGTAAAACAGAAACCTCAAATAGAGTTGTTCCCAATAAAGGACTCTCAATAAAGTTGCCAAAGAAAAGTAATGGAATATCAGATGAAAGCGATAAGACTTATAGAAAAAGTTTGCTTCAAAGCGAGATAAAAAAAATAAGATTCTCTATCGATAAATATAATGTAGTTGAAAATGAGCAAGATAAATCTTCAAAAAAAGTACCAGTAAAGACGCCTAAAAAACATCAAGGAATACCAGTCCAAAACGATAAATCTTCCACGAAAGGAAATATCAAAAATAAAAAAGATAGGAGTTCCTCTGAAGTTAAAAGTGATAAAGACCAGAAAAAGGAAGAAGATAGTCAAAACAGGTGTAATCCTAACTCTTCAGAAGAAAATTCAAATAAAATTATACCCAGCAATGAAGTTCAAATAACACCAGCTGTGAAGGATAAAACTACCAGGAAGAGTTCAGTAAAAAATGAGAGTAACAAGGAGAAGATATCCGAAAATAAATGTGACAGAGTTAAAAATGAAGAGGAAAATACTCCAAACAAAAGTAATGGACCTAAATGTAGGACTATTTTAGATTTTTTCAAAAAAGAAAATAGTATGACTGCTGTGCATAAAAAGGAATCAACTGAAGATAAAATCGAAGATCTGAGTTCAACGAGTTCTAGAAGAGATTTATGTGAAGAGGTTGGTGTTCCAGATTATTCAAATCTTAATTCAGATTCAAAGGAACATGAGGGCACTGATGAATATTCTTTTGCCGATATTCTATCTCAGATTAACTCAAAAAAATTGGAGAAGGAGTTTCATGATATCTTGGGGACTTCTTCAAAGCTGGCAGTTCATGAAGAATCATCAAATCCGGATGGTAAATACATTATTTATTAAATCATCATCATTCATGTTGTGAATGTATGTTCCCTTATATCGAAATAATTCTTCTGAAATGTTCAGGGTAGTACCAAATCTGCAACTCAAATGAAAAATTAAGCTGCCCACTGTCCAGAGATTTCCTTTGACATTTTCTTGAAAGACACTACAAATTTCATAAAATGCTCTATTACTTCTATCTCATAGACCTCCTCAAATCCATAAAAAGTAGACAAATTCTGGACTTCTTGGTAGTATTTCAATATCTTGCCACTGGGCTATATATAGTTGTGATAAAGTTGTAATTACTTTGACCTGAGAAGGTACAGACGTACAGTCCATATTGAACTCTAAACATTTCACATGTATATAATAATTTTTCAGAAATATTTTTTTAAATTTACTAATTTGTTCTTCAAATTAATAATAACCCTCACAATTGAAAAATAGTATTTTACTGTAGAGTTATAAATGATTCTTGAGGCATTCTGAAATGAGAATTTGAATTACGTTACAGTTCAGTAATTTTTTTATTTTGATTTAATTTTCAATTAAAAAATGCTTTGTAACCGAATAATAATCTTTTTTCTTGAGATATTTGTAAGAAAGTAATTAAAATAAGTATTGAAAAAACCTATGGTTTAATTGAAATGAGGAGCTGTGATAATCATTTCCTGACATCTTTTCAGTAATTTGGGAAAATTAGTTTTGACTTCTAGAAGGCACGTTTGTATGATTTCTGAATTGAGTATTCTATGAATTTCCAGATATTCTAGTATCACCAAAAAAGAGTCAAAAGAAGTGTGGAGGAAGGAAACAGACACGGGAAGTTCATGAGAAGTATGATGATGAACAATCATCAAATTCTGATGATGAAGAATTCTCAGATTCTGATGGTAAATATATTACATTTTTCATTTATTTTGTTATGAAAGTATTTTTTAAACTATTCTTCTCAAATCTTTAGAAGAATAATAGACCTTAAAGTCGGGTACAGTTGTTACTTAGAAATTTTTTTTTACTTCAATTTCCTTTTAAAATTAATAGAAATGTAGTTACTGAATAAAAAAACTAACTGTTTTCTTATGAAAAAACCAACTGCAATCAAATCAATACTTGATAAGTAGTGTTATTAAGAATGATAATCTTTTTGCTATTGTGTTTGGAATGATTCTTGGGAAATTTGTAAAAAAGTAATTGAAATATGTATTGAAAAATGCAAGTGTCCAGAGCTGGCTGGCCTAAGAACTATTCACATGGGCAAGCCGGTCCTGGATACCAGAGAGGTAATGGCCAAGGCCCCTAGGGAGGTTGTCAATTTTATTAACGTCGTTGACGACCTCCCTGGGTTTCTATGAATGAGTAGGGTAGTGAACAAATGATCTGCATGGTCGCAGTTCCCGGATGGCTTACCGAAGCAAAACGACCCCAGTTCAAATAATAATAATAATAATAATAATATATGTATTGAAAAAACCTACGATTCAATTAAAATGCGGAGCTGTGAAAATTTCCTGAAAACTTTTCTGTAATTTGGGAAGATTTGTTAATTTTATGAATCTCTTTTCAGATATTCCAGTATCACAAATAAACAATAGAAAGAAGAGTGGAGGGAGGAAACAGACACAGAAAGTTCATGAAAAATATGATGATGACCAATCATCAATTTCCGATGATGATCAATCATCAAATTCTGATGATGAACAATTATCAAATTCTGATGGTAAATACATTTTTCATTCTTGTTGTGAATCAGCCTCTTCTAATTTTAAAAATATTCTTCTCAAATCTTTAGGGGAATAATAGAACTTAAGATTGCATTATAGTTATTTCTGAGAATTTTTTTTTATTTGAATTTTCTTTTCAAACTAAGTTTTGTAACTGAATAATAATCTTTTTGCTATTGCATTTGGAATTATTCTTGAGAAATTTGTAATTGAAATATGTATTGAAAAACCTATGGTCCAATTGAAATGTGGAACTGTGGATAATTTCCTGACATATTTTTTGTAATTTGGGAAGATTAGTTTCTGCCTAAATTATTTTATAAATCTCTTTCCAGATTTTCTAGTACCACCAAAAAACAGCAGAAAGAAGTGTAGTGGAAAGAAACAGGCACATGAAGTTCATGACAGTTCGGATGATGACCATTCATTTAATTCTGATGTTGAAGATTCGTCAAATTCTGATGGTAAATATATTACATTTTTCATTCATGTTGTGAATCTGTATCTTCGCCAATTTTGAAATTCTTTCTTGTTCAGTTTGCTTTAGAAATTGGAATAATTAAGTAAGAATGAATATTGAGGCCTTGTTCCTGGCATATTTTTTGTGATTGGCGAAGATTAGTTCTCTCTTATTGAAGGCATCTTTCTGACTATTATTCCTTAAATCTTTTTCCAGATTCTTCGGTATCATCAAGGAGGAGAAAGCATTATGGTGAAAGGAAAAGACAGTCAGTTTATGTGAATTCAGATGATGAGGAATCATCAAACCCTGATGGTATATATATATTACACATTTCATTAATGTTGTGTATTTGTTTCTTAATAATTCTTCTGAAATCTTCGTTCTTGTTAGTACTAAGCTTCGAAAGATGCGTGTCAAAATTCATAACATAGAGTTAAGTCTGGATCGACATATTGAAAGTTGAGTGACGCTACATTTGTTGTTGTTTTAAAAATGGATGGAAATTAGTTTCTTTTATCGATGAATAATAATAAATCACCTTTTTCTTATGGAAAAAAATTACTACAAGCAAATCATTGGCTGGATAAGTGTTATTCAGAATAATAATTTTTTTTGCTAATGTTTCTAATGACTCTTGAGCAATTTATAGATAAAGCAAAAAATATATGTATATTTAGACCATTATACTGGCAAATTTTCTATAGTTTGCAAAAATCGGTTTGAACTTATAGAAGTCATGTTTATTGTTTATGATATAGTATTTCTGACTACATTATTCCATCACTATTTCAGATATGTTAGTATCACCAATGAAGAGGAGAAAGAAGTGTGGTGGAAGGAAACAAGGATTTAAAGAAAAGGCAAAGAAAGAGCAAGCCATAAAGCTCATGAAACAATCAAAGTCTATTTGGGAAATTCAAAAGGAATTAGATATTTATAAGAAAGATGAACTGCAAAAGGTTTATTATGATAACATCGCAACTCAACTATAAACTAATTATTTTTTTTTTTCAGAAAGTCGAGAATTTGGTTATAAAAAATCCATATCCCTTATCTAGAATACAAGAGATTATACCTATCACTTCTTATTATGTAGGCTGTAGGCAAAGACTCAGTGATGAAGGAATAACATTGAAATTAGGTCCTTTTTCTGAGAAAGAAGATGAAATGATTAAAACAAATTGGAAAGACTTTTGTCAGGTACATATTCATCATTTTGAATTGTTCTCAAATTCATTTTGCCCCAAATTTTTTCCAATGGCAAACTTCTTCAGAATTACTCAAAAGAAACAAGTATAAAGCAAAATAAGATTCAATTGGAAAAAGAACAACTTTTAAAATATTTATCAACTTTACTTCTTTCTTTTGTTGGTGTTCAATTAAACATTTTTGATGAATTGCTTAATTAATACTGTTTAATTTGTATTTCAGCAAATTAATTGGGATGAAAATGATTATCTACCCTTTGTTAGTGGTTCTGCAAAATCCAAGTATGGTGTCTTATCACTTAAACAATTTGAATCGTTTGTACAATGGATTTCTCATGATTTTGAAAACCGAACAATGAATACAGTTTTTGATAGATTTCGAAGTATATACCTTTTCAAGGAACTGGACAATGGAAGGTGTGTATAAACTATTGACAATGCAAATTTTTTACAATATCTCATATCATCAAAAACAAATATGTAAACACAGAGGAAAGAAAAGATAGAGGTGCCCTTAGAAGTAAATAGCGTTGTATTGTAATCAATTGCAACAGCATGATGATAAAGTGAGATAGGACAACAACAAACCTGCAAAATTGACAACTAGAGGGTCGGTAAACATTTCAGTGGCGTAGTCAGTGGTTCTCTTACTGCCTCTTATTAAGTTTTCGGTGCTGAAATGTTTGGAACAAACATATATATATTTCACCAAATTGTTCATTTGCAATCGTAACGCGTGGCACCATATTTTGCTAAATTCGAAGGAAACCTACAAATGTTAGCATTGAATTAAGTTTTTGATATCTCACAAATACTACGCCATAGACGAGATATATTCTACGCCTACGGACTCAAAACGTGAACTTACATATGATAGGTTAGTTTTTCATTTCCGATGTTTTACACACAATACATGTTTTTCGAGGTTTTACCATGATTAAAATTAACAATATGTAACTTAAAATTCACAAACTTGTAAAAAATAACGCCGATTACAAATGTGAAATTAAAATGAACAGTTAACCCTCAACGTCGCTCTAGTTGTCACGTGCAATAACAACAACAGAACCGTGTTGCCACATCCAAAGAATATTCGCAAAACATCTATGCCACAGAACGGAGAAAAGTTTACTTCTTCCTCAGAATGGCAACGCAGTACATTATAAGTGTTTGTAAACAAAAATGTTATAGCGATGTCAACAAATGCTATAAGGCACCTCTATCATTTCTTTCCTCTGAGTATGTAAATGTGAAAAATTTGTGTTGAGTAATATTACATTAATTATCGTTGTACACGTTCATATATTATTAATTTGAGTATGTTATACAATGATAGCAAGTATATCAATCATTAAACTGAAAAATTAATGATTTCAGGTATGATGAAGTCGATGATCAAGTTATTGAAGAATATCTGAAGGTCAACGACAGCAGTACACCATTTCTTGACATTGGCACTATTTTGAACAGACAAAGAAGATCTGTACGTTTAAGACATCGCCTACTGGAAATTAAAAAAAAATACAGTAATCAAAAAATACATTGGACCAAATCTTTGGTGGAAAAGCTGATAGTTACTCTAACAGAAGAGACCTGCACTATCAATTTATTGGAGCTGAAAGATCATAAAATTACATCGTTAGAATGGTTAAAAGTGGCCGAAAGAATGAATCTACCTCCTGACAATATCAGAAGATCGTGGTTAAGTAATTTATATCCAAGATTTTTCTCTGATGTCTATACGGAACATAAGGGGTACATACGGGCTAAACTAATTGACATGTGAGTATTATCTATCATTTACATGATTATGCTTCTTCAGAGAATTTGTTCATTCTCTGATTCTATTTCTTTTGGAATAAGTCCCGGTTTGAGGTCATTTCAAGCCGTCCCAACGACGAATTGGAAAAAAAATCTTTGTTTGTATCGATATATTTATATTCGACTTTTTTTTATGACAGGCATCATTAAGATGCATAGAATCCCCGGTGTGTGTACTGATTCGATTTTGTTTGGGACTTTTTGAGATATCCACCTGTTGTTTTGGTGTTCTGCTTCACCAGAGTTCTGTAAGGTGGCCCTCTTCAGAAATTTTCGAATTCCCGCTATCTGCATGGCGCAGTTTCAAAATGAAATACTGATTTTAGACTTTACAAACATTCACAATTCAGTTCCTATCGAATTTTAACTGATTGTTACAAGCATAAAATATTATTGTTCTATACTCAAAGGTCACGAGAGCCGAGAATCAAGAGAAATGTCAAATATAAACGATGTATGCGCCATCTGAAACAGACGCGATCCCCATCCCGATCAATTAGGTATAAATCTGAAAAATCTCCTGTTTTGTCTGTAAGTTTACTAGTTATAAGTAGACACACCAGGTTTTCATGCATCTTAGGCATCATATGTCAATGACAAATCAAAGGTATCTTGACTAGGCAAGACTATCTCATCATTTCTTGAACGATTTCCAATGTAAAGTGATTTGTTTTAGTGTAATTCAGCAAATTTCATTCATACAGGATGTTCCTTATCGATATCCTAATATTTAAGGGGGCGATTTTTGGAACCATTTTAAGAAAAAACTTTATATGAACTTATGTCTTACGACATGTTTACACATGTGCTAACTTTTGAAATACTGGGTAGTAAAATTTCCAGATGAAAAAAAAGTTATTGCAATTGCAGATAGTTCTATGAAATTTGGTACACGTTTTCAAATATGATTTTTTTTAGAAAACCAGCATGTCTCTCAAAAGTTTGCACATTTACGATATACGTCCATGTGAAGTTTTTTCCTTAAAATGGCTCCAAGAATCGTCCCATTAAATATTAGCATATCATTAAGGAACTGTATTATTCTGCATTGCTGATTTAGGTATTGAATATAAAGTTTTTTTTAATTTTGAACAGTGCTGAATCTACTTACTCAAACAAGAATATAGATATAATTTAAGTAAAGATTTAGTGCCAATTATAAATCTCCTTAGAATACATCATAATTTTTTTTTCAGTGTATCTTCAAGTTACCCCAGTTGGAAAGAAGTCGATTGGAAAGCAGTTTCAGAGAAAATGGGAGAAGGTTTTCCTCCAATTACATGCAGAAAAACCTTACATGATCTTGTTAGAAATAAGGTTCCATCAGTTAAAAAAAATGATTTCAAAAGTGAGTTTCAAAGTTTACTTATTTTAGAAAAAAAGACGATATAAATTTTTTCAGAAGTATGTGATAATTTTGTGAATTTTGGGCTGAGAATTGTCTTAGTTGATTAGGTTAGACTGGAATTACTTTTTCATGATAAAATTCATTCTGTTTGTCTACGGCTGTAAAAAAAAAATTTTTGAGGGAAAAAACCTAGACACCTAGATGGGTTGGAGCTTTATATATTCTATACAAATCAGTTCGTTCTCCAAAATATATTCTGTGGATTAGGTTATCAGATTGAAAAAAATAGATAATATTGTCCCATGTAACAGCTACATAGCTGAATTTTGGGCTAATTCACCAATGCATGTATGAAATTTACATACATTTGGCAAAATAATTAACCGTTATTTCCTTGAAATAAATTGGCCAAAAGAATGAACAACGTTTTAGATGCACTTTCAGCAATATTTATTAGATTGGTTTTAACTTGACATAAATCTATATATTTTGATTGCAGAAGCTTTGGAACACTTGAAAAATATAGACCTGGAGCCAACAAAAGACTATTATAGTTTTGTGAAAGAGATATGGAGAGAAACAAAAAATGGGACTATCCTACCAAGGATATAAGGGCTGGGCTGAAGAAAATATGTGATGCTTTTAATTTTTTTTTATATTTATTATGGCTGTATATATTTTTTAATTTTTATATCTAGGTGATATTTTCTCTTTGAAATGTGACAGTGTTGACATTATTTGACATATTTTACAATAAATATACTGAAAATAAATAAAATATACTTTTATTACATTATAATTTTGAGTTCCATTAATATTTTTACTATTCTTTATTATTTTTTCATATGAAATATTTTAATTTCCGTATTTTCCTCATTTCTGTTAGAGACATTTTGATAATGGTGATATCATTTTTACGAATTAAATATCGCCTTTAACCCTGAAAAGCCAGAAAACTTTGAATAACCATAGTTAGGCAGAAATTATCAGTTGGGTCTAGATTTAAAGATCATCAGCTAGTTAGTGAAGAAAAGATTATCAACTAATTTGTTAGTTCGATCTTATGAATGAGTTAGTTTGATAGCTGAAATTATCATTTGTACAGCAATTAGATATAATATATAATTGTTTGTTAAGTAACGATTATCAATTACTTTACAAACTATATTATCACTTCAGCTTTGAACACGTTTTTTCCAGTTAATTCCAAATAGTTTGTGAATTTAAAATGGATAATTTAGAATTTGACATATTAATTACTTCGATAAATTAATATTGTCCAACTAGAGATTAAGTTGGAGTAAACATTAATTTATGGAAAGAAATACCATAGTATAAGGAAAGGATAGTAAGCCAGTGTAGTGCTTTTTTTCGATTTTGTTGATGTTGAGCGCCATCTAGTTGTACTCACGTTTTATTCAAATTTTACTGTCAAAAATTGGTCCGTAAAGTGGAGCCCTCTGAAAAAATCGGTGTTATTTTGAAGAACTAAAATATTTGAAGTAGAGTGGTCAGAAGATTTCTATATTTTGATATTTTTACAGCCAGTGGCGTGTACTTGTGATAAAAAAGGACAATGCTACAAGTTATCATGAAATCACTAATCACGTCAGGTCGTCAGGAAATGATATCTCTAGGTTTTTTCAGGATTTATGAATGGAATAAACTCCATTTTCCGGAATATCGATATTTCAATTGAATGTATTTGAAGAATATTCGATTGATATTATTTTGTTATAGATTGAGTGAGAATTGGTAAAGTTTCTATCAACATTAAGTTCCTAATGTCGTAAGTTCCAATGAAATTTCTCAAAAGCTATATTTAGCTTTTGACAGTTGGTTTCGATCATTTTTCCCAACCTTTTACGATTCTTCGAGTTATGTATTTTATTATTCACCTGTAATAATTTTTTCTGACCGAAATATCAGCCTATGTTTTTATGAATATTTGAAGAAAAGCACACCTTGAACAACCAAATTATATTGAAATATCTCAATTATGTTGGAAATAAATAAAATCATGTTTTATTTTTATATTTAACTTATATTTAAAATTGAAATGAATATTTTCGAATGTAGAATCTTATATTATTATTATTAGAACTCTTTATTGCTAAATTCATATGTTTGAATCTTATATTCAATTTTATATTTTTTTCATTGATAATATCGCAATTCTATTCATATTTCGTCGGATGAAAACCCCTTTCTACTATTATATGAATAATTTTAATTCAATTGTATCTATCGATTTGTTTTAATTATTCCTGAATAGAGAGTTAAGTGATCATTCATACTTTTATCGTAATGCAAAACGCAATTATTCGAATGAATATTCGAATATTCAAATGAAGTGGTAGCTTAATAATAACATGAAAATTGTTGGCAATGTCATGCGACCCCTTTTCAACCACGCCACTGAATGAATTATCGTATTATTTCTGCGCCATCTATGGCTCATGATTCAGCGCTATCTATTATCGAGTTACTTCTCCAAATCCAACTACAGTAGCGACCCCTGGTGACTATTTCCTTGCCGTCAAACGGCGGTTGGCTTACTATCCTTTCCTTATACTTTGGAAATACTAAATTCACAAAGATGGATGTATTGATGGCTTCCTTCAAAGTTAACTGATTTACCTATCTAGCTTTATACATGTGGCTTTCATAAGACAGCCTAGCCGAATATTTTCCCAAGTATGATACCAGAGTCAACTTCAATTTTGGAGAATATCTTGTGATTAGGTGAAAATCTCATTGAAAGTGATCAGTGAAGAATATTAGTTCAGTTTCTAAACTAATAAGATGTTCAAATAGCCTATCAGTAATTTCTAAACAGTAGTAGCGCAGACTGTTCTAATGGTGTCATTGTTCAACATTTTTTCTTACAACACTATTGTCATTGAAATTTTTAAGAGGATTGCTCCCCGCTCAAGGCAGTTGCTGATCAAGGATTTCTTCAAATGGGGGCGCAACGTACCGAATTCAGCTAGTTATACAGAAGGAATTGTACAAAATTTGAAAAGCCTTTTTTCCATTTTTCACGAAGAAGCAAAATCGATCATCCTTAAGTCACAAATTTTCAATCACAGGTCCCCTCAAATAAAATTCATCTGTCCCAGCGATTTCCGGAAAACTCATACTCGGCTGTTTTTTGTGGGCCATCTGTACAGAAACGCCACTGGTTCTAATTCAAATTATGTAGACGATTTGAATGCAATATGTCGGCCATTGCCAGGGACCATGCCTAGAGGCGCCGAAAATCACTGTTATATCCAAAATTATTGGGTAAATGCTTTATATTGTTTATATTACGTAGCTACTTTCGATCCTCTACTTTCTTGCGCGCCTATTACTGACAAGCCCCCAGAAATACGTTGCGCTATTGGACGATTCAGTCCATACCGTTCAACGACGTATAAAACATGTATCTGATAAGCATACTAATTGGCATGATAGCAGACTGGACTGAATACAATAATTGCAATGGTTTATCCACATTCATTTCCAGTAATGCTTTGTCGTCGACTGTGTAAAGGTGGATTGTGGAAACTCATAGGCGCGAATAATTGTGAAAGTAAATATTATAAACATAACCTCAAATTTCCGAGAGCTATGACCATGGATAAGCGACTGTTTAATGTCATCGGAGTCGGACTTGCCTTTATGCTTACATTTATGGCATTCCAAACTATGGGAAATATTGAGGTATGTTGCAAAAGGAAAACGTTGAAAATTTTTAACGACGGGTTATCATTTCCTATATCTATCTCAACTCGTAAAAAAATATTAAAGAGATATTACCCACATCCCGGTGTTTAAACGCGAATAGGTTTTGTATTGTAAAACAAAAATTTTGCAGCTAAAAAATACTACTTCCATTTTGCAGAATTGTGCTTTTTTTGTATTTCAAAATATTGCATTTCGAAAAAAATCGTATACTAAAAAATATCATTTTGCGCCGCTGCGGGGTTCGAACCAGAAGTCTTTCGTTTCAAATGAATAATTTATAATCGGAAACTATTAGAGATAGCAATTAGCGAAAGAAAATATAATATTTGGAGTAATCTAGAAGTTTTAATACAATGATTTTAAGTATACCGTAAATTTTTCAAGATCTGATTTTATTGTTATATTTATCATTATGTACTTATTTGAGATAAAAAACTATTAGGATGCAATATCTAAAAAACTTAAGAAAGTGGTTAATAAAATGAAGTGGGTATGGTTACCATATTCGAAAGGGTATATTCAAAAATCTATAATTGCGAAATTATAAATGCTAGAACTTGAATGAATATGGCTGTTCGAAATGTTGATTAACTGATAATTTTCGAAACTACAGATTCGAAAGAAATCAAATTTTGTTTTGGTCAAATTCAATTATGTCCGCCCGGCCGTAAACACAATAACTCTCGAAGGTGAAACCTAGAAATTTGAAATTTTTAGGGCTGTTTCGGATCTCCAGTCAAGTTCGTCTAGATTTTCGACTAAATTTTTTTTGTTTTCCTGATAATATGAAAACTACCTATTCCTTCGAGATGAAATTCCATAATTTCAACTTTTATGCAACATTTCGTGTTGATGGTTAGGTCAGAATCGTAGAAAAACCAAGCAGAACATCGAAAAAAATATAAACGACTCTTTTACATAAGATTTTAAAGCGCGTCCAGATATTTTGCTTTAAAAGAGAAATAGTGAAAAACCTCATTATGTAGATAATATACATAGTAGGGTTTGAAATATTTGTTCGATGGATAAATATTAAGTTCCGTTTCAATTTGGTAGCGTTTTTTCAAATAATGTGGACATTTATATGGAATATCGTTTTTTGTTCTTCTTAAATGTCACTTGTTTCTTATAATCCAAAAGGCATGAACATTATTCGAAGGTCAATAGATTAATTCTGATTTATAACTGGAATAACCTTTGCATGGGTTGCGATTTGTGAATTGTCCTTTTTTCACAAGAAAATACAAAAAATCTAACTAACTGAGGGGAGGTCCAAATATTGCTAGATCTTTGATTATATTGTAAATTGATTGTCTCAACTTGTTGGTGACATTAGTTTTTTTATTTTTGCATTTGCCGAAATTTGTTGCGATGGTTGCTCGAACAGAGCGCTTTATCATTTCGTTGCGCTGTTTTGTATTTTTCAAATTTGAGCTCGACGATAGGTTCAAATTCAATTATGCCCCCTCAAAAGCTTCTGAAAGCCAAGTTAGTGCTTTTCTCGATTTTTTATAGCAATATCCGAAGCAATATCATTAATCCAATAACTTCCTTCACGTGTTTTGAGACATTGAAATCTAGATACATATGTATTTTTGAGACGTGGAAAATCCAAAGGTATTTCACTGCCCTATCGAATTTGTTTGCCAGATTGATCGACAAAGAAAACATGTATTTTCAGATATGTAGAAGATAATGATGATTATCAGATCTCATAAAGATGAACTAATAATATAGATGATTAATTGAAAAAATGAATTCAGAGAACCAATTTCATGGAAGTTTCGAATAATTTCAATTGAATTGAAACAGAACCTACTTGGGTATTATTTAGTACCTATAGTTGCATTTCGTTTTTCCAAAAATAGTTGCACTCGATTTGCGTTCAGTAAATTTTTTCTTGAGAAAATGTGAACTATTATTCTTCATGTTCTTCTAATTATACAGCGTTTCCCAATAAGAGGTTTCATTTTGAATAGTCCGCAGCTGCCAATTTTGAAGCTGTCATCTGTTGACATTTCACAAGTAAAAAGCCATTACTAAAAATGGAACAATACACGATTCAACAACGTATTGATAATGTTAAAATTCACTAAAAAATCGTGAAAAATTTGCAGTCGCCGTAAACTATAGTACTTTTGGGTCGTCGTGATATTTGATGATTTACGAGGAATCAAACCACAATCTTAATGCAAAACTTGCAGTATCCTGTTTCAATGTGTTCAAATATCAGGTGGAATCGACAGAACATACCTACACCACACCTATGTACATGTCAAATTTGCAACGTTTTCAAACATTTCTTCCCGAGATCGGTCTCTATTTTCATTCTCAGAAGTTTGACATATGCGAATGAAAGTAATTTCGCAAAAACTTTCTAACTTTCATGGCAATTCGCCAACATATATTGTATATCTTCGAGCATATAACATCTGGTCTATATCCGATCTCTTGGTATTGAGAGAGTTGCGGAAGTTCTGAAATTTTATTATTAGAGATGTATCATCAGTCATCACACTTTCTTCGATTCCTTCTGTGGTTCAGCAAAGAATATCTGATTTATTTTCTTTGACATCGATAAGTTTACACTTAAATTACACTGTAATTTTTTTATTTCATATTTACCTATATTTTGGTTTATTATTTCATCTCGAATAATAAAAAAACGCTTGTTATAAATAAATACCAACTATGTAATGCTGAAGAGATTGAACCTAGCGAGATAATTTTTATACAAAAAATCGACCGTGTCAATATATTTCATCATGTGAATCACTCACAGATTATCTTGTATTATAAGGTGATATTATATTCTGTTTCTCTAACAGCTATTTGCATGAAAAATAGTTCAGAAATCAAGTTGTTTTATGATATCGAATTCTAGCTTGTGTGCAGAAAAATTCGTATCTCTAAAAATTGACCACACAGAGAAATTAATTGAGTCAAGTTTGTAATGATTTTTCTGAAGATATTTTTGTTCATTCAAAAAATTATCTCTACCATTATTATAAGTTTAGGTAAGAGGAGAAGTATACGAAGTATGCATTATATCGATATGGCAAATCAATCGATCGATAACTTATTTTAATACAAGAAATATACAAGGTGTTCCATAAGTGTGCGCCAACATTTTCACGTTGTAATTAACTGACTGTTAGATATATTTTTCTTTCCTTTACAGACCACAATTCTGAAGAATGTTCAAGATGACGACCCAAGCTTTACTGGAACTGGATATAACAGTCTGGCTATTATATATGCCGTTTTGTCTATTTTCAATTGGATTTCGCCTTCTGCTATTTCTATTTTTGGGCCCAAATTTGCTATGTTGATTGGATCTGTCACATATTTGTAAGTACTTACATGAAATATTTTGGATTTGGTGCAGTATTTGGTGCAGTGGTAGCTCCTGAACTCTTAGAAAGCAGTGCTACATCAAAATAATCAAAGACAATGAATAGTTGAAAATATTTAAAATACGCTTTTTATAGATTTCATTCCAAACGCAAATTTGAAAAAAATTTTTGCACATTTTCCATGTACAGGGTGGGCAAATTTCGATGTTTTAGCACTACAACTTTTGAACCAGAGGAAATAGACAAAATCTGATACCCACTTCTCGATCTCTTTTTCTGAGAAACTAACAAGGGTAGTATTCATTTTTGGCCACCTTCTTTTGTTTTCGAGTTATAAGCGAAAATTGGAAAATTGGCGATATCGAAAAACATTTATATCTCCGCTAATACTGAGGATAGAGCTCTGAAATTAAAACATTATACAGGCACTTTTTTACGTAGAATCCAGTGGCGTGCTCGTATTTTCAAAAGGGTTTTTAATTACGAAGCTATGACCCAAAGTTATGTTTTTTTAAATGGGAACATTTTCTGAAAGCTTGATTTTTCCTGATTTCAAAAATATATAACATCGTATGATTCGTATCAAAATGAATAACAGAAAATGGTCAAAAACCTTTTTTTACTTAAGAGTCTCAATATTTCTATGGTTTCAACTGTTGATGAGCCTTTCTATAACAAAAGCAGTGTCCTTCCGTCAATCTGATTATTTCTATGCTTTTCACTTATTTCTACAAAATTCGAATCTATATTTATTTTATACAAATAGTTTCGAAAAGATAAACGAACTTGAAAAAAGTTTCCTAGGTAGCTTGAACACAGTTTCAAATATTCATCTATTGAAATATCGAAAAGAGGTGTCGACTGTGCATTGTGCAATTGTTATCATTATTAGGTTAAATATTTTGCATTGTTTCATATGCTGTTTAAAATGGATTGGTACTTGTGCGTATTGATTCTGGAGACCTATGTAAATAATCTCCTGATACATGCATCTCAATACAACTCTTTCGTTTGAAAAATTCGATCTTGTGGTTTCTTCGTTATTTCCAAATCAATTTTTAGATAAAAAATGTATAAAACATATCTAGGTTCGAATTGAAAATGTAGAAATAAATGAAAAGCATAGAAATAATCAGATTGACGGAAGGACACTGCTCTTGTTATAGAAAGCTCAATTTTTCTGTGTTCATCAACAGTTGAAACCATAGAAATATTGAGACTCTTAGGTGAAAAGAGGTTTTTGGCCATTTTCTATTAATTATATTGATCCAAATCATACGATGTTATATATTTTTGAAATCAGGAAAAATCAAGCTTTCAGAAAATGACACAAAAATCTAGTGTTCCCATTTGAAAAAACATAACTTTGGGTCATAGCTTCGTAATTGAAAACCCTTTTGGAAATACGAGCACGCCACTGGATTCTACGTAAAAAAGTGCCTGTATAATGTTTTAATTTCAGAGCTCTATCGTCACTATTAGCGGAGATATAAATGTTTTTCGATATCGCCATTTTTCCAATTTTCGCTTATAACCCGAAAACAAAATAAGGTGGCCAAAAATGAATACTACCCTTGTTAGTTTCTCAGAAAAAGAGATCGAGAAGTGGGTATCAGATTTTGTCTATCTCCTCTGGTTCAAAAGTTGTAGTGCTAAAACATCGAAATTTGCCCACCCTGTACAGGCTGCTTTCCTATCACGACAGAAACTTCGGAGGGTTTCTTAGAATCAGTGTTGCCACTGAATTGATATCGATTCTGAACATCGAATATCTTGAATCCATAAATATCTATCATTTAATTTTTTCTTCTTATTCAAATTTCAATATTCCTTTCGTCATATTCATTATTAATTCGCAGATTATTCATAATGTCATTCTTATGGCCCAACACATGGTTTCTCTACATAGCTAGTGCTATCATTGGAGCGGGTGCAGCCTTGATTTGGACCGGCCAAGGTACTTATCTGACCTTGAATTCGACAAAGGCCACCATATCACGGAATTCTGGAATTTTTTGGGCTATGTTGCAATGTAGGTGAGTAGAAAAAATATTTCCGCAGTAGAGGAATGTCTGCAAACGAAAGGATTGTAACCGGACTGAGCACAAAACGCACAAGATAAAAAACTAGTTTAACATTTACAACTGAATCTGGTTTTATTTCAAGAAACACGATAATTTCTTTATTTATTTTCATTGTTTAGGGAAAAATTGTCTGCACGCCGCTAAAATTTTCAGTTTATGTCTTGAATGTGTGAAATCTTAATATCCAACCAGATTGATGAATTTTAAGGGTGTAAAATGACATAATTAAATTCAAAAAATTAATCCCTTGAAAACAAGGCGATATGCAATCATGAAATTGAAACCATTAATTGGTATGATAATAGGTATCTACAGATACAATATCGTAAAAAAATGATAAGCTTCAATTTTTGCAATTCTAATACAAACATAAATGTTTCGCCACACTCATCAACAGGTTTACCTTTTTGATATTAATGATTTTATCTATAGGTATGAAATTTGCATCAGATCCTAAAAAAGTTCTTTCAAACATGGAGAAAGCGAAAGGAGATAATATTGGAGGTGAATTGAACCAATTTCATGAGATCCGAAAATCTTATAACTTTATAAGTTATATTATGCCAAATTTATATGCAATTGCTTTTAAACTTACTATTCCGATCAGTTGAATGAGATTTTTCCTCTTTTTCTTTGTCTTTGTTTTTTCATAAGTTTTGAGTAATTGAAGGATGCTTTTTAATTAATTTTTTTTTATTTGGATGCCTAGAAATATGAATTGAAGCTGTTTAATTTTTTTCATCAAAATCAGTACTCTTTTGTGAATACTGAAAACATTTCAGGTAGAATTCATATTATTCGATATTATTTAGTTAATCGACTTACTATTTGTCGTATTGTAGACCTATATACATGTGATCTCTAAGTGTGCAATTGTCGTATGAATGAACTAGCGTTAAAAGCTCCTGACTTCATCTCAGTGTCTTTATAATTTTTTTTTAAATATTCTTTGAGTTGAAAAAAAGTCTATGTTTTGAAGTTCATTCAACATTTTGGGCCCAAAAATTCTTGGAGTAGAAGTATCTATTTTTTTTTAGTGGTACTTTGATATTGACAAAGAAAGTAAACAAAATGTTTTTTCGCGTCAAATAGCATCTAATTGAGTTTCATATAGAGGAATATTGAATTCCTAGAAGGATTAGATGGTTTATTTAGCATCTTGACCACTTTTCATTGTCATTGTGTTTCAGTGGAACAAAATATTGATTGGATTTACCTGCGCGATCTAAAGGTATTGAATTTTTAAACAAATCAGGAAAATCATGAATTTGTCATACGTAATCGTTTCACCTCAAAATTCTAATTACAGATATTTGTACTTTTTATGAGTGCGTTGAAAATATCTCTTATTCTATTTGGTCAGTACTTAGATCAGATCCTTGCTCAAATGATTTTATTACTTGTTGAAGCATAAATTCATTTTTGTTGAGTTATCAGTGGGAAAGACCAACTAGCAGGACAAAAATCTGCCCTCACCTCACTTCGACAACTCAAAATTTGAGAGTTGTTTTCGCTAAAACCAAATTATGTCAACATAGACAATATTATTCCGGCATCTGCTAATGTTTACCAACTAGATATTACTGGAGTGTTATCCAACAATATTTCCATCATCGTAAATCATATACAGGTGCAGTTAAAATTCGCAAATCTCAACACGGAGTGAAACACCCAAGCAACCGAAAGTATTTGACATTTCGATCATTATGTAAGACTCCTAAGATAATCTTGCGATTATTTCTCAATTCCAGATCAATAAAATTCGTCTCGTTTTGTTACTTTCAATTCTACTGCTCACTTTTTCACGTTGTTCATTATCTTTCTTGAAGAATGATTACCTATAAGTACTTGCGAATAATACAAAAAAATACATTGAAAATCAGGGTGATTTATAACTACAGTACCACACATCAGAAGATGACTTAAAAAAAAATTCTTTATATACATAATACGTTTGGAGCTGCTTCGTTTCTGAGCTAGGTATTGCAGTTTTAACAAAAATGTATTTATTAAATAAAAGAATTATTCTTGAATTGATCTGCTCAGTTATTCGATTCGAAAATGTTCATTTTCGAAAAATTGTTCTAACTTTTTTTCATTTCTGTAAAAACATCATTGTAGCAACTTTTTACGTAGAATTCAATGACGTTAATTAAATTTTCCACAAACTGATATTTCCTGAGATATTGCTATGATTTTTCTTTCGAATGGGACAGCCCTTATATTTCTACATATTTCGATAGAGATGAAAATTAGCATTCCAAAAATATAGCATACTTGAGGTGGCCGGCTATAGGCCGCCTGACCTAACGTCTATGGGGAAGATTATATCTTTTAATCTTCCCAAAAGGTAAAAGTCCAAAGACGTTAGGTCAGGCGACTTAGCCGGCCACTTGAGAAAAATTTGCTTGAAAGAACTTCTCAATCCCTGCGTGAAATTTTCAGTTATAAATTCTCAATGTCTTCTGTAAATCTTTATATTATTGTTAATGTTTTCTTATTAGCATGCTGTTCGGAAACTTATTTGTCTACATCAAATTCGATGGGCAGGACCATATCGAAAAGGATGTACGAAATTTTGTAATTTGGGTTCTATCTGGACTAGCAATGGCTGGTGTTGTAGTCTTCGTCCTTCTTCCCAATCCACCAAAATTATCCGAGGATGCGGTGCAAACAGAAGAACCTATCCCTGGACCATTGCAGGTTTTTAAGGACGCAATGAAGCTTTTCGTGACTCCAAGAATGCTAATGTTGAGCTTGGCATTTTTTTACAGCGGTAAGTGATTTGAATCAATTCCACACTGTATAATATGTTTGTTTTGCGTTTTGATAAGGCTATAGACGGTCGTCGAACTGTTGCTCTCGTGAATTGTTTTATATTCAAGATTGTTTTTGTGATATTTTATGATAATGTAATATTTTGACGCGAATGTACTTTTTATTGGGTGAATAGATATACTGGCCAACAGTTGGAAGGGAATATTGAGGAGATTTGGGTGTTAACTGGACATTTTTGAAAAAAGGAAGTCTTGTTATAACTTTAGGAAAGAATTGAATTTTTAGTTTACTAATTCATCAAGCCAAGTAGCTCGACATTTTAACCAACTACTTGACTTGAAAATCAAACTCGTGAAAAATTACATACTTGAGTTTGAATTGACTTGATTTTAGATATTTATTGCTTGACTTGATATCAAGCTACTTAATATTACTTGAGCTTGTTATGCACTCGTCGCTCGGTATATATTTCTGCAATCTCATGCGCGCTTAGACTAAATAAGGGGATTTCTCAAGCGCCGAGAGACTTAAGCATTCGCCAGTGTGACTTTATTAATAGAGTTTTTATGGAATCTATTGGTAGATTTTGGTAGTTTCAGAAATATCTTTCCAAACTTGGCTAAAATAGTCAATGATTTTTTTATCAACGCCAGCATCTTCAGCTCCTGTTGAAAGACAATTTTCCAGAGCTGCTGTTACAGTTACAAAAACCCGCAATATGTTAGGCGACAAATCTATAAGATGCCTCATGTGTCTTAGATCCTGGATGGAAAATTATGAAATCAAACAAAGCCTGGAGGTTTCTCAATATTAAGAAACTTTATTTTTTATTTTGTTATGATTTATATTGATTCAATTCATGTTTCTATTTCAAAGAAATTGATATTTTTGGTTCTTGATATGATTTAAGTACTTGATAAATAAATACTTGCTTTGTTTGCGCAGTATATTTTTCCACAAAAAACAGTATTTTATTAATACACGAAACTCGTGTTTATCTATTTTTCAAACAACAACAAATGCATCGTCAATATTTCGATCCAGACTCAACTCTGTTTTCCGAACTTTCGACACATATCTTTTGAAGCTTGGCACTAACGAAAAAAAAAAAAAAATTGGTATGGAACTGGTCATTTTATCTGTTTGCCAGGCCTTGGACTTTTTAAGTGACGTTTATTACTGATTCGTTGTATATTTTCACATTTTGCCAACAAACATTAACTTTTTTTCTTAACTTGATGAACTCCTAAAATCAATGGTGAATATTAGTTGGATGGCAAAACAGCCTGTATAATTGAGATTTCTCCATCACCGTGCGTTGCACAGATATTCCTAAGTTCCATTACGGACATTGTATCTTACGGGATACTGCGATCTAAGTAAAAATATAAAGGTGAATAAACCTCTGATCTAGAACTAGATGTAAACTTCACATATGTTCAACTCGAGCTATGGACATTGCAGCTCTATAATACTTCGATCATGAGCGTACCGAAATTATCACAGCCATGCTAAATTGAAGAATTTGAAAGGAAACACATCATTCGAGGTCATTTCTAGTATGTGATAATAGAATAGAATTTCAGAGAGCAATTCCTGATTGGGGAATTTAAAATGCTGGTAGGAATGGTTATTATCTATGCTAATCCGAATGCATTTTGAGGCAAGTTGTTATTCAAAAAAAAATGTTGAAATTGTTCACTTCTGGTTGGAAGTTATTTCAAGCAGGTTTTAATTTTTTCTACACTTTTCGCTCATGAAATATATCGAGAAAATGACTCAATGAATTACGTCAATTTTGGTTGTGTTGTTATCAACATTATAGCTAGCTTGAAATGATTGTAGGACTTTTCATTGTTTGAAATTTATCGAAAGAGACTGTATACCTGTATGATTTTTCCTTTACTGTGGTTTTGGTCCGAAATCGAATTCAATTATTTCTATCCGGCCATCCGTCCGTGAAGACCAAAACTCACGAACGGAAAAACCTAGAAACTAGAAATTTTCATGTATAAATATTTTTCATATATTTCGAGATTTATTTCATTTGGTGTCCATCACATCATTATAATTCAGTTATATACAGGGTCTTTCACGAGGAACCTCACCCATATTTATACGGGAAACTACTGAACGTATTTTCATGAAATTCAGCACTTATAGGTATTTCACGATGCTGATGAAATCTAAAATATTTTCAAGGCATGAGCACCTCCGGTTTTTCCGGAAATGACGTCAACTTCCGTTTTTCAAATTAGAACCCCATTTTTTTATGGCAGATATTGAATCTACGTTAAAAAATAATGCGAGTGTATGCATCTCTTGCATATTAGGGTAGTAAAATCTAAAACATGGTTTAAGTAACAGTTCCTGAAAATTTCATCTTTTTGGCGTGAAGGGAAAAGAAATAGCTGAAAATTCAAGACGAAAAACAGTTTTTTGTGAATAACTCAGAAAATATCCACTTTAGGGCAAGGGTGTGATGCATACACTCACATTATTTTTTAACTTAGATTCAATATCTGCCATAAAAAAATGGGGTTCTAATTTGAAAAAATTGATTTTTCACGATTTTGTCATCCCTAACTTTGAAAGCGATTTTTTCACCCCCTGTATCATGAATCGCGATTTCAATTTTTAAAGTGGATACATCAATCTTACATCTTGAAAAATTCCAAAAATGAAAATTTTCCATCCAAAAACCTCGAAGTTTTTCTTGTTTCAGCGGAGCTCTATTTTCGATTTTTTTTCGAATTTTCCCGCTCAGAGAGAATTTTCCAACCAAAACTGAAAAATGTTACATCAAAATAACTTGAAATTTTCTAAGGAATCTATTTCTGCAATAAAAAAATTGTGTTCTAATTTGAAAAACGGAAGTTGACGTCATTTCCGGAAAAACCGGAGGTGCTCATGCCTTGAAAATATTTTAGATTTCATCAGCATCGTGAAATACTTATAAGTGCTGAATTTCATGAAAATACGTTCAGTAGTTTCCCGTATAAATATGGGTGAGGTTCCTCGTGAAAGACCCTGTATAGGGTAAGTTTTTGACTTGTACATATATTTCAACCGAAAATTCCTGAGGACAAAAGACACACCTTTTTCCCTTACCATTTTTTCTGATTAGAATTTTTTGGACCTTTGGTATCGATGGAACAGTCTGAATAACCCATATCATGCCGTTGCTTCGATAACACTGTATTTTTTCTATAAAAAATAGTATTTTGTCAATACATAAAACTCTTTATCATCCATTTTTCTAATAACAACAAATGTGCTGTCACTTAACCTTCAATATCTTGATCGAGACTCAACTAAGCTCTTTATTCCGATATTTTGACAAGACTTATTGAGTGACACCTTATTATTGGAAATCACCAGTACAGTTTCTTTACTATCCAATTTAAAAATTAATCATTGAAGATGATAAACCGGAATATATGAATCATAATTCATCAAACACATTATGCTGCTAATCTGTTATTATGCGAGAGAACTGAATTTACATGAATAAAATTTATGTATTGTCGACCTTGTATTTTTAAGTAGTCGATGTTATTGATTTCCAGTAACTCTATGGAATAAAGTCCCTTGCATCCCACTTTTGCTCTCATTTCCATGAACCAACTGATAAGAAGAACCAATCGATGGAATGTTCAAACAAAACATCGGAAAAATATATACACTTGACCAAGTTCTATTTCTTACAAGATTTTTCGCCAATTCCTCATGCTTACTCTTCTTGTAATTTATTGTTTTGCCGATTATCAGATAATCGTTATCACCGTATTATATGTTAATTCATTACATTGATGTTTTAAGTTTATTGACTCACCGATGTCAACAAAAGCTTTAGTCCAAGATAACTGGATAAAGTGGATCTTTTTATAGATCAAAGTATGTAGTTCAAAACACTTCGAGTGGATATCTATGTGAAATCGATTAAAATATGTATGACTCAGGAAATTCTTTCCTTCAATTGAAATAACGTATGTCCCAAAAGTTTTGGCTCAAATTTCAATTTAAAGAAAAAATTTCAAGAATTCAAAATTCCGAGAGTTTAAAATGGCTAAAAGTGGAAGATCTGCACTCAGCTTAGCAAATTTGTTGTTTTCAATTTTATCATCAAACGTTCGTGAATATATAAATTAAATATTTGTTAAATAATTACCATCAGTAACAATATTTTTGTCTGGTTGGTACCTAGTAGTGTAATTATCCATACTAGGTGGGGCTCAAAGTGGTATCTTCAATTGCAGTAAATTGAAATGACCATGATATGATAAATGGTCGAGATTACAGTTTATTGGAAAATTTATAGAGTTGGAACATTATTTAAAATTTAAATTTTGTTTTCATTTATGAAGTTGAATGTATTGACCCGAATCAATTGGAAATTTTTGTTGAAGAGTGGTTATGACCATTTTCATTGAATCTGAAATCAGATTAAGTAGAGTATGGAGGTGTATAATGAATAAATGTCTTCTGTTTTATGCAACTTTCACTGATATTTAAGTCGAACTAGATCGGTTATGTGATCGTTCGATGCAGAATCATGATACAGGGTGGCTCAACTAATAGACTGCATTGACAATTTACAATTTCTAAACGTTGTTGAAGCATCTATGTTTCCAATATTAAGTAGCATTACCTAAGGCACATAAGTGACATAAAAAAATGTCAAAAATAATTCTATGCTAACTACAGATTGTATGCGCGCTATAAACTACTGTGTTCAATACTGTTGTTCCACTGAGCAAAACTTTTAGACTCATTTCAATAAAATGCTAAAGCTGGCATAAAGATTGACGTGCTAGTTTCATATTTCTTCGGGTGAATCTACTAAACTTTGCATTCTGGCATTGTACTGATCTACGGAAATGTACTCATAAAGTTAACAATTTCCTATAGTTCAATGGCAATCGGATGAATTGTGTAGTAATGCATAAAGGACAGACGGACAGACATGCAATGGTTTATCTATATATAGATTTCAAGACCTGTTGTAATATATGTATAGTCCTGAGAGTTGAATTTAAAACAGATGACCTATCAATTCTATATATATATATATATATATATATATATAGCAGGGAAAATGAGGAAAACGAATCAACATTCGACACTGAAGAATGACGAAAAACAATAAATATACTACTAGGATATGCGATGTTGCATATTTTTTAAATCAGTAAAAATTAAGCTTTCAAAAATCTAGTGTTCCCATTTAAAAAAACATTATTTTGGGTCATAGTTTCGTAATTAAAAATTCTGATAAAAAGACGAGCACGCCACTTGATTATACGTAAAATAGTGCCTATATAATGTTTTAATTTCAGAGCTTTATCATCATTATTAGCGAACATATTAATTTTTATCGATATCGTCATTTTTCCAATTTTCGCTTATAACTCGAAAACGAAACAATGTGCCCTCATAAAAAGAGAACGAGAATGGCGTATCAGATTTGGTCTACCTCCTCTTATTTAAAAGTTGTAGTTCTAAAACATCGAAATTTGCCCACTCTGTAGTCTGTACAGGGTGGACAAATTTCGATGTTTTAGCACTACAACTTTCATAAAGAGGAGATAGACAAAATCTGATACCCCATTCTCGGTCTTCTTTTCTTTTCTCAATATTTCACACCGAATTCATTAGATGAATATTTGAAACTGTGTTTATGCTAGCTAGGAAATTTTTTCCGAGTTCTTTTATATTTTCGAAACTATTTTTATAAAATAAGTAGATTTGAAAATCGTAGAAATTAGTAAAAAGCATAGAAATAATCAGATTAACGGAAGGACACTGCTCTTGTTATAGAAAGCTCAATTTTGCTGTGAAACAGTTGAAACCATAGAAATATTGAGACTCCTAGGTAAAAAAAGGTTTTTGACCATTTTCTTTATTTATTTTGATAACCATTCAATGTTATATATTTTTGAAATCAGGAAGAATTAAGTTTTCAGAAAAAGGCACAGAAACATAGTGTTCCCATTTGAAAAAACATAACTTTGGGTCATAGTTTTGTAATTAAGAACCCCTTTGAAAATACGTACACTTCACTGAATTCTACTTAAAAAAGTGCCTGTATAATGTTTCAATTTCAGAGCTCTATCATCAGTATTAGCGAAGGTATAAAAGTTTTTCGATATCGTCATTTTTCCAATTTTCGCTTATAACTCGAAAACAAAAGAATGTGGCCAAAAATGAATACTACCCTTGTTTTGACGTTTTCTTTTGTTGTATGCTCTCGCTCTGTATATTGAACATAAGAAATAAAGATTATTATTATTATTATTGTTAGTTTCTCAAAAAAAGAGACCGAGAATGGGGTATCAGATTTTGTCTATCTCTTCTGGTTTAAAAGTTGTAGTGTTAAAACATCGAAATTTGCCCACCCTGTACACTGATCGACATGTTCTCGCCTAATTTCTATTTCAAATTGAGCCAGATCAAAGACCCTTACTCGCATAGAATCAATCTGCATCAGTTGTTGCATAAGAGTAAGTTTTAATAACACTGTTGGCTACCGGTCACCTGTAATTTACTGATACAAACAACCTTTGCTTGAACCTACAAAAAAACATTATTAGGTTCTCCAACTTTCTCCGAACCGGTGATTGTGACTTGCATTTTTAATTTCAGGTATTGAATTGGGATTTTACAGTGGCGTCTACAGCACGGCCGTTGGAGCCACTTTAAATCTCAGCGACTCCAAGAAGTTGGTCGGTCTTTCAGGAGTGTTTATAGGTATTGGAGAAGTTTTAGGTGAGTAACGCAACTGATATATAGTTAATGTAATATTGTGGCAGATCCGTTCATTCTGTCATACTTTGTAGGATATAATCGAGCGGGAATATCTCAGTTTCACAGAGATTATTCGGAACTTTCCTTTCACGAATTTATATATTAACTGTCAAAATTGTTATACAGAAAACAGTTCTACCAACCAAAATTTTTCAATGCAAAAATCACTGCACGATATTTATGGAAAAATTCCATTAATTTCAATAAAAATTCAGTAAATATTGTATAATACTCGTACAGAAGGCTCATTCTAACTCGTGGAAGAATATCGATGTCTTCTGTCTTTATATTATTATAAAAAACTAGTCTGGCTAAGATATAGAGGAAAAATGTGTCCGATTTCAACATTTCTCTTCCAAAATGCATTCTTATCTGAGAGCACAATTGGCGCATGAATAAAAAGTGATTTCCCCATTTTCAGTTTATAAACCATTTTTGAACATTTGTAGTAAATCGGAAATTTGGAAATTATTGTAGTAAATCGGAAATTTGGAAATTATTGAAACTATTGAAATTATTGGGATTATTATTCAGAAAGAATATACGTTAAATTCAAGAGAGCGATCGTGACTTGAGTAAACTGATCTTATCTTAGAAGCAAGAAGTTTTATTTTTCAATTATTGCTTTTCTTAGTTACTGTCTCAAGACGTCTCGACACCAAGTTGGTGAAATCGATATATTTTTCATGGATAAGAAAGAATAAACTAAATATTGGCTTAATGAGTTCGATACATGCGAAGGACCGTTTTGGTCGTTCTTCGTTCTCAGATGACACAGCAAAAAGTTCGTTAGGCAAAATCGAAGTATGTTTCTTGCTGAGATCGACAGAAAAAATTTAGTTTGAAGTAGAGGTAGGGTCTCTTATTGAAGAAGGATAAAAAATTTTCTAACCAATGATCTAATTGGCGTGGTAACTTGGGCAATTGTTGGGGTGGTCTTAGATAAGTACGATGTTACGATTTTTGTTGAGGTCGAAGGAAGAAGTCAGGATCGCTTAGGGTCTCTTATTGAGAAGGATTGAGAATTCGAACGTCGGTCGCGAAACCGGACTTAGAGCAAAAAAATTTCTTTTCAAGGTCAGAGTATTATTTAATGAGGATAAGTTAAATAGACGGTAAATTGGTATATGAGTGAGTTTTCGAGATTTTGAGTATTCAAGAAAAGGGATTGTTTTGGCTCTGAGAAAGGAAGAATTAGGTCAGACATAGAAAAACAGGGATTATATTTTTTGGGATAAAGTTTAGAAATTGTATTGGTATAAATTAGATAAGATCGGAATACTCACCTAGCATCGCGGGATAAGGGCAAGTCTTTTGGCTATTTAATTTTTATTTTTATTTGTTGATTTTTGAATAATTTTTCGATGAAAATAAGTTTATTTCGAGTAGTCCTGATTCTCCCAAGTTCAAAGTTGGTTATTTTGTTTCTTTCGTTTGAATAACAGATTATTTGAGCCATTTTTTCTTATCATAAAGTTCTGGCCGTTGAGTCAAAAATATAGAAATTTCGTGGATATTGTAATTTTGGATATTTTTATTTTTTTTTCTTTATTATATTTAGTTTTAAAATTTCAATCGACTTTTATCGACCCAGTAAACTAATCCTGTCCCTAGAGAAAGAAAGTCAACTAAAAAGACCTGTCCATAGAAGCGACAGGCCGGACTCACACATAACATCATAGTGAAACTTATATAATTATTAATTCTCCGAGACCTCTGGAAAGCCGCTCTTCCAGGGGTTAAAAGAACATCTCAACCGGAGATAAGTGAACGTTGGTCAACATTCTTTGACCAACCCGTTTATGACACATTTGCGAAACTATTCACTTCAGAATGATTTAATATTCAACAAACAACTTCAAAAACAAAACAAAAATTATTGCAATAGGTATACCGCTATTACATAACGGGACATATAAAGGGCAATATATGAATGTTTCTTAATGTTAATTATTGAAGGTAATGAAGTTTTGGCGGCATTCAATTAAGTTTCCAATTATCTGAGTAAAAACTTCATTAAAGGCTAAAATCCGGAACAAATTGTCAAAGTTATCATTATTTGAAAGTTCGAAAAGTTCTATGTATGACATTTCATGGATATCTAAAGCAAATGTATATCTTAATATGTATTGCAATTGTGATGAAAACTTGCTTTTTATCAGAAAACTTTCCAATTTAATTATAGGAATAGAAGGTTATTACGTCTGAAGGGAATTTCATCTATTCCAGGGATATTGGTAAATAATGCCTGCGTTCCAAGTACCGAATGTTTAATCAAAACTATGTTTTGCACACAAAAAATCAATAATAAACTCGAAATCCGCTGAGATAGAGAAAATGAAATTATTACATAAATAATCAAGAGGCTATGGCCAACCGAATAATTTTAATAATATACATAGTATTCAATTTGAAATATCGAAGTTGTTAGTACTTTTTAATTAAGCCGCAACATCGGATGTGTTAAAATATTTTAGATCGAAAGACCAGTGGTTCCTACCCAAGAAACCAAATTTCCAATAAAACAATAAAAAACCCTGCATTAGGTATTTTACATATAATTGATATCTGACAAATTTCACATCCACAGGTGGTTTATGTTTTGGTATCTTGGGCAAAAAGACCACCAAATGGGGCAGAGATCCAATAGTCATCGCTGGATTCGTGATCCACATTCTGGCATTCTTTGGAATCTTCATCAATCTTCCAAACCAGTCACCCATACATGACACTAATGACGAAGCCTTCATAACCAGTTCTACTGAGTTGGCGATGGCTTGCTCATTCTTGCTTGGTTTTGGGGATGCATGCTACAATACCCAGTTCTATTCGATAATTGGGAGCCTCTATTCTAATAATAGCGCATGTGCCTTTGGCATATTCAAATTTGTCCAGGTGAGTTCTGAGGATTAGTGACCAAAAGAGAAAGTATTGTTCATCCACTTTATGTGTGAAATGATGTCACACTTAGTGCGATTTTAGTATCAACCAAAAACTACTTGTGCTATCTATGTTGTCGATGTGTCATTAAAAAATTCATAGCATGAGCATATTTTGGCAATTAATTAGTGATCTTGATCAATCAACCATCTGGCAACGATGCTGGAAAACGTTTTATGACATTTCACTGCTAAGACGAATATCCTATAGTTCAGTGATTTGTACTCATGACTAAAAAAAGTTGAAGGGTCATTTTTTTAGATACAGAAGAACAATAAATACAGGTATAGTACCAACAAAGCAACAATAAAATCACACAAGCTCTTCGATTTAGGAGCAATTTTTTTTTCATCATTTCTATTTTGCCCTTTGTCAACACAGATTTGTGGATACCTACTGATGTCCAAAAAAAAAATGGTTTGTTGATTTTAAAAACTATTCTGTTCGGAAAAGGGATCAAAACTGAGTAATAAATGAAGATATATGAATTGACTTATGCAGTTACTAAACTGAGCTTATATTTTACTACAGATTGTTTTTACAATTGAACAGTCCAATTTTAAAGTTATGCATATAAATATTAAGTGCACATAATTTTCTTATTTATGAATGTATAAATCTTGATATAGTGTTCGCCGTTTGGGGACAGTACGTAAAAAAACTAATCGTAACAAAATGGTGAATGCTCTGGTTTCAGATTATACAGGATGAGTCAAAAATGTGTACCGAGCTTTCTCGGTATAGTTTGATGAATAAAATAACAAACAAAAACTCAAATATCGGGAAAACGATTCAATTTTTTTGAATTTGGTCAAGAGAATCTTTTTCATGTAATTTTCTTCGCTCCTTCGAATGCTTCTATTTTTTCACCAAAACGAATACAACGAAAGGAGTTGTCCCCAAAAATCATGACTCATCCTCTAAAAACATCCTTTATAACAATATCAGAAATATAGGAGTATAATAAATATATTTCAACAACATACATTTATCCACTAAATTTCAATCTAGTGGCATCATTCACCGTTTAGAATTTATGCGGAGAAATTTTTTAAATTTTAATTGAATCTACAATTTACATGTGAAATTTTGTGAAAAAATAAGATAAATACTAATTTGAACAAGCGCCCAAAAGCTCCTGGGTTTACGTTATTGCTCGCACCAAGCTAGCTTCAATAACTTTACAGAAATGGTGACTACTACCATTTCAATATAAAATATGTTAAGTTATGGGTTTTTAAAAACATATCTTCCCTATTGGGTAATCCTGGAATTCCTTGATTCATATGTACTCAATATTAATTTTCTTCCAGTCTGTTGCTGCTGCAGCCGCATTCTTCTCTGCCAAATACGTACCTCTTTATGGACAATTAGGGATTCTCTTAGCTCTTGCCATCGTTGGAACGGCTGGTTATATATGGGTGGAATTTAGCGTAAGAAGAGGTAACAGTACGAGCAACATGAAGTCAGATTCAGAATCGTCTATAAATTCCACTGAATGAAACGTGACATTGTCGAATATTGAGGTTTCGTAAATATTTATTTCATAAGAATTAAATCCCGAAAATTATGTGATAGATTGGTTCCTGACCAGACATAATATTAATTATCGATACTTGGAACGAAACTTTTGATAATGTACCTAATAACGAAATGCATAACTAATTTATAATCTAGTTTTGAAATCGACTGACTTATATAGTATGTTCAAGGTAGGAGAACTTGTCTGATACTGAAACTGATAGTAGTATGGTAAGAAATTTCATGGATAGAAAAAAAAAATTGGTGTGTAAGTTTTGTAACGATCTATTTGGAACTTTTTATATTTTAAATACTGTGAAATTTACTTAGATAAAATTTGAATTGAGTGAAAACTTAATGAAAATTCCACATTGAGGCTAAAATACAGTTACCCATAGTTGTTTTACAATTTTTTTACATATATATCAATTATAGAGAATTGATTGTACCTATTTATAGTTGTTTTGTTTATTTGTCTGTGATCCGTTTATTCAAATTTCAAAATGTGTTCCTAAGAAAAGGATTACGGCTCAAGGTAGAATTTCATAAAAAAAACTTTCGTGATATATTTATATTCTGAAATAAATTAAATCACTCATTGAAATGTTCATGCACATAACAATATTAAGAATAAAGTATTACAAAAACATTTATTTTATTAAATATAACTCAAACCTCGCAGTGTCTGTCCACTCAAATTGATAGGTAGGTATTTCCTCAAACAAAAAGATGTAATGCTGCAAAAAAAGTTGCTAGCTAGATAGTTCGATGCGCTGTAGGAACATATTTTGGTTCAGTATAGAATTTCGAGGATTCAGCTGGTATAAGTCATCATAAATTTTATCGTTGATTGTTGTGTGCAGATAACCTTTATCTGTAAATAACCTACATTCCTGAACCTTTATGTACTATCTACACCCAAAAAAAGGTAATCTATAATTTTGATTTCCTATCAAATTGATCCTGCGAATGTTAGATTATCTGCAGCAAACATGGATTCATGTTTTTTGTCTGGTTATCAACTTTATGCAAAGAAAAACCAGACTCTGACAGAAAGTATGCCTACAAGTATTCTTGAAACCTCATTTTTCGATTTTTTGAAGATAAAGGAACTGTCTTCTATGGCTCTATTGTATATTCTCCACCAACAGACACCTACTCTTCCACCATATTTTCAGGTTTCAGCGTAGTCGTTGTGGCTCCAGCTTCTGCTAGAAGAGTTGTTGATGTTCGACGCAGACAGTGCTCAATGATCTTAAGCCATTTTGCTGGACAACTTCGTGGGAGTATAAAGACATGTATTCTCTTATCAGCTTCAAACTATTCATTTCCAATTGTGAAAATGCGATTTGTCTTTGATACATTCATCATAAGATCTGACTTTTTATCTTATACGTGAGTAACTAGCATATTCATAAGTTTTTATCGTCGGCATCCACCAAACACATCGAATTGTGATGCAACATGCAACTTTTTAAGTTAAAAACGTCTTATTCGATGGTTCTTGATTACATTTGAAAACATCTTTTCTAGCAAGCACTCTGGACTTTTTTGGCAGATATCCTTTAGGTTATTGTTTCAAAATTTCGACCAACCAATTGTAATTACCAATGTTCATATTGTTATTTACCATCAAACTCCCCTGTACCACTGAATGTTGGACTATAAAAACCCTGAGAAAATGCCTCAAGGAGATCAGTTAAGTATCAAGGCAGCACAGTTTCATTCCACAAAATTTACTGCCTATCTTTTCATTGTTTACAATTGATGTTCAACTGTTTTTTCATAGCAATGATAGTGCGTCTGCAAAAATCAACTGGTATGACATATGGAGGGCTGATTATTTATGAGCAAAGGACGAGAGATATCGACTGAGAATTTTTATATACATTTTCGTTTCTTCAAGAAAATTGTTCCTAAAGAGTGACAAATTACATTGTATTGACAGTATAACGTTGTTTTAAGTTTTGATTTCAGATTTTTGTTCGGTCAACTGAATCAAGAGTATATTGAAGCAAAAATCTGCAAGTGAAAATTCTTTGAGAAATGTCAAGATTACAAACTTGAACAAGCGCGCAAAGCTACTCACTTCACGTCAGAGTTCTCTCATTTTTTTATTCGATTTCTTTTTTCTACATTGGTATTCAAAATGAACATTTCAGGGGTGGATGAAGAAGTGTTCAGACAAATACCTACTGAAGCTTATGTTTCCAATATATGAAGGGTGATCATCAAAATATTTTAAATGAAACAATACAAAATAATCTTAAAAGTTTATAATTCAAAATTCTAACAAATACAATAATCGTTTCCATATAAATCTATTTATCACAGCATTTTTCATCATATATAACTGTATGGCATTCAAGTACTCACAAACATATCCATTAATTGATATTATTTAATAAGATAATCACAAAATTTTTCGAATAATTTCGAAAATATAAAATCAATTCAAAAAAATTTTTAGTTTAATACCGCACCACTTTAAGAATTTGGATGAATATATTTTGTGTATTTGAGATCAATACTAATTTTCAACTATTTACAATATTTATCATTGTCTTCATTTATAGATGTTTTTATTTGGCACCTTGAATTCTTTTCAATTTCGAACACAAATTTCGTATTGACATTTTGTTGAATAACAATAAAAATCTGTTAAATTCATAACGTTAAATCAAGCACAAATTCTTTACAATTTTTACACTTTACATTAAGAGTCTCCAATATGGAGACTTAACAAAAATTTACAGGAGAGGGACAAATCTTCTGGTATAACCTGGAAGCAATATTGCACATATTAAGTCCCCTTTTTGTCTCATATACAATATTACAAATTAAGTAAATCATTTTCGTTGTAATTACAATTTATGTACAGTAGCAATCACAGAAAAAGTAGGTTTCCACTAATCGAAAAAGTAATTTCCTTTTATGGGGTAGGGTATTTAAAGCTCAAAAAATGCTAGGGTAAGGTGAAATTACTTTTTGAAAATGGAAGAACCTTGGTGGGTAGTCTGCATTCTTCCTGGATTCTTTGAATCCGCAATGTTCTTTCGCTGAACCCAGTCACAAAAGAGACCAACCAACTTTGAAGTACACGTTATTTTCGGAACCATAGAATTCTAGCTCCTTAGTACGCAATGGGCTTTGCCTTCTTCAGAAAGAGTACTAATAAGTTTCGCCCAATCTTCCAATCTCGGAGCACACTGCAGCCTCAAACCTCCAAGTTTTCTTCTTGCCATGAAGACAAACTCTCCAACTCCATGGGCCACCCCGCAATGCTGCGCCACTGATATCGTGATTTTTTTATCGGCTTCATCGTACTCATTTTCTGGTATCTCGTTCGTTTCAACATCCTTATTGCTGAAGGTTTCTTCGACTGTGTTTCTGATGAGTTTCGTGATTTTGACTGACATCTGCGACAATTCTTCGGTGTGGTGTTGTTCTACTCCGTGAATTATGCCTCTGGTAACTGGAAAAAAAAATTATCATTAGGAAACATTCAATTCGAGTCAATATGATGAAATAATATTACAAATTTGACTTTAAAGCTTGATAACTTTATGAAATATATCTCAAAATGATCAAAAAGGGGAAGTTGATACAACGAAATAACATCGGTATACTCTGGATTCGAACCTAAGTCTTCTGCGTACAACGCAGTACGCTAAGACTAAACTTCATGACTCTTCTCTGGTGCTAGTGCTAAAGCTAACATTAAATTTTGCAAGAAGCTTTGAACCGTTATTCTACATATAAGGTTGATCTCCATCAAATTGGTAGTTTTGAAATTATTAAGAAAACAATTTCGCAGAATTGGTATATTAGGCCAATTGAAAAGTCCCCGGCCTGATGTACAGATGGCGTTGCTATTATTAAATCCATATGATTTTCAGTTAGAACCAACCTTTAAACGATACGTGTCAAAATTTGACAGCAGTCCGACCATTAGTTTGAGATATTGCGTTGTGAGTGTAGCTACTGTTATTATTTGACAAAAGATGGAAAAAAAGAATTTCGTGTGCTGATAAAATATTGCTTTTTGAAGGGGTCTGCACCTGGAAAATCAAGCATCATTGATTGGTATGCTAAATTTAAACGTGGTGAAATGAGCACCGGAGACGGCGAACGCAGTTGTCGCCCAAAAAAGGTTGTCACCGTCGAAAAAATCAAAAAAGTTAACAAAATGATTTTGAATGATATTGTGAAGATATCATCTTAATGTGTACATCATATCATTCACGAATATTTGTACATGGGAAAGCTGTGTGCAAAATGGGTGCCACGACCTCACAATCGATCAAAAGCAACAACGTGTTGATGATTATGAGCAGTGTTTGAAGCTGTAAGTGCAATAAACCTGAATTTTTGCCTCGATATGTGACAATGAATGAAACATGGCTACATCATTTCACTCCGGAGTCCAATCGACAGTCAGCTGAGTAGACTGCATACGATGAAACGAATCCAAAGCGAGGAGAAACACAACAATCAGCTGGCAAGGTTATGGCATCAGTATTCTCGGATGCGCAAGTTATACTATTAATTGAATACCTCCAAAAGGGCCAGACCATCAACAGCGATTATTATATATCGTTATTGGATCGTTTAAAGAATGAAATCGTTGAAAAATGGCCCCATTTGAAGAAAAAAAGTTAGATCGGGGACTTTTCAATTGGCCTGTTAAATATTATTTGTCTCACGTCTTTGGGCATTCTTTTTTCAATTCGAGCAATACAAGTTGACTAATATAGAGAAATATGTAGCCAGTTATTTCTTGCTATATCTACGACTTGTGGACTTGGCCATTAATAATTTTATATGTAATCTATTATTTGCACCTAGTACATTTTGTCCGATTGCTAAATCTAGCATGCTATTAAAGCATATGTTCTATCTAATAGTTGTAAATCAAGGGCGTTGTCCGCTTTTTTCTATACCTGACCAGAACGTGCTGAACAAGAGTTGAATCTAGTAGGCACGTGTGACACAACCAGTTTCTGCGATAGGATCGGCATATTATTCTGCATAACTGCTTCGATTTTATGTGTACATCATTAGTATATGTAGATTCTCCAGTATGCTTTCCTCAAATATTTATGTTGTTGCCGCCTTATTAGGGTAATTTCTTGATTACCTTTTGTAGAGGTGAACAGTTATCAAAGGCACCTTCTAGTAGGAGCAGTTTCGTTAACTTTCTAGGATGAGACAATTCAAGTGTGGCAAATGGTACAGTTCTTCGATTGTCAACAATGTTCCCTTTTTGATCTAGTACTCGGCGAATTCAGTGGCGGTTAAAATTATTAATTTTTATGTTTTTCATGTCTGAATGAAAATAGTCTAATTACAGGTACAAGTAATACTTCACTCAATAAGTCCCAAGAGAAACAAGTAAACATACATTTTCATTTAAAATTCGACTTCATTCGTCAACATTGCAACCTCCAAAAGAATGATTCATGTATGCATAACGCTTCTCTAACTGTTTAATACTTTTTCTATAGAAACATTCATTTTTGGTTTCGAAATAGGCTCCAACCTGGGCAATCACTTCTTCATTAGAGCCAAATTTCTTCTCCTAGAACATTCTTTTTGAGGCCTGCAAAAACTAGTGATCACTGGAGGCCAAATCTTCAGAGTACATCGAGTGGTCAAGCAGTTGCAAGTGCAATCAGTTCAGTTTGGCCATTGATTGTCATCGTTTTGTGACAAGGAGCATTGTCTTGGAAAAAAAAGTTTTTCTTTGCAGTTGAGGACGTTCTTTCTCAATTTTTGCACTGAATCAAACCAATGTGATGTAATCTATTTACTGTTGATGGTTTTACCTGTGACAATATGGTCATTAAAAAATAAACTTATTACCCCCCAAAATATGGATGCCATAACCTTATCATCTTGTGTTTGAGAAATTGGGCGCTTTGAGAGGCTTTCATCGACTGTTTTCTACTCAGCTGAAGAACTTTCAGACTCAGAATTGTAGTGATGAGTCCATATTTCATCAGTTTTCGATCAGCAGTGAGCAATGCCGTCACTAATTTGGAGCAAAGCTTTGTCTTGGACAAATGTTCACGTAAAATAGTGATTCCATATGTATACCTGGCCTGGGACTTATCTAGTGACGATATGATACTAGTAACATTAACATATAATCAAGCATATAGATATTATCAAACTCACCTAAATCACTAGTACAAAATGCATGAGCTAATTCTTCTGATGTACATGGTCGACATTCTGCAAAATGAAAAACAAAATTAGATCACAGCTAAACACTGAGCAATCATTCAGCTTCTGGTTTTCATTCAGTGTCATTTCAATAAAAATAGCCAAAAGTATTGTAATTACTTGAGAATGAATGTATGTTATAACTAAATGAAATATGTGATTTATATTTCTATTTTTTTAATTTATATTTAAAATTCTGGTTTGTTGGTTAAATGTTTTTGTGTACTCATTAAAATATTTTGAATGTATTTAGTATTTTTTTTTAGTTCTCAACTAACCTTCATTTGGATCATAGGAATGTATTCCTCTAGGGAGAGGTTGAAGATCATACTCGATGTCAGCTACAATTTTCGAGACACCATCATTCTCCAAAGCTTCAACATAGATTGCAGCTTGTCCCTTTTTGCTATTGAAGCACCTGAAAGTTACAAAATGTTATTTTTCACTGGTATGACATACATAATTTCATAGTACTAAAATATATAGTGCAAATAATTGATCCTCTCTATTGTGTCTTTTTGAACGTTAACATAAATTACCCTTGTCAGCATATGATGGCGATAAATGTGAAGCCATCCTTCACACATCCAACAAATCATGCAAATAACCGAAATGATATGATATTCTTTCTTTCACACAATTTTCTTTTCATTGTTTGCTTCAACAGATAAGATTCATCACGTTAAGTTGAGGTCGAAGTTCAAACATGAAAAAGACTCTAATCATGGGTATTCATTGTACCTATTTTGAAACTTTCACTGTGTATTCACAGCAATTTACGCAACTAACAAGACGTGAAATGAATGGTTGCAATTAGACAAAATAATTTTCTTCTTTGTTCGAGGTTTTTGGACTTCACGAACTCAGGATTGCTATCTGCTTTGTTAATTCATCGGCATGCTGAACGATCGGTTTTAAAACGGGTTTGATTGGCGAATGAATTTATATCAATGCGAATTGACGGAATCGATGAAACCAAAATTGCGCGTGATTGGCTGTTGGAGTATCAGGACCATAAACACTATTTACATTTTCATGCGCCTGGCTTGTATTTTCGCCTTTATCGAAGAAAAACTGTAAAATGAAGCGTATTTTCTCTTCGCTAGTGTTCATCTTTGACACGGTCTCAAACTACACTGAGACAACTAATCACAAAACTTTCAGAAAAGTTTTTGTAGTAAGAAATGTCATATATCGAACGCCATTTAGTGGAACCCGATCGGGCTTGAACAGAGATACAGATAACTAAAGCCATCTTCGGAAAAATAATGGATTTCTTTTTACTACACCTAATATTTGGATGTCATACAGCGATAACTGGGATCAATATCTGTATGGGTAATTATTACACATATGGCAATGTTCAGGTCGAACTTTTTTCAGGCGCCTCAAAATAATTATTCAATACTGGATCCAATTTCATCTTCATCTCACGACCGTCACGATTGGCAATCATTATACCGAGGATGAAAAAAGACACGCACAAATGTAATCTCCCACGTGAAAAATCACGAATTTGAACTTACCGAATTGTTTTCGTGCTTCCGTCGTTGTGAGAATAGAGTTTCAACAAAGATCTGGGTCCTTCTAGAAACAATCGCGCCGAAGGCTTGTTGGCGTCTTCTCGGACCTTAATGCAGGCTCGGAAATCCCTGTCCTGTCCTGGAAGACGAAGAAGTACCCGAAGAGCTCCTCTGGGATACAGCCATGTTATTCTTCCTGTGCGACATCTTAGGTAGACTGGGGTGACTCCTCTTTCAGTAGTTGATGTAGAGAGTCCACTGAAATGAAGAAAAGAGTTTTAGTAAAGAATTTCAACATGATTTAGCATGTATCAAATCGTATAAGAACTATAGCATATTTATTTTAGCAATGGTGTGACGTCATTGATGACGTTTTCAAGACGCCAACTATATCCACATTGAAAACGCACACAAAACCTGAACTTTTTAAAGTTTTTGTTGTCAACGCTTTGCTATGTTTTCGATGTACTCATTCTAATTGTGCGTGTTTATTCGTAATAAGAATTGATTGTGGATATTTTCGAATTGATTTTCATCTGCTATACTCATGTTTATTAACGTTTGTTAGAATTTATAAGAATCTTATATGTGTATAAAAGGTGTTCCAAAACATTTTGATTGATTTCTATTTTTCAGAAATTGGAGAATCTCTTGATAAAACTGATATAACTTCGAAATGAATGTATTTATTTCAATGGGATTTTGAAAGTAAATACTAAAAGAAAGAAAGTAAGTACTGACATTGAGATATACATTGAGAAAGTTTACTGGGTGTTCAAAATGAGAGAATTCATTGATGACTCATTCAAACGATAATATCGGGCTTATTCCAAATACCACATCCTGCATTTCATTTTTTATTAGGTAGCCAATTTTATTCTCTACCAAATGAAAAGATAAAATGTAATTCAAGTTGACACTGAAACTAAAGTTCAAACAGTGCCATATGTAAGTTATAATGAACATAAGCAATCACCGGGATATTGTTACACTATAATAATTGGCCTAACGACCTTGAGTAATAGAAAAAAATAGAAAATTTGCAATTTCCGCAAATAACTTATTACATTTCAAATATCTCTCTATGATTGAACAATTCTCTCTTCTATATCCCGGTATGAACAGAAGAAATCCGGCATTGTAGATATTCACCGTAAATCCTTGAAAAACACTTGACGTACGGTAATCTCGACATTAAAGGCTTTCACACCAATTCGTTCCATTTGGGCGTGGTGTTATTATCTTTTTCTGTGATCGAAGGCGGTGAAACTAGTCTACTTTTACTCTGGCACTGTTCAGCGTACGCAAAAGTATGCGCAGTCGACATATTGCGAACTCTATACTTCCGATCGGCCAAACTGATTTAAATTGACACACTTATGCGTTTTCAACCGCTCGAGTTCTCAATTAGGAACATTAGCAGGCTTTATTGTCAGATGAGGAAGTTGACGTTGAAATTGAGTTTGACGTCGTTATAGTTGAAAATGAAAGTGTTTGGCGGCATTGAACTGTGGAGTTTCCTCTTAGAGTGGTTCGGCGTATACACTGTGTCCGTAAAGTATGCAACAAATTCATTTTTAGCTAAACAGTCCATTTTAAGAAATAATCCTGAAACAGGTCGATTTTTCATTTTAATTTACCGCATTTTAAAATAATAATGTAATACACAGGGTGAATTACTTTCGAGTAATGACGTCACCGTAATTTTTTTTAAATGGATCATCCCCATTTTGTGTCAATTTTCCGATTACTCTAGCTGAGCTGATTCCAAAAATGTATCACATGTTGATTCCAATTGGTACAGGACGGACAAAAATACAATAGTTTTGTGTGTGCTCATAAAGTAACGCGTAACATTCTTCATTAGTTAAATTAACAATATTATCAAAAATATTTATTATCTAGCGGCAATTGGTTTGAATGTAAAACCCTGTAGTTTGTTACATTTTTAGATCAATAAAAATGAGCTGTTTCCAAACATGTTTGGTATTTGTGGTCTAGCAGACCTATGAAAGAAATTATTTCTTATCAATTTTAAAAAAACATAGTCGTCTAGTTTTTTGTGGAATGTCATCATTTGTTTAGTAATTTATTGGTGTTCAATGACAGTTTAGTACTTAAATATTTTTGGTATTCGTTAATGTTTTTTTGTATTTTTTACCAAGTATAGAAATCTTGTTCATGAATTTAGAAACAGGCTTTCCTCACTGTATCGAACTATTGTATTCCTCACAGTGTCGAGCTACCACCGTCTTGAAGTTCCACATTCCATCATCGACACATATTAATTGTTTAACAGCGCGTGCTAAAATTGAAATCAGTCAATTGGTATATGCATATTAGTCATAGCTATAATTTCGTGAACAGGCTGACTCATGTACATATAAATGGTCAATTGTGATAAACGACAATTGAATTAAATTGAATGCAGAAACAGAATAACATGATATAACAAAGAATAACAAAAAACTTTATATTATAAGGATAGGGGCCCACTGCGATGGCAATAATGGAAAATGTAAAGTGTTTAGCCGTCATGAAATTGAACTTCTATTCTGTTTTCTGCCATGAGGGAACCTACTGCACAAATGATATTTATTTTAGTTCGTTTATATTAGATTAGTTGAATTTCGACGATAGGCTCATTTATGGATATTCAACATAAATTCATATTTGATCTTTCCTATCGGAATATGTACCTACCTGTGTAATATATGAACTACCTTTTGTCTGCCTGCAAGAGTATCTTCATGGACTGTAACATTTTTGCCACCATAAAAAAATCCATTTCTAAGACTATCGACATATATTTGAAAAGAATGATTTTGTGTTTTGTGAAAAAACTGTTTTTTTTTCAACTACATTCGTCGTCTTATAAATTTGTTCAGGTGTTTTATTATATTTATGGATATGTT
Source organism: Harmonia axyridis (assembly GCF_914767665.1). NCBI lineage: Eukaryota > Metazoa > Arthropoda > Insecta > Coleoptera > Coccinellidae > Harmonia > Harmonia axyridis. The sequence continues at coordinate 11,694,191 of NC_059502.1, read as the reverse complement.
TACGTTTCACTTCGATTTCATTCTCGACTTTCGGTCTAAGTTAAATGTAGTAGAGTTGTTTCCAGTCAATGGGAGGAGGACTCTGTTATGGTTGCTTCCCTCATGTGTGGAGGTAAAAATGTCTGCACATGTGTGTTAGTCAGAGCAGCGTAACATGATCCTTGAAAATTCCCGCCTAAATTGTCATCTCCAAAAAGGCGGAACTTATGCTTAAAGGGAAGAATATAATGTTACATTTTGTCGGCCTGGTGTTTATTACCTGTTGAAAAACATTGAGAGCACCGTTCAGGCGAAAACAGCCAATATTGACTGACGTTCCGTTTCACATAAAATTCGATGATGAAATTGAGGTTCGATCATAGAGTAATAAACATAGATAGAGGAAATATACGCAATTTTTACATGTCCCCAACATGGTTAGATTACGTTGTCGGATTGTCATTTATTTTCAAATCCACATTTCAACTATATCGTTATGAATGTATATTATATTGAATGAAATATATTTATTTGAGTGATTCCCGAATAAAAATGCAAATTTGAATATTTGGAATCCGATATTTTTCCTAATTGTCGAGTTTATAATAAGCAGAATATTTATTATTTTCTATATCTACCTGCTGAAATACAAGGTTTACAACTTTTGCTCTCCTAGTGTCATCGGTCGTTTCACGTCGTTTGGCGCGCTTGAAGTTTGTTTTCTGAATTTCTGATATATTTAGGTATTTATTTTAATATATTTTGAGCTAATATGAAACTTTGATTCGCTATGGCCAGCAAGAAGGGCGTTCTTTGTGGAGAAACTCGCGAAATGAGTGAAATATCGTATCACTGATATGTTTTCATTTCCGCGCGCTTCTTGTCAAATTTGATAATTCATGTTGGGGACAAAATTGGCTCACTGAAAATGACATATATGCTCCCTCTATCTATGTTTATTACTCTGAGGGTTCGATTAACTGATTACGAATTCGGGGTCAAATTCAATTATGTCCGTCCGGTACGGTCGTGAACTAAATTTTGCATGAGCCTTCTTGTCAGTGTTTGAACTACTAAGTTTCAATTCGATTGCTTCGGTATTTTTCGAGTTATTGGGAAAACAATATACCAGATGTCTACATGTATTTCGAAATAATTCTAATTTCGAAACAAATCATCCCATTTACAGACATGACCTCAAAAATACACTAAACATTTCAAGTTACTAAGTCTTTTCAATTATCCAATTCAGTTGGAATTTTTAGATTTGTTTTATTTCTCCCCCAGATTCTAGCCATAAAAACAATGTTTTCATCTTCTCATTTTGGACATCACATCTTTCTTCGAGTAGAAAACGCATAAAAACGCAAAACTTTTTTGACATGCATCTTCAAGCCCGATAATCATGTTCCGACTCCATCTCATCGTAATCTACATTTGTAATGACTATTCCTTATATTGTATCAAATAAAAACATTATACTGTAATTTCTGAACATCGCGATCCTATTTTTCTTTTTTAGCTCGCCTATCTTCTATCCTGCAATCATTATCGACTATCAGACCGAATCTATAACCGCATATTTGGCCATAACCATCCATCTTATTTTTTTCAGGCGTTTCATTTATCGTTCCATTCAAGATATATTTTATCGGCCTCCTCAAACGTGCAGAAGCATTTTAAATCAACCCATATAACGCAAGACCTGTCTGTAAACGACTTTTATTCCCTTAATGGAGTTCAATTTCAAGTCGACATATCAAGTACCTACGGCACATCTGTTCTGCAGAATATGGTATTATACGCTGGGAATGGGAAAAAAATCATAATTCCACAGGTTGACCTTGTTAGTACTGGCGGAAAAATGTCATAGATAAAAAAAATGTTATATGCTATATGAAATATTTTTCCATGTTCTTCTTGAATTTTATATGGTTCTGGTTAAGGAATCAACACGAAATTTTCCAGAAAGCTTGAAAGGGATATTCTTCATATACTCGCAAAATCTCAACCTGATCGAATATTTGATCGCGGAAATATTGGGTATTTCTTGTCTCATATTCTTCTTGAATTTTCTATGGTTTGGATGGTGTGATCACCTTGAAATTTTGCATGGAGTTTTAAATTGGTATTTTATATGAGCTCCCAAAATCTTAACTCCGTAAATTGTGCGATCACGGAAATATTGGGCAATATTCTTTCAATATTCTTCCTTAATTTTCTATGGTTCTGATTAAGCGAATAACATAAAATTTATCACGAGGCTTTGAATTGTCATTCTGCATCCAAATGCAAATTTTCATATAAATCGAACCTGTAAGTTCGCGAATATTAGAAACATCAATATCTCAAAACTGATTACAAAGTGTCATTTACTTTCGGTAGACTTGAAAGCAATACAATCAATAAATGTCAATAGAAATAAAAAGGAATAGTAAGTATTTCTAGACAAAGTATAGATGTAAAGTTTGATAGAATATCTATTAAGTTTTTCAATGATTTTCAATATGAAATAGCGTTTATCAAGTGAGACTCAATTCATAATTATGAGAAATGATAAACTCATTATCATATAATAAGAATAAGAAGTTGATTTGATATGAACTTCAACACTGTACGAATTTTTACACAAAGCCTGAAAATTTCGTGGTTTCTACTATCACCTCAGGTAAGTTGACTAAAAAACCCAAATTCATTTTCGAACGCTCGTAAGTGAGACCATTTTGACGTTGCAGGCAAGAAGAGATATTTTATTACCTCTAATAGGGGGGTACCTTTCTTACTATCTGAAATTAACCCTCAACCGACAGTGTTTCATTAAAGGATTATTTGCTCATTTGACAAATTTATAGGTTTATATCCTGTTCTCCAATGACACAACTATAGTGCTTTCGGCTATAATATTTTTTATTACTTCCTGCAACTTTCTTGTCATTCCCGCAAAAGCATCAGGTATAAGAGATTAATGAAACCAATGTGAAAAAAAATTATATTCCCATTTATTTTTCCACTACAAAAAAATGCAATATATTCAGGAACAATCTTCAGGCATTTCATCCTTTCAATTAGGTCTTTGATAAGAATTCTGAATCAGATATTCAAAATTTCATATGATTTTCCAATCAATTTCGATATCGTTCATACGCAAAAAAAATCTAGAAAATTGCAAATTTTTTCTTCGATCAATTTAAAAAGTTCACAACTGGAAATAATCAACTGAAAGCCAGTTAATCAGAATCAAGGCTCAATAGATCAAACGTTATTGGAGCAATAATGAAAGCCAATCAGTTTGATTGATACTCTAAAACCATCATTCAGATTTCATCATCGGAATAATAACAGATAGATGTAGCATTGCCAATATGAATATAAAGAGATTCATTAAATTTTTCCTTACGATCTATGTATGCGAGATGATTGGATGTAAAGAACTATAAATCGAATGTTAGTTTGATACTGTGTAGCAATTTGTTCTAGTTTAGAATTCAATATTAGTTTGAATGCTTTAGTTTCCAACGACTTTTTTTTAAGAGAAAATGGATTTGTTCGAACTCTAATTTTTTGTATAAAATATCGAAATTTGAAGCAATTGACCTCAAATTGACGAAATCGAAATGATATTAAACTTGTATAAGAAGTACCTATTGAACACAATAACAAATTAATATAAAAATTGTTGAAAACAGTTATCCATCGATATCCAGAGTAATTTGTCATTTATTTCTAAACTGAGGTCGTGAGAACTACAAACTTATGCGTATGCGTAAAAAACTTGGCTTAAATTAATTTAAATCATCAGGTCTGAAAGAAGAAACGAACGAAACAAAAACCAGGACTGTTAATCACGAATTTCATCAACAAACAAACTTTTTTCGTATTCCAGAATTATCTCCATTTACGAAATCGAAATAATTGGCTAACAGCACACTTGATTCCAACTCGCTTTAAACGAATGCGGAAAAATGTCGGTCTCCATTTTTCAGTTCGGAAAGTACAGTTGGTCCTTCAGCCCGGATCCCAATTTCGCCGATTCCACATCCGGGCTCGTCGGATTCTTTCGTGCGAGTCTCGCTCCTGTTTAATTAAAAACAAGGACTTAAATTGAATCACGTCTCGATGAAGAGATTGTAACTTACTAAATTGAAATGCGCAGCGGCCACTAATTTGTCTTCTTGCGCCTTTCGTTGGCCGACGTTTCGGTTCAAATTTGCTGCGGTACTGTGATTCTCTTGTTTTATTTCAAAATTCATCGTTTTGATTTGTTATACTGCAAACACTGCAAATTTATGGTTTGTTATTTTGTCGTAAAATATCGCATATCGTTAAAAAGAGTTGTTAACTAAATGACTAAAAATGTTAGTTCATGGTGGATTTGTAACCATTAGGATATTCAGGACCTGCAGTTGTACACTAACTCCAAGACAACAGCCTTTCTTAAGTAATTGCGTTTTTATGATGAATATGCAGAGGGCGATCCTGCATGATAAAAAAGAAAAGTATATAGCTTAAGGAAGTATAAAACAAAATATTTTCGACAAAATCGTACGAAAAAGCAAAAAAAAAGGAATTTACTTTCTCCTCCCAACGAACAATCATAGAGTACAATTTGACATTTCGGATGATGTATTTTGGGTTGTCTGTCAGAACTTGCGAAGCTGGGGCGAGCAGCTAGCATTAGGTGTACAACTTTGCTACATCCGTTTGCAATAGATATCTGTAGCGGTAAGTGGCAATGGAAAGAAATAGATCGTAGATGTCATTCAATAAGCTTAGGTATTTTTAAACATAACGCCATCGAAATATTAGTCGATTTGTGTCTGCATCATAAAGTTATTCTTGATTAAACATGTCAGCTTACGAGCCAAAATCTCGTCATTTGCGGGAGGTTTTAATTTTCTGCTTTATTATGAAGAAATCTGCTGCTGAGGCTCAACGAATACTCTCAAATACCTATGGTAAGGCCGCTATTAGTGGAAGAACGTGCCGAGAGTGGTTTAAACGCTTCAGGAACGGTGATTTTGAGGTCGAAGACCAGCTGTAAGAGAGGTTTTCAAAGATGCAGAATAGAAGGCATTACTTTATCAAGACTCGTGTCAAACCCAACAAGAATTGGCAGGATATTTGGGAGTGACACGACAAGCCATTTCAAAACGCCTGAAAGTCATGGGAATGATTCAGAAACAAGGAACTTGGGTGCACAGTTGAAGCCGAATGATGTTGAACAGCTTTTGTTTGCTTGTGAACAGCTGCTTGCAAGGCAAAGACAGAAGAAATTTCTGCATCGCATTGTGACTGGAGACGAAAAATCGGTTCATTGAGATAATCCCAAGCGCAGAAAATCATGGGGATATGCTTCCACGTCAACGGCCGAACCAAATTTCGGAAGCAAAGTTGTATAATCTTGGAACAAACCAAAATGCAGTGGTCTTCCTAAAGTTCGTCATAAAAATTGACCCTCAGTCACCAAAGATCAGTGGTCACCCTGAGTAAGAAGAACGATATTCTATGGTTGCCTGTCATTACTTCCTAGTCCAAATGTCTGATGGTCATCGAAAAATTAACCTGTTCTCCGCCAATCCAAATTTAGGTCATTACCTAGGCGACAATACGAGGAGCATTTTTAAGCTGCAATAAATAGCCAGGATCTCTAGATTTACTAACGGTATAGAAAGGCAAAAGTCACGATCCTAAACTTGCGGCTCATGTTACCCTGAAGACTGAACGCGCCCACAACACTTGGCCGCCGTAGAGGTTATTCTCCTCGATCTACTGGCAGCATTATCCGATTATTTATCTGAAATAAAACCTCCATACAACGAGCGTGTCTTGGACAAACATTTGTCCTAGTCAAATACAAAATATCAACCTGATAACGCGGTCAAATAGAAGCTACAGTTCTTTTGTAGGAGTTTTCAAGTTATTTAGATAGGATTAAGTAGAAACGGGAACGAGTTGGTGCAGGTATTTATTTCTATTGAAATAGGAGGAATTTATCCCCATTCAGAGGGATATCTTGGGCATTATGTATCCCATTCAAGTGTTACTGGAAATGGAAAACAAGAAACGTTGTAGGTTGAAAATTTCGATTCCGTTAAATAAATAGCAGGCTAATAATGTCTTAGAACCGCAAATTTCATGGTTAAATTTTATGATTAAACATAGGCGTACAACTATGCTTCCGCCGTTTTTTCCCGAAACTCATGGTTTATTGTGAAAAACTGGTTATACATTTATGATTCAAAATATTGTCCATCGCTGGCCACTACTTCCTCCCATCTTTCGGGCAGCGTACTAATCCCTCGTTGAAAAAACTGGTCATCCTTTGAAGCGATCCACGAATTGATCCAATTTTTTACTTCTTCATAAGACCGGAAGTGCTGGTCAGCCAGGACGTATGCCATTGATCGAAACAAGTGATAGTCCGAGGAAGCAACGTCTGGAAAATACGGCGGGTGGGGTAACACTTCCCATTTCAAGGTATCGAAGACCACTTTAGCAACATGGGGTCGAGCATTTTCATGCTGTGAAATCACTTTATCATGTATTTCGTTGTATTGCGGCCGTTTGTCTTTCAATGCTCGGGTCAAACGCATTAATTGCGTTCGATAACAATCGCCTCTGATTGTTTCAGTCGGTTTAACAACTCACAATACACTGCGCCGAGCTGGTCCCACCAAATACTGAACATGGCTTTGGAACCGTGAATATTCGGTATGGCCGTCGACGTGGACGCATGGCCGAGATATTCCTATGCCTTTCTGGGCTTGGGATTATTTTAATGAACTCATTTTTAGTCTCCAGTCACAATGCGATGCAGAAAACCCTTTCATATTTGCCTCGCAAGCAGCTGTTCACAAGCAAACAAACGCCGTTCACAATCTCTCGGCTTCAACTCGTACTGCACCCAATTTTCTTGTTTCTGAATCATTCCAATATCTTTCAGGCGTTTTGAAATGGCTTGTTGCGCCACTACCAAATATCCTGCCAATTCATGTTGCGTTTGACACGAGTCTTGACCAAGTAATGCCTCCAATTCTGCATCTTCGAAAACCTTCTCTCTTCTTCTCCGTTCTTGAAGCGTTGAAACCACTCTCGGCACGTTCTTTCACTAATAGCGGCCTCACCATAGGTATTCGAGAGCACTCGATGAGCCTAAGCCGCAGATTTCTTCATAATAAAGCAGAAAATTGTCAGCTCCTATGCTGACATGTTTAATCGAGAATAACTTTATGATGCAGACACAAATCGACTAATATTTCGATGGCGTTATGTTTACAAATACCTAATCTTATTGTATGACATCTACGATCATTCCGACTACCGCTCACCGCTACAGGATTTTTCTGATATTCATTTTGATTCAACATATCCGCTCAACTTTAAAATTTCCCAAGCATTTTTCAAATTATCAATCATAGGAACTATCTAATAAGCTTGTCAACAACAATTGAAGGGAATATCATTGTTGTTCATGCCTGCAACGTTGAGGGTACTCAGCTCCGTATTTTATCTTGTTTCACGTGCTCTTAAGGTTCGTTTGTGCACTTGCATCATAATATATTAACGATCTCTCAGTTTAATCTAATAAAAATAATAACAGTTAATGATTTTAGTTCACATTTTTCATTAAATTCATCATGGAGAATTAGGCTGGAATGGCCAACTAAGTTGCAAGTCCTATATTTCTAACAACCTCCAGCAGGTGATATCTAAAAGACTCAAAGGCTGTAATTTCCTAGGCTGATTCTTTTCGATGCATTTCGGTGCTTGAGTTCCATTCTATAAATTCCATCATTTTTTGCTAAACTTGATCTGACCGAAGAATTCCTAAGGTTACGTTTTCATAAAAAACGAACGATCTTGTGTTCAGGTCAAGATTGAAGGCATTAATTTCAATTCTTCGGAATTCTATTTCGAAATTCAAATCTATGTGGACTTTATAATATCGTGTCTGATGTGTAACTTTTTATGATTCATAGCTGGCAGCGCTAATTTCTCGGACATTTTCCATTTAATTTGGTTCTTATAAGGGAATCATTCACAGTGAATATTATATGGATCCAAGGCTTCGTCGCAAGCTCTGCTAATTCGAACAAATTGCTTTATAATGACAACATAACAGTGGGTCTGATTGCAGCGTGTCTGTGTCATTACACTTCATTAAGATTTCTAGAAACTTATAACGAGTGTTCATAAGGATGTAAACCACAGAATTCTATTTTGTTGAGCTCGCGATTGATGGTTTTTGGTGTATCCTTTTCTAAGAGATTTTGATGAATGTTCGAAATTTAAAAATTGAAGTTTGGTGCAGAAATCCGAGGAATACCAGAATTCGAGTGTAGTTGAATCAACTTTTTGAGCGTGTGCCGAAATTTTGTGTTCACAAGACCACAAAATCCACGGAGTTGAGATTTTGGCTATTTCTCAGAGTAATAAACATAGATAGAGGGAGCATATCTTCGGCTAAGAGTGTAAATCTGCTATGTCCATAATGAACAATTTTACAGGAGACCAACAAAACCGTACAGTACAGTGTTATAATAATAATAATAATAATAATAAGAGAGTTTATTCATGAAAATACATTCAATGGAGTTTATTGAATGTATTTTCATGAATAAACTCTCTTATTATTATTATTATAACACTGTACTGAACGGTTTTTTTGGTCTCCTGTAAAATTGTTCATTATGGACATAGCAGATTTACACTCTTAGCCGACGATATGTCACTTCCAGTAAGCAAATTTTGTCCCCAACATGAACTATCAAATTTGACATGAACCGCGCGGAAATGAAAACATAGTCAGAACCATAGAAAATTTCTACAATATTCAGAAAGAAAGTCAGAAGCTTTTATGCGATAATTGTGCCCTTGAAGACCACCTTTATAAACAAGACTGTAGTTGATGCATGAATGGTCGAGCGCCCAAAAGCTCTCGACTTCACGTTGGTGCTTTCCAAACATTTTTTATACCTAAGCGTGTTTCTGAGAGCGTGGTTGGCTTTGGATCATAAAGACCTATCATCAAGTTAAAATCATATCTTGACTCGGGATAATGTTATTTTAAGTCATTAAACTTAGTTTAAGTGTGATTAGTTTCAAATAGACCGTTAAAAATTATCTTACCTAAATTATTCATAAAACCATATGGGTCTAACAGTCTAACATGACAGCTGCATAGAGGAACACATGACCAAAAAAAAAATTACAAATGACACTTTTTTGTTGAAATTTTTTTGTTCAACAAAACTTTTAAAGCTTTTCAAAAATATTCAACGATATAATTTAGGAGAGATATTCCATTTTTGATTACTTTGCGATTGATTCGGAAGAGAAAACGTACAAAAACAATTTAAGAACTCCTGAATTATAGTTTATACATTTTTGCGAATTTGAATAAGTTTCTGACTTCTCCTCAGTGCTTTCCTTATTTTCGTAATAACTTCATAGCTAGAGAAATTTCAAGTTCAATTGAACCAATTTCCCCAAAAAATGTCAATGCCTTTGCTGAGTTGAAATGATAAAATTATAACTTATTATAGTACATCATGCATAATCTAGACTGAATACCAACGATGTTTTTCGAGTGCAGTACAAAATAGCCCCAATTTTTAACGTCGTTGAAGTTTAATTGGACAGCATGCCAGCATACGATTTGCATTTAATGATCTTCAAGATATAGCATACCACGTCCACCACTTCATGGAAAATTTGAATGCGACACAATGACTGAAACGGCACATATGTTTTGAACCGTTAACAGGTTAAATTTGAAATCCACATTGATTTATATTCGAAATATGTCTGAATTAATAGGACGAATAGGGGAAACAGAAACATAATAATTAATAAGATTTTGACGGAAAAAGCAGACCCAACATCGACGCCACAAGTCTCGACATTTGGGTTAAATATTTATTAGGGCATGACATTGAAATGACTTATAGACTCACCCCTTGACATTTGAGACCAGGGAAGTTATAGCCGAATGAGGAATTCCCTAAACTTAATAAGGCACCACACATGTTCTGAAGTGGGTCTTAGAATGTGACAATAATGTCCTCTTTATGTTTTCTTTTGGGGGATATATTTAGACAGACTTAAAACCCAGACACGCAGGTGGTTAATAAGGGTAGTTTGTACAACATATATAGGAATTTCTTGATGCTAGAAAGCATCTGAGCTACTCTCAAGAAGAAATGTACTAGTATTTGTTACCGCAAGGAGATGAAAAAGTTAACATTATACATCAGGAATTATTGATGAATTTACATTTTCCTTTTAGAAAAATAGAATGAACTGAACTTGATCCAATTGGGCTCTTAGTTGTGAAACTATTATCTCTGCCAAACATTCTATTTCGCAGTCAGGTACATTGATATATCAGATACGGAGATTACATAAGGAGTCAATATTTTGTTATTCATTTCTTCCTACCTGTCAAGCCTTCAAGATAGGCATGACTAATGCGAGAGACGTGACAGATCATAAGGTTGGCATATAATTCCATATAATGGATAGCAAATAATACTATCTTCTGTAAATTGCACTCGAGTCAAGACGCTAGTCTTTGTTTGCGTTTACTCAAGATAATAACGAAAATTTGACGAAATATATATTTGAACACTTTATCAGTAGTTATAAGAAATAGAACAAGTCGTGACATTTCGTCCTTTTGACTGTCGATACAAGAGATCATTAGAAAAATTCGTGATTTTATACGTTTAACTATGTAAGAGTAAATTTTGTTATCTTCAATATATATTTTCCAAGAAATATAGTTTGGATTATTTGCACTGACCTTGAACAATCGAAAAATTTCCGTTTTAATGAATAACTTATGAACAATGAGATCAATAATTCTTTGAAATTAATTTTTATGATATTAGTAAATAATTTATTTTTGATTTTCCTGATCTCAATTCGAACTTATAATATATATCAATAATGTTCAAAATTATTTATATTATTATATATTATATAACTTATATTATCAATAATATTTTATATTATCGTAACTTAATATCTTTTCGCTTTCCAAATTCTTCTATATCGTTATTGGCTTGGAAAAATTTATCTTTTATGGCCCAAGTTCATTTCATGACCACAAAAATCTTGCAGAATATTCACATAGCCTTATCGAAACAGGAAATCTTGTTACAACAAAACAACGAATGGGTTGGTTCGAAACTCTCACGGCTTGTACTAATCTTTGTTTCCTATAGATAAAAGTTTTAATCTGGGTAATTTTTCCGTTTCAAATTACTTATCACTTTGAAAATATTGTTAATATTATTCAAGATTAGCCGTCCAAACCGAAGCTCTTATAAGCTCAAGGAATTTTTGATGTATAAGCGTTGTGTTGAATTTATACAGATATAAACAATGTTTTTCGCTGATAGGCGGTTTTGACGACAAGAAATTCGATTGAATCACAAGATGGAATGTTTGGAAAGTAAATCTCGTCTTGCTCATTGAAAATCTACACTTAAAATTTACATTTAAAATTGCTTTAAAATGTACCATATTTGCATAACTACAGAGTGGTCCAGATACAGATCCCGTCCTATGGTACTCAACTTTCAATTTCTTCCGAATATTCTCCAAGATATCAAGAATTAAGCTTATAGAGATCCAAAACAAGGACAGGTGTCGAAATCAACATAAACTAATAACAGGATTTATATTCCACCCACAATGTCCATAAAAAGCACCCTCCGATGTCACAAATTTTGGAAGAAAGGACTACTAAACGTCTTCTTTGTGCCTTCTTGGATGACAACTACCTGCGAAACATCCCGTGATTATCATAAAAACACCTGAATAATATTTTGACAGAAGGGTTGTAAATTCTGTGGGCATTAGTTGTGAGTTGTGTTGAGAACGTGGATCAGTTAAGAATTAACTTTTTTTTTAGTGTTGGATTTCAACGGTTTTGTGTTCCGTTGTCGACTCGTTATATTTTGTATTCATTGTATTGAAATGGGTGTTTTCGGGTTAGAATTACAGTTATGTTATTGAGTTGAATGATGGGCATAATCCATATTCAATACTTTGTTGGTGACATTGTATGGAAAACTTCAAGATATCTTACATCATAAAGCATAGTCATGCAATGTTTTGATTTTTGCGAAGACTAATAAATATTTCAATATTTTCTTATTACTTACTACTTTATAAGAGACATGACTTAAATCTACTCTTCTCTTACCTGAAACAAAAAAGAAGGAATTAAATAATGAAATCAGATATAATCATGAAAGATTGTATTGTAATGCAAAATAGTATATTCTAAAAAAAGTTGCAGAATGAGCGAGTTTTCAAACGCAAGAGTGTTGTAATTGCCTATTAGACGATATTTTCTCTATTTCAGTCAATTTGTGCAATATTGTCGAAACTCAATGAAAAATTAAGATAATACATCCTAGTAACTTTTGTATTTTATCTTGGAAGTTGATGTGCATGTTACGAAAATTTACAGATTACGGAATTTGAATTGTAAGCTTCGAATTTTGAAATAATTTATAATTACGCATCGAATTCGTGAATTATGTTTGATGAAATCGATTCAACACCCCCAGAATTAAAAGAAATTGTGAATAATGTTGAAAATCATTTCACTATTTCCAATTTATATTATATTGACAATTGACGTTTGCTGAAATATGATAGAATCGGAAGTCATTGTAGACAATCACAAAACGAAAAATATAACTGAAAACAATGCTGTAATGAGTTCATTACAGCACTGTCAAATAAAGAAAAAAATATTGTAGGCACCTTTACATGCAAAAATTCCCAATTCGAATAATTTTCAGAAACTTGGATTTTTCTTCTTCTTGTTATCAGTAGGTCGTTTAAGACCAACAGTAACCTGTAGGTTGTCGCCTAGAAAATGGTTAGAATACTCAGCTGCCACCATAACGGGTCGTCCAATTCAAATGAGATATTTATTATTTTAAGTCGCGAGGCACCTCGCTCGGTCAGCAGCCGTGTTGCACCGTCGATCGACGTAGGCCGGGCACGATTGTCTGTGCCCACGCATAGAGGAGAACAAGAACCGCATGTTCTTCTGGTTCTTCCACGCGCTACGCGGGCCAATAATAATAAACCATAGATTTTAAAGCTGATATTTCGATGATGCACTTAGTGGGAGTAGCCTTTATTTATGGCTGCCCTCAAATTAAAATTGTAGGATGGAAGCAACGAAAATTTCACGAAAGTTTGTCCTCACTGACATATCAGTAGGTATTCCTGAAGTTCGAAGGTAAAGGGAAATTTATCTACATAAGAATATGCAACAAAGTTGGCAAAGTTATACTGTTTATAACGGAATAACAGTTAGACCGATTTTTATGCTTCTTTGGCTTCATTCTCATCCCAAATATCAGAATAACTATCAGAACATCTGCTGAATTCACGGAAAACATTGAAAATGAAGAAAATATAGAAGAGATACAACGTTTTCCGCAAATTCCTGAATTTATAAACAACTTGACCGATCCGTGTCCTGTAATATTATAGGTATCTGATAGCAGACGTCAGGAATAGTTATATTTACAAAACAAGTACAGAAGGCATTGATATTCTTCCCAGAGTTCAAAATTCAAGAACGAGCCACAAAGAGGCCAGTTGCAAGAATTTTTTTTGGCCGTGGTGATCACAATTGGCCATCGAGATCTGGTAATTTAATAACTTTAGACTTTTTTCTTTGGGGTCACGTGAAAGATAAGGTCTATGCCAATACCCCACAATCGATTCCAGACCTTAAAAATGGAATTCGTGGAGTTATCGTGGACATATAGCCGCAAATGTGCGAATAGGTCATGAAAAATTTCATGAAAAAGATATGGTGTTGAAATGGTTGCCATTTGGCTCATATCGTTTTCCATCGTTAATGGCATACCTTCCTCTTCACAATAAATGAACATACATTGATATCTCCTAAAATATACTAGTTTTTTTTCAATATCAAAATTGAAAAACCCTTCACCTGAAACAAAATCAGAAGTAAAAATGTTTCTCATTTTTCATGCGCCAAAATCACCCATAATCATACCCCGCACACTCTGAACATTAAGATTTGCCGCCACACAAACACGAACTTGGAATATCAAACAAGTGTAGGCGGCTAATCTTAATTCCCTTTGTCTAAATTGAAAAGCAATGAACATCTGCAATGAGCAATGAATACGAAATACGGCTATAGGCGTAGACCAAGAAATCTATCGCGTGCAAGACATGCGAGCCAGATATCTTTGTGGTTTATCAGATTATGGTCTCGCAGCCATATACAAGGAAGAAAAATATAGGTGGGGTGCTTTGTATCTGGAAGACAATGAACGTGTGGGTCTGAAGACAAGATATAAGAACACATTGTTCTGAACCGAGTCTGTCGCCTTGTCATGCCGTAATCTGAATGTATTGAAGAGGCGGACACTCTTATTATACTTCTTTTTTTGGTCTTAGCATTGTATGCAGTGCGAAAAAGGATTGAGTCAGACCAAAATTCCGATCGACAGGAATTAGTCATGCAATGGGATTCCATAGGAGGTGATGATGGTGATTGAATGAACACCTTTAGTATACGATCATTCAATGTGTCATTGATTTCTGGGTATTGCTCTTGTTCATGCAATAGCAACAGCATGCAATAGCAACAGTTCAAACTAGTGCTTGAGGTGAACATGGATCAAACGATGAACTGACTTTTTAGAAGTTAGGTTTAGAAGTAATGAGACCCTAAAGTAATAAAACACTACAACACTCTACAATCATCTCAAGACCTTTGCACATCAACGATTCATCGCTTTTCCTTTCAAAATTTGCAGGAACAATTGATGAAAGGACAGCTTGTTCCACTGACAATCTTAGGAACTCCTTTCATCACCAGCTAATTCAGAATATGGCCCTAAAAATATCATTTCGTGGAAACCTTGAACCTTGACATCTTACGTATGTGGTATAGCAGATGGAATTGAAGGCTTTGCCAAACTCCCTCTGAATCTGATCTTCTTATCATCTAAACCCAAGAATGTTCTGTTTGATTTTTTTTTTAATTTGCGGTTATTTGAAGATATAGTCTAAAAAATATCTAAAGAAAGAAGGTACAAGAAGGATGAAATTTTCTTGGAGTATCGAGTTCATGACGAGAAGATGCAGGTCATAGTGCCAGTTTTTTTTATGATGTCATAGACCAGGAAGGTTGCCTATTAAAGAAAAACAAAAATGCATGATCACGAATTTGATCAAGTATGCAAAAAAGCTCCTAACTTCTTCTATTATTGGTCATTATTGATTTGAGAATTCAGTAATTCATATTATAAGCCATTAAAAAGTGAGTGCAGTGAATCAGTATATTTGCTGTGATGCGGGTGTGATAAAAAAAAAATTGACATATTGTGGACACTGTCAATATATCTTGGTGAATATAATCAAGCAGTTACGACTCTCCATCATAGTGATAATGAATGAATTTCAATAAGCCTTCATACATCCTCATAATTTTTATGATTTCCATCAGATGATCTGACAAAGGCCCTTTGAAAGGCAAGGCACGTCGCTTACCACACAAAACAATAGAAAATCGTAAGTCATTTCGATTCGGAAACGCATAGTCGGCCGAGAGAATATATTCGAGACATTACCATATAAAACAAGAGACAATGACATTCTCCCGAGGAGTTTTATTCACTTGTGAAGGAAATAAACATGTGTAAATAAAATGTTCGATCAATTCGAGAGATGAAGAAATACTGACATTTTTCACTTGCATTAACATAATTTACTGCTTTGGGACCTGAAGTAACAATGAATTTGTGTATCGAACGACGTATTTTAATTGTGATGGTTGTCTGTGGATTGAAAAACACTTCAAAAGGTTTCAAAATGGAATATATCAACTCATAAAAAGAATAGTTATGCTGACAATAAATATTAAATTAGGTGTTCCACAAGGATCTGTAACAGGGCCCCTACTGTTCAATATTTTTATTTCACATATCCTAAAAATGAAGAGCAAGACGACACTGCAATATTCTTTTCTAACCACAAAAGCGTAATTATATTTGATTGAATTGAATCAAATTAGAGAAATTTCTTGTTTCCAATCGTAGACATTTCTTTAAAAATCAATGGTTATAAAATGTGATCAGAAGAAAGATTTTCCCTTGTCTAATTTGATAATCTACCACAATGAGGGTTGGTTGATAAGTTTTACAGCTCTCCATTCACGTCTTCATTCAAATTAACTGGGATCTCTTCTTCAGGATTACATTCGGTATAATAAAAGTCAGGCAACAATTTATAATACTCCAATTGGTTTGAGGGGTTCAACTCGAAGTAAATCATTAAAGTCGAAAATACTGTAAGACTTTTTATGTGTTGCAGTCTGATGAGGCCTTGCTCAAAAGGCTCGCAGGTATATACAGAGTATAAAGCTGAACAAATAAGAATAAGAACACTTGCAAGGGGCATATATCGAGTTGGGATTGAACATAATGAAGCAAGGCGGCTTTATAACGATCGCATCATTTGTTTCGAGTTTTGATTGGGATCAAGGACGTCTGGTTGCAGGAAATATGCCCAGGAAAACATAACAGATCCAGCAAGAATGATTTTTATGGAAGGTATTGCGCGCGTTTCTGTTCGGCAAGCAATCTCAATTAGCTAGGGGCAGTTTGGCCGAGAAATACCGCTGAACAACATAATATACAAGGTGAGTCTTGGAATGGTTGGATATTGGAGAGATCTCGGTTAACAGATACAGCCATTTCAACCTGGATTTATGTTTCGGTTTTATGGAATGAAACTCGCGAATTCAGTGAAATATTATATCACTGATATGTTTTCATTTCCGCGCGTTTTTTGTCAAATTTGATAGTTCATGTTGGGGACAAAATTTGCTTACTGAAAATGATATATACTCCCTCTATGTTTATTACTCTGAGATCGAAATGGAATATTTTAATATCTGACAGACGAATTGCCAACAGAGGAATGAGACTTGAATGTCAAAATAATCCGGAACACCCCGTATACTCAAAAACCTCGAGGAAAATCGAAGGTTTTCTGCTCTAGATGGTCCCGTTTAGGCTGTGATTTTGTATACCTACATACCTGGATTCTTAGTTGGTTGATATTATATGTATGAGGAACCCTAAATTATATCAAACTGTGATAATTCGAATACAAAATAATTCCTATGATCACTATTAATAGTGTTCACCAGAAAAATTCGTTAGAAACTCTACTGTGTATTATATACAAAGTAAACTACTCATTTTCTAAGTACGCTGTTTATTCACAAACTGTATAATCAACATGACATCGAATACGAAAAAATCTCTTCTCAAAAACTGTAAGAACTTTAAATGTTATGTGCCGAGTGTCCTTGAATATCTTATTGATGAGCCGATCGATCTTTATTTAGTAGGTATACATAAATACATATAAAAACATAAGGACAAGAACGCCGATGAAAAAGCAATTTGAATAAAAATCATACATATTATAATATAAGAAATCTATCATCAGAAAATGGCTGAATTGCCGAATCGCTATTGGCAATATGGTAGATTAATTTGCATACTTGATGAAATTTTATAGCTGAAAATTTCACTATTGAAATATTTTTTATCGGATGAGTATTCTTTATAAACTGGTTCCATTAGTCGTTGGCATTTATAGTATTAAATGGTGAGCTAGGAGATAATGCGTAATAAATCAAACTCAAGCACATCAAATGAGACCCCTCTTTCAGTATTTATAGGTGATGGGTTGAACCTGAGGCATTTCCAACCTTGTTTGGAGGTTGACGAAAATATTATGAGGTGAATCGGTCGACGTGAAAAATGATCAAGGTTAAGGAGGAATCAGCTGAATTTATTCATGGAAAAAATCCCAAATTATTGACGAACATATCCATTTCCATATACACTGTGTCCGTTAAGTATGGAACAAATTCATTTTTAGCTAAACAGACCATTTTAAGGAATAATCCTGAAACACGTCGGTTTTTATTTTAATTTACTGTATTTTAAAATAATAATCTAATATACAGGGTGAATGACTTTCGAGTAATGACGTCACCGTCATTTTTTTAAATGGAACACTCCCATTTCGTTTTAATTTTCCGATTACTCTAGCTGAGCTGATTCCAAAAATGTATCACATGTTGATTCCAATTGGTACAGGGTGGACAAAAATACAAGAGTTTTGTGTGTGCTGATAAAGTATCGCGTAACAGTCTTTATTAGTTAAATTAACAATATTATCAAAAATACTTATTGTCTAGCGGCAATAAAAAATGAATGACATTTCACATAAAACTGGACGACTATGTTTTTTTTTAAGTTGATAAGAAATAATTTCTTTCATATTCTGTCTGCTAGACCACAATAACCAAACATGTTTGGAAACAGTTCATTTTTATTAATCTAAAAATGTAACAAACTACAGGGTGTTACATTCAAACCAATTGCCACTAGACAATGAGTATTTTTTATAATATTGTTAATTTAACTAATAAATAATGTTACGCGTTACTTTATCAGCACACACCAACTATTGTATTTTTGTCCACCCTGTACCAATTGGAATCAACATGTGATACATTTTTGGAATCAGTTCAGCTAGAGTAATCGGAAAATTGAGACAAAATGGGGGTGTTCCATTAAAAAAAAATGACAGTGACGTCATTACCCGAAAGTAATTCACCCTGTATATTAGATTATTATTTTAAAATACGGTAAATTAAAATCAAAAATCGACGTGTTTCAGGATTATTTCTGAAAATGGTCTGTTTAGCTAAAAATGAATTGGTCCATACTTTACGGACACAGTGTATTTATTAAACATCAGATTTTGGCTTAATCAGTCTGAAAGTTCAAGGTATGTAGGTAACCATATGAAAATTTTTTTTGAAATTATTCGTAAAGTATGAATCTGATCGCGTTGAAACCTATAGATTAGTTGGAAAATAAGCATCTAAAATTTTGAACAAAATTTAATGCTGAACATATTACACAATATTTTTTTCCAAAAGTTTGTTAATCAGTTTTCTACCAATTTCAAATGGCTTCTGCTGACCAGTGGTCCTGCATAGATCCTGAATTTATGTCATTTGAAACAGATTTAGGATAATTTTTGAATTTTGGGGAAAGCATAAACCAACTGGTGCTTGGCAGGTTCAACATCCGGATGGCTGGCATATCACATGTAAGAATAACTTATAGACTTGAGATCATGCAAATATTGTTATTGAAATCGGTGGATAAAAAAGCGAGCAAAAGCTCCCATCTTTCTTGGATTTTTTTTTGACCAGCTTCCATATATTCCCCGGCTAATAGGATTACCAGTGCACTGCAAGGATTGAGTAAACTGGTTTCTCTAAACCACAAACCTCTTCGGTCTCCAAGAACGCCTACAACACGAGCTACAAGTCATTCCTTATGATAAAATTTAAATAAAATGTAGTTTATAGTTTATGTGGTGCCCACCTCTGCTGGGTCGATATCATTAAGTCTATTGTTATGGTTATATCTCGTACCACCCGCTAACATGCAGAAAGATCTTGTACCATGGGTGGAACTATGTCCTCCGGTATCATTAATATCTTCAGGTGTGCCATTGTTCCGGGTTATTACAGTTTTTATCATCGATGGATTTCTTCGATAAAACAATAACGCTTCGGTTTTTCTTCACGTTGGTAATGATAGCGCAACCGTTTTACTGTCTGAATTATAGTTATTACGACATTGAATAGCCTTATTCCGATTTGAATAGGATAGCTCTTTTTCATGATTATTGATTTCACGGTTTGGCTTAACCTCATGGGAGGAAGGAGATACAGGGCTTTCTTATAATACGTTTAAGTTTGGAAATACCACTCCCTGAAGATTCATAGTATTATCCCCCGAACGTGTGACACTTCTCCATTTGAAATAATATACTATTATCATAAATTTTCATTATTTCATGTTGGGTAGTTTTCCAAATGATTTTCACCACAATTTTTTTAGTATGGATGCTAATGAGGCACTATGTTTGCGCATTCCCCAATGCATCCTGGTTCTTTGTGTCTTGAAAAATAACACTCAACTTTACGTTATTTTCGGTCTTGTAACATTAATATCTCCATACCAATTTTAATCAACATCTGGCTAGTGGAACGCGAAAAAATTGCATTTTGGTCTCATGACCATCTACAGCCCAAACAGACTACCTAAACCGAATTTCATTAAAATCGAATAGAAAATGTTGAAGTTGAATATATTGTTATAAGGATTGGACACACTGACCGACATATACGAAACCAAAGTAGTTCAGGATGATTTGAAATGCATTTTGGCGAGTAAAATTGCTGAAATCGAAGACCAAACATTTTTTCAACTGGTACATACTTCAGAGAAAATGCGTTTTAAGTACGCAATTGATTAAACATTCCTTCAAGAAAATTGTTAGAATTTTTACAGGATGGAATAATCTTCTCCACGAGTCATTCCAAAGGTGGAAAATAAACTAAAACATGAATGCGTTTAACTTTTATTTATTTTAACTTTTAGTCTATAGGAACATTAAAATTTTTGGTTCTGAACTATTTAACACATAAAATTCTAATACTGAATCTTCTAG
Organism: Harmonia axyridis; assembly: GCF_914767665.1. NCBI lineage: Eukaryota > Metazoa > Arthropoda > Insecta > Coleoptera > Coccinellidae > Harmonia > Harmonia axyridis. Next base: position 11,673,575 of record NC_059502.1, on the reverse strand, counting down.
TATTTAAGAGAGAATTTTGTATGTTTAAAAGGGTAAAAACGATCTAAGCTGAAGGCAATTGGAGTAACGTAAATTTTTATCTTGAAACCTAACTCTTATAGAATTCGAACGCAGGTACTTAATGCAATCATGTGACATATGACCATAGAACTCCACGTCGGAATTATAATTCAAATAAGAGTTCCAAAGAGAAAGCCAAACATAATCTTAGCTAAGTGGGGCATTACTCATAAGAATACCAGAGTAAACACTAGAAATAAATCTGTAGACAACATAAAGCTTTCGTTATCAATCCTACGTCTCGTGTAGGAGTACCAACCCGACCAACACGAGCCAAACGTACGTTGGCGACTCGTAGGAACTACCAACCCAGAAAAAAAAAATAGTACCCGGAGAGCAAGTCTACAAAGCAACTCGCCTTTCTGGCTACTTCCCTCCAACCATATCATCTGGGTTAGATAATCCGAATGGGATATCTGACCACTTTGGGGCCATTTCAAATCTCCCTCTCACAATCTGAGTAACGTTTGACAGGGTCTGTTAATGGAAGAGTAATTTGATACCGTGAAAAGTGATCTGTCAGTATCGAAAGCCTTGGAAACAAGAAGTCTAACAGTGTTGTTAAGGTCCTTTAATCTCAATAATGAAACATTGGGATCAGTCGACTGAAACAAACTTGAATACCTCCTGGTATTGTTCGAATTTATGTAACGAAAAAATCTAGAAGAAATTTGACATGGAGTCGAGATCTTTGGGCCCACCCTATAAAATTTCAAGCCAACATAAGTGCTTTCCTTATTTATTTTCGATATTCTGCTAGAAATTGCAATTAACGTCCTTATGGAAACAAAATTTTTAGAAGGCTTGGAATTGCTTTTATATACAGGGTGTTCCTTAATTGGAAATACAAACGAAAATTAAAGATTCCTCAGATTATTTTAAGAAAGTAACTCCTATAAATATGGTTCCGTAGAACGATTTGTTTTCGAGATACATGGTGTTAAAGTTAGATTTTTTCAAAGTTTCTTTTTCATAGCACCTTCCCTTCTCAAGATATACAACTTAAATTTGGCATAGATATTCCAATTTGAAATGTGATCACAAGGAAGACTACAAGAAACACCCCGTGTCCCGAAAATAGAACATTGTTTATGGGAGATTGTTCTTCAAAATTATTCAAGGAATTTCTCATTTTCCTTTGTTTCTCCAATTTAGGAACACCCTGTATAAATACGTAAAATTTCTTGTCGATTTGATCTGTACACTAAAATATTAGGTTTTTGTTTTCAGAAATCCTACTTGAATGAAAAATATTGGAATTGTGACGAAATGAGCTTTCAATTCGGAGAACAAGTGCTCCAATACTACGTATCTGAAACATAACAGCCACCTATTCAGATACCTATCTCGACCAAAGTCGGACTCTTTGATCTTCCTTGAGATGCCGATATATCAATTTTGAAGACAAAAAAAAAAGGTACTGGAAAAGAACAAAAACTATTCAAAACAAGATCACGAAATTCATTATACTAGTTTTGGAGTTCTTTTACCTCCTTCTTTTTTAAGTTTTATCGTTGGAAACAAAAATAAAACTCATTGAAATATACCTGCGAATGTTATTACTGTTATTTTTGCCCAATTTTACCTGTCATACTCTTTCTTTCCGGGTCAGTAAGAATAGGCCCCAAGTTTTATTCATTTATCATAGGATCTTTCGCCGTTTTCATAAATATTTTTCTTGCTGACCCATCCAACTGAGTTTTCGGTCCGTTCAAAGACCTGATTCGCTTTCTGTTTCTTGGAAACGGGATATTTTATCATACCATAGGGCTTAATGGTTTTGGAACGTGACCAGCATGAGATTCGTTGAAACGGTGACATGGATTAAATCTTGCTGTAAAAAATTACGGTCCTTCTTGTAAAGTGGGTTCTACTTTCTATTGTCCGTTTCTGTATCATAAAATTATTCATCACTTTGTATAATTTCGGCATTAGAACCGTTGTGTTTATGGAAATATGAGTTTTTGCCTTATCTCTGATATCATCATGCCATTTCGGATAAAATATTCGTTACATCTGCATATTTTGAATGTCACCGGACTGGTCAACATCTCAAACCGTATAATTGAAACTCCTCTTTATCAACAAGCGCCTAAGCAAGCTTATGGACGCTCGTTTTATGCCAAACAAAGAAAAAAATTGTGAAGAAAGTGTTCATGAATGTATAGAATAACCAGTGTCATCAGAACCATAGGAAACTCAAGAATAATATCGAAAAAAATGAGTCAGGAGCTATTGAGCGTTCGTTTATACATTCGCCAATTGCACCTATGTATATAGGTACTCTGTGTCCGTAAAATATTCATTTTCAGCTAAACAGACCATTTTAAGAAATAATCCTGAAACACGTCGATTTTTTATTTTAATTTACGGTATTTTAAAATAATAATCTGATATACAGGGTGAATTACTTTCGAGTAATGACGTCACCGTAATTATTTTTGAATAGAACACCTCCATTTTGTCTCAATTTTCCGATTACTCTAGCTGAGCTGATTCCAAAAATGTATCATATGTTGATTCCAATTGGTGCAGGGTGGACCAAAATACAATAGTTTTGTGTGTGCTCATGAAGTAACGCGTAACATTAGATATTCTTTATTAGTTAAATTAACAATATTATCAAAAATACTTATTTTCTAGCGGTAATTGGTTTGAATGTAACACCCTGTAGTTTGTTACATTTTCAGATTGATAAAAATGAGCTGATTATGAAAGAAATTATTTCTTATTTTTATACATTTTTATAAATCTAAAAATCTAAATGTTTGGAAACAGCTCATTTTTATTAATCTAAAAATGTTACAAACTACAGCGTTTTACATTCAAACCAATTGCCGCTAGTCAATAAGTATTTTTGATAATATTGTTAATTTAACTAATAAAGAATGTTACGCGTTACTTTATCAGCACACACAAAACTATTGTATTTTTGTCCACCCTGTACCAATTGGAATCAACATGTGATACATTTTTAGAATCAGCTCAGCTAGAATAATCGGAAAATTGAGACAAAATGACGGCGACGTCATTACTCGAAAGTATTTCAACCTGTATATTAGATTATTATTTAAAATTATTTAAAATAAAAAATCGAAGTGTTTCAGGATTATTCCTTAAAATGGCCTGTTTTGCTAAAAATAAATTTGTTCCATACTTTACGGACACAGTGTATATGAAGTTATGTATTTTCCAGCGGTGCAATAGGCGCATGAGTGTGCGGACTTCAAGAAGTCAGTGCTTTCCTAAGCTTTTTTAGCCATCGCGATTCCTGAACCTCATGAATTTAACCTGAGGTTTTTCTCAATGTCATGCATGTTAAATGCAGCGCTGAATCCGCTCAAGGTATTATTCAAGGGTTACCAGCCCACGTGTCCGTCTAGAGATGGAGCAGACTCAGATTATGTGTAACTTAGATTTATGCCACTTAAGAATAATAAAAGGCAAACAAAATGCAAATCTGGAACTGGGAGAGAAGACGGTGAAGAGATGCAGACGTGTTTGTTCCTACTATAATTGAATGCAGCCAGAGATATGTTCCTCAGTTTGCCGCCTACACTCTTCAAAGAGAATAAATGAGGAGTCCTTTTAGGGGGTCATGAACAAGTATTCAGCGTGGTATTCTTTTGACTACTTGTATTTGTGTGGGCTCACAGAGTTGTATTGGAAATTTCATCGATGCTGTTGAGTACGTGAAGCATGATTAGTTCAAGAATCGAAGAAGACAATGTCAAGTACATATTTAAATTGTATAATTTCTATTGGTATTATACAGGTTTTTCCGAAAAGTGTCATTATGTAATTGAAATTCGCTCAGAAACTCTACCACTTAACTTCCAACAAGTTTTTTACACCAAAACGGATGCCAAAAAGAAAACTTCAATATATTCGGAAATAGCAGTATAAAACCTTCAAAATTATGTGTCAACCCCTCAATAGTCTTTCAAAACTCTTGAGGGGTTGATTGTACACCCCTAATTTGCAAACACAAGATGACACCTTTCAGATAAAAAATTACCTGTTTGGGTGTTTTCCGGAGAAACTCAAATTTACGAAAATATCCAGTTGGTCTGTTATGTGTGGGCCACCCTGTATATCTCGAATGCCATTGACTTGTCATTCGAAATTCTTGAGGGGATCCCCTGCTCAAGGAATGATTTCATAGGTATAATAAGATGATGAAAATATTTTACAGATTAGCATTTTGGGTGCCAAACTGTATATATATTTTTTTAATTATTTTTGTTTAACTCGGTAGTTATTACTGTTTTGATACCTTTTTTCCAGATATGAGTTGAAAAAGAGGTTATATCATTGTATAAAGATATATCCTTTTCAGGTTTTCTATATCCAATGGTAATATTCTAATAGTCATAATATACAGAGTGGTTCTGCCTGCCAAAATTCACTAAATATTCCTCAGCCGGATGATAAAAATGTTCCTATTATCCAGTAGTAGGTATCAAGTTGGCAGTTGATGGCCACTAATGGATCCAGAATAAATATTCTATCCTTTCAGATCTCCGTACTCTCATATATGGACGCCAAGATATCGGATAACGTATATGCAATATACATTCAGACTGGAATAATGGCTTTTTCAAAGATACTGCCGAACAAGGCGTGAGCGTAACTAAATTTCAGGCCCATCCAAAGAACTAATAATGGATTGAATAATGCGAGGAGAAGGTGACTTGATGAAATATTCCTCAGATCATTTACTTCACGAAATGGTATGGAGTTAGTCAGCGAATTTCAGGGTACCAGTGACGTGGATGCCACAATATTATCGGTATCTTATAATGGAGTGCAGTTGGAAAAATAATTCTGAACATTTATACAAGGTGTTCCAACGAAAACTTGACACCCCCTTCCTCTAAGTTTTTTGACCAAAAGGCGATCAAGTTTTTGTTGATATTTACCTTCAAATGGTTTTCTTTTCATTCTTGTTGTTGGAAGAAAGTGTATTTACTGAAAATTTTCCTTTTATTTTGAGTGTTAAGTATTCGGAAAATTTGTTCAGTAATTTTTTAAATTTATATTTCAGTAGAAATGTTTCGTTATCCGATGGGCGTGGAAAATAATTTGTAATAGATTACACGACACTAAAGCATAATATGTCTTTTATCTGACTAGGGATTCACGACCTAAAGAAGTTTTAATATGAGCTTTAAATCTAATGCCATTAGCCGAGATTATCACAAAGATTAAAGCTCCTCGAAATGTCCGTTGTGGAGGCGAATAATATTCTGAAATAAAAGATATATCGGACATTCATAACAATCAAAGATGGCGAATGGCACCATAAAAAAGCTTTTAGTGTTATTGCTCCAGGCGGCTCTGGGCGCATTCGAAAAACAAAACACCAACACCTTTGACGGAGGTCATTTTTCGATTCGTATCGTCTAATAATACGCTTTCGGAATGAGACGTGCAGGTATCTAGATAATTATTTAAAATAGCTTATGGATTGTGCGCTCTGTAGAACGAAAGGGAAGATATTGGGAGTGTTCTGCTCCATTAAAGCTCAAATTGCAAAAGTTTGGCAGAGTTTTTTTTTTTTTTTTGCTTCTTCGAAAAATACTTTAGGGGGAGATGTTTCAGTGATTTCAAATCAAAAAACAATAGGTACATCTTCGAGGTTCATTATTTTGAATGAAAAAAATATTGAAGTTAAGAGGGAATAACACCACGGGACTGCTAACTTCAAAACGAAAAATCAGATTTTCTCCTCATACAACCACCGATTTTGATGGGGTTTTCACATAATTTATTTAAACAATAATCTACATTGTGGAAAGTCTATATTTTTAATTTACGATTGAAAAAAAAAGCTTCATTGATAAAACCTTTGAAATCTAGATGACTAGATGCCAGCATGTTTTGAGTATTCCTTATTCATGCTCTAACTACCCCCTTGATATATAAAGGGTGTTTTTTTTAGAGCTATAGAACTTTAAATTGCAATAAAACAACGATGGATTATTCGATTGATATGAATTTTATTTATCCGCAAGATAATCTTGTGGCATTACATTTCAAATATGATTTCTGGAATATGACCGCCACGGCTGGCTCGGATGTAGTCCAATCTGGACGTCCAATTTTCGATGACTTTTTCCAACATTTGTGGCCGTATATCGGCAATAACACAGCGAATGTTGTCTTCCAAATGGTCAAGGGTTTGTGGCTTATCCGCATAGACCAATGGCTTTACATAGCCCCACAGAAAGTAGTCTAGCGATGTTAAATCACAAGATCTTGGAGGCCAATTCACAGGTCCAAAACGTGAAATTAGGCGGTCACCAAACGTCTTTCAATAAATCGATTGTGGCACGAGCTGTGTGACATGTTGCGCCGTCTTATTGGAACCACAGCTCCTGGACATCATGGTTGTTCAATTCAGGAATGAAAAAGTTAGTAATCATGGCTCTATACCGATTACCATTGACTGTAACGTTCTGGCCATAATCGTTTTTGAAGAAGTACGGACCAATGATTCCACCAGCCCATAAAGCGCACCAAAAAGTCAGTTTTTCTAGATGTAACAGTGTTTCGACATATACTTGAGGATTAGCTTCACTCCAAATGCGGCAGTTTTGTTTGTTGACGTAGCCATTCAACCAGAATCGCTAAACAATATAAAATGGACGTAGTGCGCGATACGAATTCCGCACAGAACCATTATTTTCGAAATAAAATTGCCCTGTTTGCAAGCATTGTTCAGGCATGAGTCTATTCATGATGAATTGCCAAACCAAACTGAGAATAAATCACTTGACAGCTGTTGAATCGGTCGCCATATTGAACAGTAATGTCAACTTAAATTTATATACCTCGAAAAAAAAACACCCTATACCTATGCACAGTTCTGTGGTCTCGAAGGGGGGCAGTTGGCGTATAAATGAGGGTGCGCTCAAAAGTTCCTGACTTCAAGTCAATAAAAATCCCAAAAGTCCACTGCACTGATGTACGAACCAGCATTAACCTTGTTTCATTATATTCAAGTTAAGAAAAGCATTGCAGATTTCAAAACGAGAATAGCCTCAATAATTGCTCTTATTGAAGTTCCATCTGATAGCTGATGAAATCATTAACGGTCCACCTCGGTATCACTATAATTATTGTCTGATTGGACTGGAGTCTCGATCTTCAAGAATCAATTACCATAAGACAAGATAACATTTCGAGTCGAAAAATCCAGATCTGATCTCGATCGATAATTTATGAAGTGAAAAATTCCTTATGTCATTGAAACGTTCTCGGAATCAATATATCAATATTCGGTCATAAAAACTACTAAACAACTTGCTTAGCTGTTATGCCTTCCTCAAGTGTCGAACACATAACTTTCGCCTTGAAAAAGTTGTGTATTAATTCAGTTCACATGAATTTTCAGATGACGAGCTCTAAATATTTATAATTTCAGTGGTGATGATGACATAGTTTCTTGCTGGTGGTTTATTTGGATTGTTGTTTTCCCAGATGGATTGAACGGTGTGATTCCCAAGGGAATCTAAGCTTTGCAGCGTTGTTAAAGTAATTAATTTAAAGGGATTTGTTTGTATCGTCTCCTATGGTTGGAAAATTCTTTGGAATGATGGGATCGCATCTGTTGATGTTTAGAGCGAAGAAATGAGAATTCTTCGAATTGAAGTTATATTTTGCATGTAAGGTCAATGTGAACCAAAAAAGAAATTTGAAATGTTGCAGATATGAATCATATTTCGTCGAAATATACTAAATAAACATATAATATAGAATTACATCCCCGATGTTTTGTCTCATGATCAGAATGAGATGAAAAACATATGTTGTTTCAAATACCCAATTTCAGATAGGACAGTTTGACAGAGGATTAACTTAATTAACACATCTCAGGGAGCTCAGACAACCTAGAAATGAATGCATTCTGACAGTTTCTTCACTATCATACATCTTATCTATCTTTTAATCGTCTAACTCTTATTGAATATGGATGGAAATGATTTTGGTTATTGATTACACAGAATCGAATTTCGGGAACATGTCATTTCGAATTAGACTCACCGATGTGCATATATTAGTTTTAAAAAAATATATAATTCATAAAACTAGTTTTTATATTTATGTGTATGCGAGTGTGTATGTTTTACAACCAACAAATTTTATTGTTAGTTTTGATTATTTTTGCAGAGAGATTCACAAGTTGTATATTGTTTTATATAGATTCTGATACAAGGGTGAGTTCAAGAGAATATGATATCGGTTCAACAGAAATTTCTTCATCTTATTCAACACAGTTTTCTGAAAGAAAAAGGGCCCAACAGTAAAAGCAGAAAGTGAATATATTGTCTAGATATTCAAGATTGATCTGACCGATTAGATATATATGTGTTCTAAGTATAGGCTAGGTAGATCTGTGGATTAGGTACATGAACCGACTAACAATTCGTTCCAATATTCATCTGATTTTGGCGTGCCCCAAGGCTCGAATCTTGGTCCACTGATGTTCCTATTGTTTATCCATGATTTAATTTGTATGACTCATAGGATGCGGTTGTTGTTCACCGTCGACTTCAAGTTATTTCTTAGAATTATCGGCTTGCAGGAATGCTATATTTTGCAAAGTGCTTTAGAAGTATTCCTGGTATGGTGTAAAGCGAATGTGGCATTTTTAGTTGGTTTTAATATTGTTTTATGTAGATTCTGATACAAGGGTGAGCTAAAGAGAATATGATATCGGTTCAATAGAAATTTCTTCATCTTATTCAACACAGTTTTCTAAAACCGACTAGATATATCAGTAGGCTAGATATAAATGTGTTCTAAGTATAGGCTAGGTAGATCTGTGGATTAGGTACATGAACCGACTAACAATTCGTTCCAATATTCATCTGATTTTGGCGTGCCCCAAGGCTCGAATCTTGGTCCACTGATGTTCCTATTGTTTATCCATGATTTAATTTGTATGACTCATAGGATGCGGTTGTTGTTCACTGTCGACTTTGAGTTATTTCTTAGAATTATCGGCTTGCAGGACTGCTATATTTTGCAAAGTGCTTTAGAAGTATTCCTGGTATGGTGTGAAGGAAATGTAGCATTTTTCGATAATTCGAATGTTGTAGAGTTTTATTTTGCTTTTAGTTGGTTTTGATATTTTGTCAGTTGAAATTGTACTTCTAGACAAAAAATTATTGTGTATCAAAAAGACATATCAAATAGTGAAAATATTGGAACAATATTGTCATAATTTTTATATTTATTTCAAATTGCCTTCATCATTTAACCTTTATAACCTGATAATTGTTTTCTTGTGTGCATTTTTTGTTAATTTTTCTGTAATAAGGTAACTTGTAGAAAGAGTAAAGCTCATTATTATACAACATCTGATCCATATGAGTGAAATCATTCCAGGAATTCCTCAGGGAATTCCGCTCCAGAATCCCAATTATTCCCGACGATATTCAGATGACGATCAATTGTCTGAATTCTCTCAACATTTGGCACTGTGGATCAACATCGTGAGAACTGGCGCTTCCTCTCAACTCTCACGTATCAAAAAATCATTTCAACACATGTGTGCAAAATTCTCGCGAATATTGTCGTTGTCTTTTTTTTCCTTGGCTGGATCGTTAGTTCCAGTGACGCCAATGAGCGCTGCTTATGGTTTATGTCGTGAGGTATTTGCAGTAGTTAATGAGTGGTTGTTTTGTTGGCCATCTGCCGGAGGAGCAATAAGAAATTGGAGTTTGTCCGAAATTTAAAGCATACGAAGATGGCCAACGATTTATTAGTATTATTATTTCGTTTTTCATCGATAATTCGTCTTTTATGACGGTTTAGTAGGTGTTCATTTCGTTTTTGGTCTGTTATTTTCATTGATTTCAACAACCTCGAGGATAATGTGCTAGTGAAGGGTGTTTTTTCTTAGAGCTATAGAACTTTAAATTGCAATAAAACAACGATAGATTATTCGATTGACATGAATCTTATTTATCCGCAAGATAATCTTGTGGCATTACATTTTGAATATGATTTTTGGCATATTTTGGCTGGCTCGGATGTAGTCCAATCTGGACGTCCAATTTTCGATGACTTTTTCCAACATTTGTGGCCGTATGTCGGCAATAACACGGCGAATGTTGTCTTCCAAATGGTCAATGGTTTGTGGCTTATCCGCCTAGACCAATGACTTTACATAGCCCCACAGAAAGTAGTCTAGCGCTGTTAAATAACAAGATCTTGGAGGCTAATTCACAGGTCCAAAACGTGAAATTAGGCGGTCACCAAACGTGTCTTTCAATAAATCGATTGTGGCACGAGCTGTGTGACATGTTGCGTCGTCTTGTTGGAACCACAGCTCCTGGACATCATGGTTGTTCAATTCAAGAAGCGCACCAAACAGTCAGTTTTTCTGGATGTAACGGTGTTTCGACATACACTTGAGTATTAGCTTCACTCCAAATGCGGCAGTTTTGTTTGTTGACGTAGCCATTCAACCAGTAGTGCGCTTCATCGCTTAACAAAATAAAATGGACGTAGTGCGCGATACCTATTCCGCACAGAACCATTATTTTCGAAATAAAATTACCGCAATTGCAAGCATTGTTCAGGCATGAGTCTATTCATTATGAATTGCCAAACCAAACTGAGAATAAATCACTTGACAGCTGTTGAATCGGCCGCCATCTTGAACAGTAATGCCAACTTAAAGTTATATACCTCGAAAAAAACACTCGTTATAATTCGACAAGGGTTTTCAAAAGGAGATATGACATCGACGAAACAGAGTGAAAAAATTATGCATATCTGTTACGAAACGAATAAATCAGATCCAATCTTCGAGTAATTAATCCTAAAAAGCTGTCATTCACTAGGAAGTAGATATGTTATTTCTCCGCAACATAAATTTCGTACGTTCTAGTCTCGAAAGTGTCAGATTTCATTGTTTTCAATAGCCAACACTATAAAATCGACTGTATAAAATAAGAATTATGGTCCTGTTTGGGTTACGTCAAGAATTCCACGAAAGCTTTCATCTTCTGTTTATCCAATGGACACAATCCTGTGTTGTGTGGAAATTTTATTGGCTTAAGTATATGAGCTCTTCGACACGTTTAATAACAAATAGATGTTTATTCATTTCTGAAAGGATGATTGTCAAAAAGGTTCGTTGTTGAAAATATTAATCAGAAAATAGTAACTTTATACCTTCGATAAGTCGAATAAAAACTCAATTGAACAAACGAAGACAAGATTAAAATAATTCCAGTGAAAAATATTTGTTTTGAAAAAATCGAATGATTATGTGTGAATAAATATGCTACAAGATTCGAAGCTGAAGTGGACGGATTTTTCTAAATCAGATGTTCAGCTATAAACATGGAGAAAAGTCATAATATTGTGTCGTGGTGGGACACAGCAGGACGCTTTCTAGGTATTGAAAATGATGGGACATTGGTTCTTTTTATTAGTATCATTTGGTAACTTTTTGTCGTTTAGCTTTGAGATACTGGGCAGCGGGAATTATAACAAACCAGATTGGGTATATGTTGATGTCTAATAAATAGTCTCAAAATGAGCTGTATTTTGACTATATAATCTCAATTTCGGTGCGTTTTATGAAAAGTGAAATTAAATGGGATGTTTTAAATGAGAGCTTGGATATTTTTGGTTCAATGAATGTTCCTAATATGAAGAACTTCTAACTAAATTGTAAGTATAGGTAAATAAATGATTTTGCAATAAAAGCTTTTGATGGGACACCTTATATACAGAGTGTTTCCAAATTAGGAGTGAACCTTGAAGGAGGATTTGCGGTCGATTGAGTCATATTTATTGATGTCTGAAAATCAACAGTTTTCGAGATATTTGAGTTCTTGTGGTTTTGGAAAAAATTGAAAAAACGCAAAAAAATCTTTGAAAATTCCAAATCTGTATCATTAAAAGCAACAAATCCAATTTATTCTTTCTCGAATTTCCAAATCAAAATTAATTACCAGTCCATCAACTACCCTCAAATCGTTAAAACCACAATAGCCAATTAAATGTAACAAAATCGTCACGAAGTCATCGACGTAATTGCTGGTTACGAAAGTGTGAAATCTTCGATTTTAACAGTTCCAATCGTCTCGATTCATCCAGTCTGTAAAAAGGAAATGTCTCTTGCCTCAGATTTCAGACACCGATCGTGTTTGTCCAGTTCTGCCATGCGGAGAGTTGTCCAGCTCACGGAGATCTGTCGATGGCTAGCGATCGAAGGTTGGTCAATCTTTTTCTGCGGGCAATCCCGTTAAATTCAACGTGAATCATCGTTTTATGTGGGTAATAAGTTATGGGTTTCGATAAGTTGGGGTTCGTTCAAGATTTGACACGGTTGTCCGATGAAATCTATCGACAGAGGTTGCAAAATTTACAAAGGGGTTTATTATTTTCTCGTTTCATCGGAGTAGTCTGGAAATCAATATTTTCCTTTGCTCAAGGTGTCCCAAATTCGATGCTACTGAAAGCATCTCGGGAACTACAAGACTTAGAAAGAAAATCTTCAAGGACTCCCCAAAAATCAGATCTTAACTATTCGTTCTCGAGTTGCAAGATGTTTTTGTAAAATGGCTGCTTGAAATATTTCGCTATATCTTGGTTTATGTTCGAAATATTAGAAATATTCTGAAACGTCTAAAAAACTGCGTTAAAAAATATATCTGTATCTCTAGAATGATAATTGATTTCTAATTAAATGAGACACCCTATATATGACTTGATTATAATTATTCAATGGACACAAAATGAATTAAATCTTAAATCTCGAAATAAATGGGAAATATTTATACAGGGTGTTTCCAAATTAGACGTGAACCTCGGAGGAGGTGTTAGTATGAATCATTTGCTGTCGTTTGAGCCTTATTTAGTGATAACAAAAAAAAATCAACAGTTTACTAGATATTTGAGTTCTTGTGATTTTTAAAAGATTTCTCTCCGTACTTTATTTTTCGTCAATTTTTCTACGTTAGACAAATTTGATTATAATTTTGAATTATTTTTGTGGCCAGAGAGAAGTTCGGATCTAACACCGTTTAAATAGACGAAGCAGCCAGAAGATTGAGATTAATTTTCAGGCGGAAAGTAACAACTGAAGAAATAAGAAAGATGGCACGTGCTTGTATGAGCAATAGTGGAGAACATTTCGAAAATAATTTATGAATACATTTTCTAATGAAATTTCGAGTTTAATTGCAATTAAAAAACATTTGATTCATTACTCTCCTTTCTTTGCTTGTTTCCACTTTCAAATCAAAATCTGCTGAAACTAACTAGTACCTGCATTCTCACGAAAACTTTTTCAGGAAATAAAGAAGGATTTTGAAAGTTATAATTTTGTCATAAATAAATTGTGGAATTCGAAAGTTGATATGAAATTTATATTAGAAATTTACTATTATTTTCTTTATATGCCAACTTTCAAATAATACTAATTCATATTCAACATCTAAAAGAGCATAGTTCTGCTTTTTGGACGAAAAATGAAGTACATTTTTCGAACAAAAAATTATCTGTTTAACTTGGCAGCAAAGTAGATTGACTGCTTTGGCTGAATTCCTTGCCTCGCTACGCTCGGCTTTGAACTATCAGCCGCTGCAGTCAACCTACCTACTTTTTTGCTGCCTAGTAAAACAAATAACTATTTTATTATTGGGTGAAATGTTAACTAGCATTAAAAAAGTTTGATAAGGCAACAGAGTAGCCTGTTTTATTTCATTGGCACTCATTGTGGAAGTTGATGTTTATTATTATTGTTTTGAAAGTGAAAGCGATCCAAAAAGCTGGATTATGCAAAAACAAAGTATTGATGTGAAAACTCATCATATCCAAAACACGAATTGAAAAACCCCATTGAAATCAACTTATGTAGAAATAATTTCTTCCTACTAAAAGATTCGAATTACCCTTGCAATTGTTGCAATACAATGTTTACACAGTCAGTGACTTTTCGAATAATCCGATCGACAAATACTAAATCTCAGCAAATAAGGCAACGCATACACACGATTCCAAAACAATCGAATCACGAATTTCATATTAGCGGGTAGTCACTTCAAAATGACGTTACGTAAGAGGTTTTAGAACTTATGTTAACGTCAATTGCCAACGTTGTCCAATCTATTCAAGTAGGTTTGAAAGCAATACATGTAGATACTACACTATCGAGATCAGTCAGTTGAGTTGAAACTTTATGAAACTGGGTCATGTTAATTGATGTATGTACTTACTATATTGCGAAGTTTTTAGGGCCACTTGAACCTCTCAAGTAGTCGAAATGAAGTGGAAATTGAATGCGTTTGATATGAAGGAGAAACATTTTATTATCAGAGAAGCTTTCAAATGTTAATGCATGGTTTATGTTTTCAAATGATGAGGAAGAGGATTAAACAATATAAAACAATACGAAGAATTGAATTGAAAAGCAGTTTTAAAATAGGATTCGATTCGAAAAGTTCTCGGAAAAGTTATAAGTCTAGCCAAATATCAGCGTTTTTTCCGAAAATGACGAGACAGGCCAAATTTTATTTGAAGGGGAATATCTTGTGATTGCAAATTCGTGGGTTTTAACTGCAAGAAGCATAATGTTCTTGAATGTGAGACAAAATGTTGAAGAAGGACACTATTATTGTTTATGAATGAACGGTAGGCATTTTATACATCCTAAATTCATGAAGCAAATAAAGCACCTAATCTTTTTGACACCGAAAGAATGCCAAATAGGAATTTTTCAGCATATCCATAAATAGAATTGCCAAATCCTTAAAATTATGTTTCATTATTGCTATTCAAGATTCTTGAGGGGATAGCCACTGCTTGAAGAAATAATCCCTACAAATATAATTGACCTGTATTGGCATTTTCGGGTAAAGCTCATATAAGTAGGTACATTCGAACAGGTTGTCTTTGTTGATATTATTCATAACAACAGATGAGAATTCAATTTTGTATGTTGAAATATGAAGAAATGTCAAATACCTATTTAAATGAAAGTTTTGAAAATATGAAAGTATGTACTCAAAATTTTCAATGAAACGATTACAGGGATATTTTTTCTATTTCGCTGCAATTATCATTATAATTTGCTTCGTTTTTGGTGAAATATTGAATCTAAATTCAAAAACAAAAATGTTCAAGCGTATTTTCGAATTCTTTGATTTTGGTGAGAGATCAAAACCATATAAAAAAAGTTTTCTGAGCGATTCTTACCTTCCAGTCCAATCGCACTCATCGCCCAGTATAGAGGCAGAAGACAAAACGACCATACATCCCAAAAGGACCAATTGCGACGATAACGAGGTCTTCCAGAAATTGCACATCTTCAAAAACACCAATCTCATGATTGCGCGCAACACAAACAAGACCACAACATAATAATCATTCAAATTACATGTTCCTTAAAACCAAGAGGCATAATGTCAAATTGCGCGACCTCGTATTCGAGTAACTTGTTGTTCCCGGAGCAATACACTTAAGATCAATTAAAAACAATTGTTCTAATTGACTTGATTGCGAATGTCATCGGCTGAACGTAAACAAGAGCGAGAGGTTAGAACTGCGTCAAGCTCCTCACGCAGCTGGGATCAAGATTACACTGAGCCAGAATTCGAGTTTGCCGCCGTGAGCAACAAGTGTTTGAATCCGACGAGACCGCACGAACGTCGGCGAGAACGACCGAGCAGGTTTCCCCACCTATAATTACGTTACCATGTAGTAGAGCGGGTCTAAAGGGCCTGAAGGGTCTTCTGACTTTGGGGTATAATTCTACAGGATATTGGGTTTGCCTTGGCTGTACCGCTAATCGATTATTTTCAGATGAAGTTGTTCTGCGCGGGTGAAAAAAACTGAAACCACCTAAGTCATGGATTTGTGTGGGTGGTGGTCTTACCTTTCTTCTTGAAAATGATGCGGTATACCACAGAAAAATTTGATTCAATATTCGGAATTTCATTGGAGACGCCTCAGCAACTTAAGGGAGAAATATTAAGTGAAAATATTCATTCAACAAATAGCTATTCCGGAAACAACGATGAGATGATATGATTTTTTCTCTAATTCTGTGGTTATTCCGTTCATTCTTCCACATCTTGTAGAACAAAATCGTGCGAGAATAAATCAGAAACGCACAGTTTTCATGGTTATATTTTGTTATTATATGTTGGTACTCCGAACTTTCCGCCACGGCTTTATCTGTCAATTCATCAATTTGCCTTAAAGAAATCAGTTCTGCCAACCTACATTTTTCATTGCAAAAATCACTAAATGATATTTATGGAAATATTTCATTAATTTCAACAAAAATTGCAATTAATTAGAGAAAATAATGTATAATACTCGTTCAGAAGGCTCATTCTATATCAAGAATATCAATGCCTTCTACACTTGTATTATAAATAACTATTTTGTATCTATGATGAATTAACATAGAGGGTTCCTAAATTGGAGGTACAAAAGGAAATGACTGACTACTGGGATCAATTTAAGAAAATTATTATTATTATCGTATTTACTTCCGATTTCGAGAGAAAAATTTTCAACAATTCTTTAGTTATCCTCTAGAAAATCCAAATTTTTATAAATATGAGTTTAGTTAGTTCAGTTAGTGCGCTGTGGTGAAAATACTAATTATTGGTTTTGGTACTTCTTTACCCAATCTGTAGCGAAGATTGATAAAGATGCGATAAACTGGTATAATCATCCCAAAAAACAGGGACTACAAGAAACACCGTATATCTCGGAAACAAAGCGTTTCTGAGCCCATGTTTATAGAACTCCTTTTTTTGCAAAAAATCACCCGAGGAATCTCTCATTTTCCTTCGTACCTGCAATTAAGACCACCCTTTATAATGGGTAAATTTCTCATTATGTAGGTTGGGTGAAAAGTAAAATAAAAAAAGAATAAAATTTACAGCATATCGAAATATAAAAATGAATATTGAGCTTTTTTGTGCCTTTTTCCGTATGGGGCGCCATTCTTATGCAAAAATTTAACATTTTTACTCGAATTATCAAGAACTATCTAAAAATGAAAGAAGTATTAAAGAAATTATAATTACGCGTTAATATTTTTCATTAAAAATGATGATATTCATTTGAATATCTCTACCGGTTCCAGAGTAGAGTACCTATCCCTTAACACCTACAATACCTACAGATGAACAAATTGGATGCGATGCGATATATAAAAATTTCATGCAAAATACTCTTTTAGTTTCCCATAAAACTAGTGCAGACAGACAAATTATTCATTAGACCTTTCGATTATACCAATCGCAAAATAAAACGATAATAATTTCGAGGGGATTAGACAAATTACCTTTTAGAAAAGGTTCTCTGTTCAGCTTCACCGCAAAACACCATTAAATTGAACTTTCTTTTAATTTACTCCGAGCATAAGTTCTCAAACTAGATTATCTTGGAACTATAATATCTAAGATTCATAAATATGTAAGGTTAGCACGCGCCTTAGATCTATTTGGCATGCAGAAATACCTTGCCCACATACTAGACCACATTTCATTATCTCACTACATATTGGACACATTAGAAATACATGAAACCTCAAATGAGCGCAAATGACACTGAAAAGATCCAATTAAATAAACAGACATATGCTTGTTATACAAAATTCAACTTTAGAGGTTTTCCACGAATACCATTGAAGAAGGCAAAAATTAATTGTCCGAAAAACTACCATTAAACAACATGTGGTTTACTTCTTTGTCGACATTTGCCGCAATTCAGAATTTGGACGCTTCCCGAATAGATATAGGTACCTCCTATTCCATGTTTTTTATTTTATAAGCCACTCTTTTTAATGATTTGGAATATTCTACAAGAGGGAAGAAAACTTAATAACACTTATTAATGCAATTGAAAACATAAATTGCTACGATTGCATTAAGAAGAGGGTCAAATATTTTCAATCGAGTAGACAGGTCCCTCTTCCACTTTCCCTAAAAACTTGATAACATAACACACGTGCGAAGTGCAAGTAACTCCAACGAATTGGACAGTATGAGTCGAATTGAATTATCCAGATTTCAATCAAAAAGTCCATTCCACAGATTGTCTCGAGTTGCACTCAGATACGGAACCCACATCTTTCCGTAACGACCTCCAGATCCTTCACTACCTAGAACTTGACTCATAATTGTAATTTATGTCTTTACCCATTTAGGGTAGACTTCTCTCTGCGTTGACAATGGAGGAACAAAAGACATCAAGATTTTTTCGTCGATAAGAAGGTAAAAGTCCCAGTTGAAGTGCCTGGAGTAATTCTCTGCAGTACTTGGCTGAATGATGAGGATTTCAGCACTCAAAACAGAGGCATATAATCGGTTGATCTTAATTGAGTTCGTCTTGAGAGTCAATTGGCCATTTGAGGGTACTATCACTGTCGATGATGCTAAAGCAATATCGCGAACAATGTGAATTTTACACAATGGTTCTTATATTGACTCCTATCTCACACGATATCTGAACTCTGATGACAATCTTCAAATATAAGCAAGGTTAAGGATCGTCTATATTGTTTTTAATTTTAGAAAAGAATATTTTATTTTCAATTTGATATTTCGATCCAATAACAAAAATATATAGAGATATATTTGACAATTGGCGCCCAACGTGGGGCTAAAATTAAAAACTATATAGACAATCCATTACAGTACATTATTTCGAGTGATTCGTATTTAATATTCTAAGTGAGATCCGAAAATTCTCAATACAAAACGAATATAGATACCTAACAATCGTATTTTTTCGAATACTTTCAGTCGAATTTTTGAATGTTTCTTTGCGTTACTATTTGAAGGTCCAATCTGAAAGTTATATATGATCTACAACTTGTCACACAATTCACACGATATGGTTAGACTGGGACTAATTTATTGTTCCTCTTTCTTGGAAACTTATCGAGTGTTAAATTATGTATTGAAATTCCCTGATAATACTAAGATACCAAAAACAAACTTAGTTCAAAACTTTCGATTCTATATTGATTATCTTATCGCAATGAATTTCTGTTCTTTTTTTTTCAGCACTCACTATCAATGGCGGAGAATCTGACTAAAGAAAATAATCTGCCTTTCACATCAAATTTCATGCAGTAAAACGGAAATTTTGAAAATATTTTGAAGTTATTTTTTTCCCCAGAGATATACGTTGTAATGGAATAATACGGAATTCTCAAGCAAAGGATTATTTTCGGAAGCTCGTCTCAATAAAAAACTCTTCCTCTTACCCAACTCACATCTTGAGCTCCCCAAGTACATTCAAATTCGAATTCAATTTCTGATCATCATCATTACGAAAAACTCCAATTCTAGTAGGGTTATTTCTTCCAGTACCAGTTATTATATCGATGCTCTTGTGGCTTAAACCAAGAAAAAAAAATTCGGCAATGAGTATCAATTATCCGAAAACATCTTTTTTAGTTCTGGTCTCGTGAGTTTATACCTGTTTTGGCCCGTGCTGAAGGTGGGTATCTACGAATACTTTGGACCTGTTGATAGGCGTCACCACCGTTGCCAGGTAAGTAGATGGAAGGCATTTGCCTTATGTCAAATGTTTCACATCTTAGGTGTTCAATTAATGTTTAGACATTATTAATCAGTATCAATAAGTATTGGATGTGATGTGATGTATAATTGCTCCATACCTAACCCTTAGAAAATTGAAAAAAAGTAAAAGTTCCTTCATGGGACTATTGTAACAATTTATCGATTAATTCATCATCATCATCATCATATAATATATATTTCATTCATATCCTGGAATAATTCGACTATGTAGATCACGAAAATGCTTGCAGTTTGGCGATTAGTACATTATTTCAAAAATTATAGGTAAAAATCAGAAATTTTCGAAAAAAAAATATGGATGAAATTCCCGAGGCTATAATTTCTTCTGGACATGAGCTATGCCCTTGAAACCTCACTATGTTTCAGATCAGAACCCGATGTTCAGAAAATGTTTTTATTTGAGGGGTCTGTGACGAATAATTTAGGAGATATAACGATTTTTGGATGGAAATTCAAGTTTCTCCCAAATTTCGAGTTCGAATTTCCTCAAAACTGTCAGATCCACGCAAAATCGGTGAGCGCTGCCAGAATTGACGATCCCTGATTAGCCGAATTTCGATCTCACCTGAAAAATTTTACATTGAAAAATTTTCGTAAAATTTTCCATACCTAACCCTTAGAAAATTGAATGTTCCTTCATGGGACTATTGTACCATTTTATCGATTGATCCGACTATGTAAATCACGAAAATGCTTGCAGTTTGGCCATTAGTACACTATTTCAGAAATTATAGGTGAAAATCTGAAATTTTCGAAACCAAATTGGTTGAAATTCCCGAGGCTGCCCCTTCTCCTGGACGTAAGCTACGCCCTTCAAACCTCTCTATATTGTCGGTACCAATTCTAATTACATATCCTTGAATCATAACGATATTTTCTCATGCTCTATCGTGTCTTTCAACTCAAAACTTCAACGTCAAATTTCATTAAAGAACTTTATATTTTATCGCAATCTTCCCTCTCAATTTCTTTTGGTTTTTCGAGAGTCAGCTTATTCACTTGAGCAAAATAGCTTTTAATTGCTTTTGCCATCCCCACATCTGATAAGTATTTACCTTGCGGCCCTGTTACAAACCAACCCATTAATTTCATAAACCACCCCTAGTTCCCACAGTTTCAAACCCCTCGTGTTTATGTTAGTCTGTCTTATTGCGTCTGGTGATCCAACTTTTCACGTTTCGTTGGTTAATTATGATTACGTCAGGAGGTATTGTCAAGAGTTTTTAGAGGAGAATTAGTGTAGAGTGTCTCATCATTCAATTTCGATCATAAAAATGCCATTATTTATATACGATTCATATACAGGCTGGTTTTTTAAATTTGAGGTACAAACGAAGAAGAAGTGATTACTTGGATGATCAGAATCAAGGAAAAGTCTGAAGAATATGTGTGCCCAAACACTTACGTTTTGTGGTTGTGCTGATAAAATATTGCTTTTTGAAAGGAAAAAATACAGTTGAAGTAATATCTTGGCTTGATGAAGAGTTTCCGGGGTCTGCGCTAAGAAAATCAACCATCATTGATTGGTAGGTATGCTAAGTTTTAACGTAGTCAAATGAGCACTGAAAACGGCTAACGCAGTGGACGCCCAATAGAGGCTGTCACCGACGAAAAAATTCCAAAAAAGTTCACAAAATAAATTTGAATGACCGTAAAGTGAAGTGGATCGAGATAGCAGACAGTGTGAAGATATCATCTGAACGTGTACATCATATCATTCAGGAATATTTATACATAAGAAAGCTGTATGTAAAATGGGTGCAGTGCGAGCTCACAATCGATCAAAAGCAACAACGTGTTAATGATTCTGAGCAGTGTTTGAAGCTGTTTAAGTGCAATAAACCTGAATTTTTGCGTCGATATGTGGCAATGGATGAAACATGGCTACAGCATTTCACTCCGGAGTCCAATCGACAGTCAGCTGAGTGGACTGCACACGATGAACCGAATCCAAAGCGAAGAGAAACACAACAGTCAGGTGGCAAGGTTATGGCATCAGTATTCTGGGGTGCGCTCCAAAAGGGCCAAACCATCAACAGCGATTAATATATAGCTTTATTGTATCGTTTGAAGGATGAAATCGTTGAAAAACGGCCCTATTTGAAGAAAAAAAGGTGCTGTTTCATCAAGACTATGGACCTTATCACAAATCAAAATAATGACAATGCATGAATTGGGCTTCAAATTGCTTCTGCATCCATTGTATTCGCCAGATCTGGCCAGCAGCGACTTTTTCCTGTTGTCACACCTCAAAAGAATGCTCGCTGAAAAGAAATTTAGCGCCAATGAAAAAGTAATCGCCGAAACTGAGGCATATTTTGAAGCGAAAGACAAATCGTCCAACAAAAATGGTATCGAAAAGTTGAAAGATCGCTATAATCGCTGTATCGCTCTCGAAAGCAACTGTCTTCACTTCATTTTTTCAAAGTTATTTTTCGGAAATGTTTTTCTGGCTCATTTCTCCCACTTTGGTGGACAATATTGATTAGAAAATACATTTTTTTATGTATCTCGTCCACTAAAAATCAACGAAATTAAAACTTCTGCACAATAGTTTATTGATTGTACCATTACTAATTTTAATTCTAGACAAATAGAATTGTATCTACATTGAATATTTCAAATTAAAGTTATTTTTCTATGGTTTCTTATTTATATGGTATTGTACTTGTAGTTACCAAGACTCGAGTAGGTCTACAGCTGAAGAAGTTCTCACGCAAATATTTCCTCCTCTCTGGTTCGACGTGTCTTTGACTTGTTTCAATCAAATCTAATCCAAACCTTTGTTTTTCAAGATCTCCTTATCTTCGTTTCCGTTGAATAGTGGCAGCTTATCTGATCAGTTCTCATGTGAAAAACTCTAGGCTTAGGCCTAGTGGGAATTGTGGCAAACAATTTTTCTGAATGCGAAGAAATCACTGATAACTTTGTTTTGTAAAATTGCAGTTAAATATTTGATAAGTTATCGATTTTTTGTTCTTTTAGAAAAGAGATAGATGTGAAGTTCAGTTTGCTGTTGTAAATACTCGACTAAGACACAGGGAAACTATTATTTTCTCTAATTCATTTCAAGCAATTTGTATTTCAAAACAATTCAAATTAAAGAAGAAAGCCAGAAGGTTTGTTGGATTTAAATGGCATATTCTCCATCCATTTATAATTGTACTAGAGTAATGAATCTAAAATATCAGTTCGATTGATACGGAAATAATAAATCTTTGTCAAAATTTTTTTTTCGAGTTCCAGATATTGTTGCTTGATAAGAAAGAAACAAAGAGTTTCAAGCGGACTTGAATTTCTAAATAGTAGGGAGATGTCCGATATCGACAATCGAAGCCAGTAACGAGCTGCAACTTGACAAGATAAGTATTAAATCATGGTGACCTGATTCTGAGAATCTAAACAGATCGTGAGATATCCGAAAGCAGGCTACAACTAGGCCACTTTGATTCGTAATCACTGTATTCGTTATACAGCGTGATTTACACAACTCCCAACACCTAACCCTTAAATGGCAATCGTAGATCTGATTCCATCTGTGACAAATTTTCATCCAAAATACATCCATTAAAGGCACGAGAAAATGTTGGGTGAAAATAGAAGATATTTCTGAATTTTAAAGTCAACAAAATGTTCTTTTGTACATGATTATGATAATGATGTTCTGACTATCGAAATAGATAACCAGAATTTTAGAGTACAAGGGGTTCCACAAGGATCCTATTAGAGACTGGAATAAAACCATCAATTTTTAACATAGTTACACTTTAGATGTGTTCTGGAATTAAGATAATCTTTCAAAGAAGAAATATTCAGGTAGATACAAGACCAGAATGTATCGAATTCATACCAAGAAGAGGAATTTTTGAAAAATTAAAAAAAAAGTCTAATGAAATGATCGATGTCATCCTACATCAACAAATTTGAATCTTTAACTTCCTAACGTTCCTACTTTGTGTCAGTTCCTTTCCCATTTTTTTCTCACATCACTTCATATATTCTTAAATATCCTTGACTTAATATTTCTTTTGAAGAGATCTTTTATAGAGATCGATCTAGGTGAGGCTTTATCCCACATGACAACCACCAGTGTTCCTTTTAACAAAGGATAATTACTGTAAAAAATAAAGCAACACACCAATAAAGCAGCCGAAATCATAATCATATCTACACAAAAAGTACTGTTACTTAAAGAACCATCTTATTACGCCAGTCAAACTCATTGACGTGCCATGAAAGAGAACTCCTGTAAGACCTGAATTTCTCTTATCTCGCATTGAAAAGGCTTTACACTCTGAATGACTATGAATCTATTCATTCTATCATTACCTAGGTTAGATAAGTTTCAATGTTGCATAAGCTACTGTTTCTGGACTGGAAGCTTTTGCTGTCTTCGGCTAACATGAATCATTTCACACAGCGTTGCAGCTCGAGCGGATAGGGCAGAACCGTATCTTTGAACATTTCAAACCTTAAGACTTGAGATTGAGATTTGAATGATTCTTTATTGAACTATATCTGTATCTGTTGAAAGTTATCGATTGAAGGGCTATTAGTCTATGTAGGGTTTCAATGATTAGAGTGCTTTTAGCTGTGTTTTAGCCCGATTTTCAACCGCCATTTCGCCTAGAATATCCTAACGATGTGTTAATCAAGAAAAGTGTAATCAATTCCAAAGTTTGAACTTTGTAAACCATACTAAACTTGAAGCTACCATAACTCATATATTGTATGCACCCATATTTGATATATCTTGTTGTTGGTATCAAGTAACTACCATAGTCTAAGGAGAAGCTAAAAAATCCGTATCAGTTTTACAGATTGCTTTGTTAGTGATCAGGCAGCACGTAAGTGGTTTCGAAGATATTCTTCACTATATTTCAGCTTGATCAATATAGTACTACTGGCAGGATATGCCACCAGAGATCAAGGGAATAAGTGAACTAATCATCTATTAAAATGGAAACTAAGAATACAAAAATGGAGTAGAAGCAGACCAAAGAAACGTTTGGTGGATCATATTACAGACCAAATTGGACAAAAGTGGATGAGAGTGGACTAAGAGAGGCTGCTGCTGATGATGATGGATGAAGCACTATAAGGATGAATAAAGATAATGAAATCAAAGATTTTGAAAAAGTTATGATGGCTTATTCGAGGACAACGTGCCCGAAAGAGGTTCAATGTGTCTGATGACACCTTTATGTTTCACCTTTACCAGATAAGAAGTCGAATAATCAAACTATTATTACTGAGAACTATTAAAAACTGTAAGCAGCGTTAATTCAGAAAAACTCTCTTTAACCTTCATTATCAGATATAAATAACTAGTAGAGGAGTACACCAAATGGGGGTTAGACGTTTACATCCAAAAGATCCAATAAATGGGCATTGGCGGAGATCGGCGGGACTCAGATCCAGACCTAGCTTTGTCTAGCTCTCATTTTATAAAGCGCTGTAATGCCTACAAGAACCTAGGACTAAGAATTTCGAAAGATGGGTGGCTTGATGAAGCAATAATAGAGAGGAAATACTCTTGGCAGGAGGGCGATATCGATACTCAATGATGTTTTGTGGGTTAAAATATATATAAGGAAAACAAAACAAGAATAAAAACACAATTGTGAAGAGCGTTATAAGATACAGCTCAGAAGTATGGCCAATAAAGGCAAGAACTACTCATAGCTACGGAGATGGACTTTTGGCGCAGATTGGCTGGGAGATCAAGAATGGAGGGAGTTCGGAACGATAGAATAAGATAAAAAACGGGTATCACAGGAAATATAGTAGATGACATCCGTACTAGACAACTGATATGGTTCGGGCATATACAGAGGATGCCGAAGATCTTTGAATAGACGCAGAAGAAGAGGAAGACCTAGAGAAAGTTGGAGGAAAGGCACCAGTAAATGAGAGTCACAGGACTTTAGTAGAGCTGATTTTCAAGAGAAACTACCACCACGTGGCTGTTCAGTTCAAAACGAAATAAGAGATATTTCTTCTTGCAAATCACCAATTTTTATGGGGTCTTCACATAATTTCCTTAAACAATAATCTACATGAAACAACGTGAATATTTTCTATTTGCGAATGACTTTTTGCGGAAGATTTTTAGGTAACTTTTCGTTTTTCGTGAGAAAATTGATGATGTGTACTTTCGTGAAAGTCGTTGTTGCCATATACTTATTTGCTTCTAAAAAGAGAGAAGATGAAGTGAATGTACAACTTCGCACAGCGTACAAAGTTTGGTCATCACAGAAGCGACGCCAAAGGGGAAATGAGTGGGTACCAAAGTTTGACTAATACGCAAAAAACCACGTAGTCGTAATCCCTCTTGAGGGTGAAGGAATAGAAAGCATGGTGCCACAACTAACGGCTGTTTTTTTTAGAGCTATAGAACTTTAAATTGCAATGAAACAACGATGGATTATTCGATTGAATGAATTTTATTTATCCGCAGATAATCTTGTGGCATTACATTTCAAATATGATTTCTGGCATATGACCGCCACGGCTGGCTCGGATGTAGTCCAATCTGGACGTCTGGACAATTTTCAATGACTTTTTCCAACATTTGTAGCCGTATATCGGCAATAACACGGCGAATGTTGTCTTCCAAATGGTCAAGGGTTTGTGGCTTATCCGCATAGACCAATGACTTTACATAGCCTCACAGAAGGTAGTCTAGCGGTGTTCAATCACAAGATCTTGGAGGCCAATTCACAGGTCCAAAACGTGAAATTAGGTGGTCACCAAACGTGTCTTTCAATAAATCGATTGTGGCACGAGCTGTGTGACATGTTGCGCCGTCTTGTTGGAACCACAGCTCCTGGACATCATGGTTGTTCAATTCAGGAATGAAAAAGTTAGTAATCATGGCTCTATACCGATCACCATTCAATGTAACGTTCTGGCCATCATCGGTTTTGAAGGAGTACGGACCAATGATTCCACCAGCCTATAAAGCTCACCAAACAGTCAGTTTTTCTGGATGTAACGGTGTTTCGACATACACTTGAGGATTAGCTTCACTCCAAATGCGGCAATTTTGTTTGTTGACGTAGCCATTCAAGCAGAAGTGCGCTTCATCGCTAAACAAAATAAAATGGACGTAGTGCGCGATACGTATTCCGCACAGAACTATTATTTTCGAAATAAAATTGTACTATTTGCAAGTGTTGTTCAGGCGTGAGTCTATTCATGATGAATTGCCAAACCAAACTGAGAATAAATCATTTGACAGCTGTTTAATCGGTCGCCATCTTGAACAGTAATGCCAACTTATATATACCTCGAAAAAAACACCCGTTACTTATTTGCTTCTAAAAGAGAGAGAAGATGAAGTGAATGTACAACTTCGTACAGCGTACAAAGTTTGGTCATCACAAAAGCGGCGCCAGAGAGGAAATGGATGGGTACCAAATTTTACTGATAGGCAAAAAACCACCCTCTTGAGGGTGAAGGAGTAGAAAGCATGGTACCACAACTATTTGTAAACTATTTTACAATTATATCATGAACAAAATGAAATGAATGAAAAAAAATCATCCCATGGCGTTTCAATGGACCTCGCCCAGCATCCGATTTTATCTGAAAAGTTTACAAACACACAATTAGTTCGCTTCGCCTCTGTGCTCTTGTTCCACCGCTTCTTGCGCTGACCACGTGTTCGGCTGGATGCTGGAATTCAATTTAATCGACCATTATTCTGTTTTTTCAACGAGATGCGGTCAGTTCTGAGGGCCTTCCCCTGCGCGGCGGAACACAATAGGGTGTTATTTATGACGCTTATTGTATATGTTTCGATCGGGTTGAAGGGAGAGAAGGGGTACCGTATTTTTTTGGAGGTGGACCAAGAACAAAGAGTTCTTGGAGCGGAGGTGATTTGATTAAGAAAAACGGACCGAATATTCGTGTCCCTGATGAAATTTGCATTCGGATTTTTTTGTCTTCGAAAACTGGGAGGTCACCCATTCGGATACTGATCGCGTCCAACGCTGGTGTTGCTGGGAAAATATCTTGAATTTTGAGGGTAGGATCAATATAATAATAATAATGAAAATGCACTTCGCCAATGATTTAACGCACCAGTAGAAATAAGGCAAAAGTTTGGGATACATTTACGTCCAAGTTATTTGTTCGATTTGGACGTTTTTTTCGAATAACAGGTTATTTTTTCCTGAACGTTAGTGTGTAAACCGTATGTGCATAAAAACCTCTATTTTAAAAATACCGGGTGTCACAATAAAAACCTGTTTTTCTTTCATAATTATACTTACAAGTTAGCCTTATCTTTTATCAACACTTTTTTTTTGACGAAAATGTATCTTAAATTTTTGCCTAATTCTTAGTGGTGCGTTAATTCATTGGCGAAGTGCATACTATGAATTTTGAAAACTCGCTTTGGAGACATTTCTGTGCCTGCAATTTTTCAACTGTTCCTGAGTAATTTTTGAGTTCGAAATAGCCCTCGAATTTTACCTATCAGATCTTTTTTTAACAGATATAGGTACTACATTTAGCATTTTATTTTCTTCGTGTGTATGTTTAACGGTGAAGAGTGAATCTTAAAAAAGTTGTCCCACTTGAAAATTATAAAATATACCGGCTTTTAGTTTTTCCATGGTATACAGGGTGGTCACTTTTTCAATGGGATTGTATTGGTAACTTTTAAACCATAAGAGTTAGAAGGTCGGTCAAATGGAGAAAAAGTTGCATGCATAGAAGCATTAAGCATAGCATAGAAGGGTCAAAATCACCTGAAAATTAACTTTGGAACTTTGAATGACATTGTATGATATATCGTTGAATTCAGCGTTAAAAGTTATTTCGAAAAGTGTCATAAAATATACAGGTCCGTATTGAAAAAAATGAGGTTGAGGGTGGCCCAGAGAGCACGGAACGTTGGATACGAAATCTGATTACGTCAAATTGAGAACAATTTACTGTCGAATAAAAAATTCCTGTAACATTTTTTGATAATATTTGAAATAAAGTGGGAAAAAAAGAAAAATCAAAATGACAGAATTTACTTTTCTTATGATATCTCAATAACCGGCTCTGATAATCTCGATTTGTTTGAACTGCTTGATAATGCTTCTATGCATGCAACTTTTTCTCCATTTGACCGACCTTCTAACTCTTATGGTTTAAAAGTTACCAATACAATCCCATTGAAAAAGTGGCCACCCTGTATATCCAAGATAGAATTAACCAAAACAATTTCCATCATGATTCAATGTTTCCACAAATTACAAATGCGGAAATAATAGTTATTTTGTCCGTAACCAAAGTTTCTTCGATTACATTTTGTTTTACTCAAATCATGACATCTCTTGAAGACCAATTTCTGTAAATTCATAAAAACAAGGATAAGTTATACATCCACTTTGCTGACAGAATATTTTTTTCGATTTTCTATAAAAATTTCAATTCCAATTCTTGTTCCGTCATGAAGATCTGATCCAAAAATTCTATGATCAGCATAAATTACCGCTGCCTTGAAGTCTCACCTCCCCAAAATACTAGTGAGGAAACACTCGACAAGTTTTTTACTTCCAAATGGAAGAAGGGGTTCGGTTGATTTATTCTTTTGGCTTACCATTAAATTTATTGTGTCAGCTTAAAATATATCCGATGAAGAATATTACGTCGACAAGTAGACAGTCATATTTATCATTCAACATATGCAGGAAGAGAGTTGAAATATCGTCTTATAAGAACTCAGAGAATGCAAAATGGAATTTTTTTGGCAATATACAGGCTGGGCTTTTGTATTTTTTGGGTATTGTTGTATCATTTTCTTCACTAGACCTAGGAATTTAGGAAAAAAATTGATTCAAAACCAAAAAAATGAATAAAAAAATTTACAATTATCTTTATCTTATCTTCCAAACCTACCCTGAAAATTCCAAGTTTCGAGCCCTCTTTTGTTCGGGAGTTGGACAGACATTTGTCATCAATAGGTCAAAATTCGAAAATTATAAATATTGTGATGAAATGGATATTACGATTACTGATTTAATCGATTAAATTAATAAAATTTCAAATGAAGAATTCAGAGAAAATGGTAATGCAGTTTCATCCTATTTTCTTCGTCTGAAACATGGTAATACATATTTGAACATTTTCTATGACTTAGGTTTCAACCTAAATGAAGAATTGAATAAATGTATTGATTATTGTTCCATTGACGTACAAGAAAATGAGAGATTCCTTGGATACTTTCAAGAAAAAAGTCTTATAAACATGGGCACCCAAGAGCTTTGTTTTCGAGATACAGGGTGTTTATTGTAGTCCTTCTTTTTTGTGATGATTATACCAGTTTATCTTTATCGATGTTCGTTACAGATTGGGTAAATAAGTACCAAAACTTATAATTAATTTATTCATCTCAACTAACTAACTGGATCTTTATAATTTCGATTTTCCTGTGGGTTACTACAAAATTGTTCGAACTTTTTCTCTTGGAATCGGTAGCAGATATGACAAAACCAAAAAGTGTAGTATACTGACCGAAGTTTCTTTTTACATTTTTCTAAATTACCAGTGGTCCACCAGAAACAAAGAACTGAAGGAAAGAAGCTGGCACTGTTTCAGAAAAAAATTACCCTGTAGATTTGCATTCAAAATTAGCGTTTCACATGATGATAACTTTGAATTGGAGTATTTATGCCGAATTTAGAATGAATATCTTGTGAAGGGAAGGCTAAGAGAAAAAAAACTTGAGAAAAAATCAAAGGACTTTTCTTTAACTGATCCGAGTTTTATGTGTCATATTTGTTCAGACCTTCAATTTAGGAGCACCCTGTATATATGAATCCATTCCGTTCTTTTCCCGAAATTGACCTCCCACGTGTTCTCATTCAAAAAATTTCACTCATATTAAAACGACCGAAAATTATCATCATTTTTGGCAAAACGGCATATTTGATATAGAACTGCACATCATGATAACGGTATTTCGAGAAAGAGACAGTAACAGCAGGTAAACGTGAAACGGTATGACATCAATAACCTACATACATGCGAAAATTGTCGGATTCATCAAATATAATAGCATTATTTATTTGAAACACTATTTTGTAGGGATGAATATACTGTTCTTCGATAGATAATAATAGTGGTAAAAATTGACGACCCATGCTTGCCATCTATGATTTCATCTAAATTGAATCATTTCTTCTCATTTCGAATTTTGCACAGAAACTGCAATCAGAAATGGACCACCCTGAAAATAATTGCTATGATTTGACAAATTTCAAGGTTGGCCCGAAATTGAAAAACGACGGCTATAAGTTTTATTTATTTGATGGAAAAATGAAAATTGTTGGTTGTTGGATACAGGGCGTCCCACCCCATATTGACAATCATGATATTAGCAATTTTAATACCACCCCGAAGATAATTCGTTCATCTGATTTCATACGAAATATCGATATTGCTAGGGCCATAACACAGGTGTCATTATCGTAGATTATTGGGTTTAGAAGTGTAGAAATTCATTCTACAATTCACTATTCGAAGACAAATTTTTGATGCTTTATGAAATTTGAAAAGTGAAATACGTCCTTAAAAAAACGTATAAGGAAAAAACCAAGCATTCAAAATGACTATTTCATTCGAGTTTTACACCATAACAACTTCTTGTTTTCTGATGGTTAAATTTGCAGTGACAAAATTTCAAAAATGTCATGATATATGGTTTTCCAATAAGAGGTTTCATCTCGAATATCTGGCTATCTAGGCAGTTGTCATTTTGAAGCTTTCATCTTGGCAAGTAAAATCTACGCCATTTGAAATTTTTGTTTTAGTTATACAAAATACAATATTATGTCGTACTTACAAACAAAAAAAAGTTGAAGAAATCAAATAGTGACTCAACATATTGAAAGCTTCTTTTCCGCGTCATTCTTTAATATTTTTTTAAACAGTCCCTTTTTGAACTCCAGCAGTACTCTGCCATCATGTGCATGTCCTATCTTCCTTGGTAGAGGTCCTCCATAACTTTAATATCTTGATGAAATCGTACTCCTTGTTCCTCACTCATGTCTCCTGAATTTTCTAGAAAACGGTGGCTGTGCAAATATTGTATTTTAATACTAATATTGCACCCTAATGATTTGAAACCATTAAGAAAAGAATCTTGTTAACCATTTCAACATAGTTTTCAGCTTTATGTTTGCCTAGAAAATTTTTTACAACTACAACATATGATGTCCAAGGTGCTCGTTCAACTTGATTAATTGAATTTATGAAGACAGGATCTTTTATTAATTGTCTTATTTGTGGGCCGTCTAATATCCCTGCTTTGAGTTTTTCTGTGCTCAAGTTATGCATTTTTACCCCTATATATGCAAGAGATGACCCATTCTCATCAAAAGCCTTTACAAATTGCTTCATTAAGTATGATTTTTCCTCTTACTTATCCGAGTAAGGACATTGAAAGTGTCAGTTCAGGTACCTGATAAGCAATGGGTCCACTATTTTTAGATTTACATGGAATTTACTCAATAACAGACTGACAATAAAACCATTGTACCTACATTAATGAATATAAAATAATTTTAGAACTCTCATAAATGAATATACTGAATGAAACTCACATTGGTAGATAAGTTGAATATCTTAAAAAGCAGAGCTGATAGAGAAAAACGGATTGCATGTACAGATTCAGCGTCCCAAATATAGTTGAAATCAGCTCCAAAATCCCAGATACCAAAAAATAGTATATGTATAGTGGGGAAAGTCCAACTTTTCTCGCACACTCGCACTTTCTCCACATGTTGCACACTATACTTTTCCTACAACTGCACAAATTTCAATAATTCAATTAATGAACTTGATTCAAATCAAAATGGCCTTCGTTGCCAGTATGTGCTAATTTATTGCGTTTCCATAGAAACGACTCAAAAGCCCAATTTCATTGGTCTACCAAGCGAGGTGTGGGCAAAGTGCCTTGAGAAATAATATTTCCCACAGTATGAGCAATACGTAGTTTTGAAATTGAGTAAGCTATGAAGAATACGCTACTTTTCATAGCAGTTGTAGGAAAAAAATGGTTTTTGTTGCCCTGTGATTGGAAAACCCTATATCATGGCATTGTTCAAAATTTCGTCACTGAAAATCTTACCATCAGAAAACAAGAAGTTGTTATGGTGAAAAACACTCGAATGAAAAAGTAATTTTGAATGCATGGTTTCTCACTTATAGACAATTCAACTCATTATTCTTTAAATGCCTTCCTAAACACCCTCGATTTTGACCTACCAAATACACACTTCATAAAGCGTGGGATAAACAGAAAACCCTTCGACCGAGTCCCCCATAAGATTGATTTTCATTGCATTCTACCTCTGTTTCCCCAACCGGGAACGAGTTCAAAGTTGACTCCCCATTTGAGTTGCCGTCCTCATCATTGTGGGGAACAATTAACGTGTGCTACTATTGTAAAAATTACACGTGGCGCCACGTGTCAGGTGGGGTAGAGTCTCGTGGGAAAGCTTAGAGTCCGGAAAGTCCCCCTTTTTATTTCGATGGGACATTAATAGACCGTGGTGTTGCTCGACGCGGTGTTGTCAGATTGGAACGAAACATGAAATAGAAGAGTTGGCAATGCATCTACTAGGATCAAACACTGTGATTTCGATGTACCAACAAGAATAAACATCATAAATTAAAGATTTGTAAAATACAGAATTTAATAACTCCAGAACGCCTGAAGCTATCGCTTTGCGACCTTTTGGGTTTTTCATACAAATTTGATGTGATTTCTGTTTCTGTCAGAACTTAAAGACACAATTTGGTTTTTCGCAGTGCATCAGTTGAAGAATATCTTCTTCCAGCCTGTAGGTTTTTTCATGCAAATTTGATGGAACTTCTGTTTCTGTTAAGAAAATCCTATCATTACATTTGAAATTTCGAAGTAAAATGAACAAAACAATGAACTTATGACTTAGCATCCCCTATCGAAAGCAGCAAAAACAAATTTATCATGAGTATATTTTGTCCTCAATCAACAAGGTATTATCTCTCAGACGAGATCTAATTTGCTCAAAAATGTTGAGCCAAACTGAAGTTACAGGCATTTCAATCAGTCAGATTTCTCCCTTTCTCCTACCTTTATTTGATATCGTAAAATCAAAAGCGACAATTCAAAAAGATAGATAATTTTACAAGGATTGCAGTGATGATGTTTTTTCTTCAACTTCATATGAAACATTTTCGAATAAAATTCATTTTTGTACTCGACAATAGCTATTAAGCTCCCTAGCGGTAGAGGTATGAACTTCAAAACAATTTCCAGTGTGTTTTTTTGTACACTTTAGTGGTACACATGTTTACAGCAAGTCTCTACGATGAGTGGATCCTGAAATAAAGCCGCTTACCTCGCTTATTTGCCCACCCTGGACATTGTAGTTCACTTCAAAAATGGTGAACATTTTGCAATCACAGTTTGCAAAACTGAAGCACTTTTGGGTTGACGTGAAGCACCTTCTCGTTAGGTAATAAGTGAAACTGAAAAGGTGGAAAAATATGTTCCGTTGGGATAGATGAGCATCGCCCGAGAACAACTGAGAATATTGTCTCTCATCGGAATAGTAAGATATCGATGAAGAGATGATTTGAATTGGCCACCCAGATCTTGTGATTTAACACCTTTAGACTTCTTTGGGGACACTTGAAGGCTTAGGTCTATGCCTCAGAGTTATAAACGTAGATAGAGGGAGCATATGTCATTTTCAGTAAGCAAATTTTGTCCCCAACATGAACTGCCAATTTTCACATGAAGCGCGCGGAAATGAAAACATATCAGTGATACGATATTTCCCTCAAATCGCGAGTTTCCCACAAAGAACGCACTTCTTATGTCCCATAGTGAATCAACTTTTCATATTAACTCAAAACATATTTAAATAAACACCTAAATATATCAGAAATTCAGATAACAAACTTCAAGAGCTCCAAACGACGTGAAACAACCGATGACACTAGGAGAGCAAAATTTGCCAAACCTTGGATATCAGCAGGTAGATATAGAAAATAATAAATATTCTGCTTATTATAAAGTCGACAATTAGGAAAAATATCGGATTCAAAATATTCAAATTTGCATATCCAATCGGGAATCATTCAAATAAATATATTTCATTCAATATAATATACATTCGTAACGATTTAGTAAAATTGTGGATATGAAAATATATCACAATCCGACAACGTACCTAATCTAACCATGTTGGGCAAATGTAAAAATTGCGTATACTCCTTCTATCTATGTTTATTACTCTCTGGTCTATGCCAATGCTCCACAATCGATTCAAGACCCTAAAGGTAGAATTCGTGAAGTTATCGAGAACATACAGCCGCAAAGGTGCGAATTGGTCATTGAATTTTCAAAATGAAACCTTATTGGAAAACCCTATTATTCAAAATTGTCATTGAAATTTTCGAACAAAACATCTCACCTCTCGTTAATAACTTCTCAGATTTGTTTTGCTATCATAAGTGAATATTCCGAACTCTCGATGCCTATAATTATACCTACTGTATATCTAGCACCCTACCTGAAGAACATCCTGTATGTTCTAGATTCGGACAGTGCATTTGAGTAAAAAAAATTAAATCCAAGTCGATTCGATTGAAGCTTTGAGTTTTTTAGAAAACAAAGAGAAATGTTCACGCAGACGTGGCAACACTTCGTTGGCACTTTTCAAGAGTGTTGGGAGTCTCAATGGGTGGAAGAGTTCCCACATTCAGTACTCAGCTTAAATCGAATATGTATAGTCGTACTTCCTCACCGGAACGCGTTTGATTTGACGCACTGCAATTACCATATATTAAATCAATTTTTATTCGTTAAGTGGCCGACTTGTCGACGAATATACAAATCACTGTTAGATTGGCGTGGAGTAGGGTGCTTTATTCGTTCCCCATGATTCTGGATATATCGGACATACCGGATATACCGGATGTAATGTGACCGGTATACAAGATATACCGGTCACAGTGATCGATTTTTTGTGTGATCGGTATGGGATAATGATTTTTCTTTTAATGTTCGCATTCATTAGAACTCTGCAATTCGAACGACCTAACTTCAGTATCATTATGGAAAAAACGCGTTTTATTACAGGAAACCAATTTTTCCTAGTGTTCATTATAATGGGTGTTTTTTTTCGACGTATATAACTTTGAGTTGGCATTACTGTTCAAAATGGCGACCGATTTAACAGCTGTCAAGTGATTTATTCTCAGTTTGGTTTGGCAATTTATCATGAACAACGCTTGCAAATAGTGCAATTTTATTTCGAAAATAATGGTTCTGTGCGGAATACGTATCACGCACTACGTCCATTTTATTTTGTTTAGCGATGAAGCGCACTTCTGGTTGAATGGCTACGTCAACAAACAAAACTGCCGCATTTGGAGTGAAGCTAATCCTCAAGTGTATGTCGAAACACCGTTACATCCAGAAAAACTGACTGTTTGGTGCGATTTATGGGCTGGAGGAATCATTGGTCCGTACTTCTTCAAAAACGATGATGGCCAGGACGTAACAGTCAATGGTGATCGGTATAGAGCCATGATTACTACTTTTTTCATTCCTGAATTGAACAACCATGATGTCCAAGAGCTGGGGTTCCAACAAGACAGCGCAACATGTCATACAGCTCGTGCCACAATCGATTTATTGAAAGACACGTTTGGTAACCGCCTAATTTCACGTTTTGGACCTGTGAATTGGCCTCCAAGATCTTGTGATTTAACACCGCTAGACTACTTTCTGTGGGGCTATGTAAAGTCATTGGTCCATGCGGATAAGCCACAAACCCTTGACCATTTGGAAGACAACATTCGCCGTGTTATTGCCGATATACGGCCACAAATGTAGGAAAAAGTCATCGAAAATTGGACGTCCAGATTGGACTACATCCGAGCCAGCCGTGGCGGTCATATGCCAGAAATCATATTTAGAATATAATGCCACAAGATTATCTTGCGGATAAATAAAATTCATGTCAATCGAATAATCCATCGTTGTTTTATTGCAATTTAAAGTTCTATAGCTCTAAAAAAAACACCCTTTACAATTGTACCACTTCTGAAATCTTGGAGGATTTGGGTCATTACATAATGGCTTTATTACTATCATTTATCATTTGTTCTCACAATTATTTTTAACAGTATCATCTGTGAAATAATTGAAGAGTCTAAGAGTCATTTTATTCAATATCTATTGAACGTTGTCCTGTCAGATATTTGATTTCTTTTGGATGACAGAAATCGATATCGAAAATATGAAGAGTAGGTACAGGATGTGTCAAATTCGATGCTTCGATTCCTGACGAAATGATAGAGCGATCTATTCGTAGAAAGAACGCCCAAAAATCTCAGATTTTTCATCAATAAAACATCAGAAAATGTGGTATTTGCTTCGAGCTTTTCAGGAAAGAATCGATGTAGCTATACCTATATCACTAGAATAATTATCTAGAATTTCCATCCCTATGTAGTTTGGTTATTATTGAAACAACACCAATTAAGTTGTTATTATACATTTTTTCATCACATGATATTTCAATGAAAATCCTCAAATACGTAAAAATAACTTACATCGCTAATTATTCCACTTGAAGGAAATGAGCCAAAATATCTGAGTTGATGGTTGAGCGATGTAAACATATGGGTGCATTACAATTCACGAGAGGCAGAGTTGAAGGCCGCTTAAGGTCATGAGAAATGACCGAGATTACATCGAAGAAGAAGATGAGGATGTCACGAATGAAGTGGCTGGTGAAATTAGGAGCTACGCATGAGAAGTATGGGTGATAACCACCAATGTGGGAACTCATTACTCAAGCAGTCTATTTTAGTTGTCTGTATCAGTGTTTCATCTTTTTTTCAACCCTCTGGGAATTTATCGATCTGGGACTATCAACCACAAAATTAAATGATACATCAGTAATCGTTTCACTTCTATTTTCAGAAAGAAAGTTCCCATAGCAATAAAACATTCAAGCTGGCAAATTCAACAATTTGCAATGGCCTAAAATATGTAGAAAGTGCGTAATGAGAGAGAGAGGAATCGACTGATGCAACATAGAAGTGAGATGCATGACGTTTTGATCAGCTGACTGAAGTAACAATGAAGGTTTGGATTGGTTCTACATATTGGAATAATCAATACTATCCTATCATTGGTTGAAATTCAAACTTCTCAACTCATGGTCATGTACTGAAGTCTCAACCTTTCTCTCTTCAATGTTGCAGTCAATGCTCTGCAATGCACGATCGCCCTAGGGCTTATTAATGTATTATCAGATCATTGTTTTTCATCGGCCAAATTTCAACATTCATCAAGTTCAAGATAGCAAGATGCGTTGTAGATCGCAACGTATTGGTCGTTCATTCATTCGAAAAATAAGCGACCAAGAAGAGGATAGATTCGGAAATATTTCTTCGAAAGAAATTCTTAACAGAATTGCCAAACTGGTGCCTCTCAATAGGAAAGTCTATGTGGAATCAGTTTTCGGCATTTCTGCTGAACGATAACTATACTCTACACACTTTTAATATGAAGAAGAAAAACGGCAGATATTATTAGGGAACACCACTGCACAGATGTTTCAAGAAAAGTTTTTTAAAGAATATGATTGAATGAT
Source organism: Harmonia axyridis (assembly GCF_914767665.1). Taxonomy (NCBI): domain Eukaryota; kingdom Metazoa; phylum Arthropoda; class Insecta; order Coleoptera; family Coccinellidae; genus Harmonia; species Harmonia axyridis. The sequence continues at coordinate 11,635,246 of NC_059502.1, read as the reverse complement.
TAAACTTTCCAAGACTAAATTTTCAAATCAGCTCATTTGGCTAGGGGTTCAAAGCGTAGAAAGCTGCAAACTTTACCAAAGAAAAAATCTAGTTCCAGAGCCTTCCCGACCGAAGAGTTTTTGAGAATGGTCGATGAAGATAAGCTAGATGGGTTCAATTTTTCCATATATGCCCTTTGGATTGGCTTGGCAATTGGCATGATAATAAAGCAGCTAATTTCTCAATTTAATACTTACAAAAAGAGTTTGATCTTCTGAAGAACTTCACTGGGCGGTTGAAAAATAAACCAATATTTTCCAGAACTTCCTAAGGTAATTCGAAAAAATAATTGAGCAGTAAATAATATGATTATCCACACCTGCCCGATGAAAAGTTCAAGACTTTATAATTATCTCCATCTAAAAACTTACACTCCCTGAAACAACACAAGACCACCTCATTCTTAGCTCAACAAACAATACACCCTCTCATTTGCCACAGCTAGATAAAAAAGTCATGACGCTGTTTAATATAAAGGAGGCGTTCAGATGAATAACAAAGTGATACATGCAAGTTTACAAAGGACGAAGAAAAAGGGTGGGTCTCTCTTATGGCTTGTCTGATACCTACATTAGCTACCAACCCCTTATTTAGCACTTTTTATGCCTCGTTTCCATCAACAATTGAAATAACACACGTGAGCGTAGTCAGTAAGATATTGGGATAAACGACTCTGTTTATGGGGACTCCTATGAATGACTGTACTACAACTGTCCAGCCGCCTTTTAAGAATAGGTACGATAAATTAATCTATGATTATTTTACTAGTAAAGGGTGTTTTTTTTTAGAGCTATAGAACTTTAAATTGCAATAAAACAACGATGGATTATTCGACTGACATGAATTATATTACATTTTAAATATGATTTCTGGCATATGACCGCCACGGCTGGCTCGGATGTAGTCCAATTTTCGATGACTTTTTCCAACATTTGCGGCCGTATATCGGCAATAATACGGCGAATGTTGTCTTCCAAATGGTCAAGGGTTCGTGGCTTATCCGCATAGAACAATGACTTTACATAGCCCCACTGAAAGTAGTCAAGCGGTGTTAAATCACAAGATCTTGGAGGCCAATTCACAGGTCCAAAACGTGAATTAGGAGGTCACCAAACGTGTCTTTCAATAAATTGATTGTGGCACGAGCTGTGTGACATGTTGCGACGTCTTGTTGGAACCACAGCTCCTGGACATCATGGTTGTTCAATTCAGGAATAAAAAAGTTAGTAATCATGGCTCTATACCGATCACCATTGACTGTAACTTTCTGGCCATCATCGTTTTTGAAGAAGTACGGACCAATGGTTCCACCAGCCCATAAAGCGCACCAAACAGTCAGTTTTTCTGGATGTAACGGTGATTCGAAATACACTTGAGGATTATCTTCACTCCAAATGCGGCAGTTTTGTTTGTTGACGTAGTCATTCAACCAGAAGTGCGCTTCATCGCTAAACAAAATAAAATGGACGTAGTGCGCGATACGTATTCCGCACACAACTACTATTTTCGAAATAAAATTGCACTACTTGGAAGCGTTGTTCAGGCTTGAGCCTATTCATGATGAATTGCCGAACCAAACTGAGAATAAATCACTTGACAGCTGTTAAATCGGTCGCCATCTTGAACAGTAATGCCAACTTAAAGTTATATACCTCGAAAAAAAACACCCTTTTGGTTACCTTTCGAACTACTGAACTGATTCGTTTAATGCTTTGATATTTCTTTTTATATTTCGAAGAATAGCATGGCGGTGGAAGAGAGAAGGTTGTTGAAGATGCGGAATTGGAGGCATTAGATACTCGTGTCAAACGCAACAAGAATTAGCAGATCATTGGGAGTGTCGCAACAACCCTTTTCAAAACGCCTGAAAGTCAAGGTAATGATGCAGAAACAAGAAAATTGGGTGCCGTACGAGTTGAAGCCGAGAGATATTGAACGGCGTTTGTTTGCTTGTGAACAGCTGCTTGCAAGGTGAAGATGGAAGGGATTTCTGCATCGCATTGTGACTGGAGACGAAAATGGGTTCATTACGATAATCCTAAGCGTAGAAATCATGGGGATATCCCGCCCATGTTTCCACGTCGACGTTCAAACCGAATATTCATGGTACCAAGGTCATGCTCAGTATTTGGTGGGACCGGCTCGGAGTAGTGTATAATGAGTTGTTAAAACCGACTGAAACAATCACGCGCTATCGTTATCGAACGAAATTGATGCGTTTGAGCCGAACATTGAAAGACAAACGGTCGCAACACATCGAGAGATATGACAAAGTGATTTTACAGCATGACAATGCTCGACCCCATGTTGGGAAAGTGGTCAAGACATTTTCAGAAACATTGGAATGAGAAGTTGCTTCCTCAGACTATCACTTGCTTTGACGAATGGCAAACGGCCTGGTTGACCAGCACTTCAGGTCTTATGAAGAAATAAAAATTAGATCGATTCGTGGATCGCTTGAAAAGATGACCAGTTCTTTCAACGCGGGATTCGTACGCTGCCCGAAAAAAAGTAGTAGCTAGCGATAGACAATACTTTGAGTCATAAATTTATAGCTAGTTTTTCACAATAAAGCCTCGAATTTCGGGAAAAAAACGGCGGAAGCTTTACCTATGTATTATAATTTTATTTACAATTAACGTGTTCTCAAAAGTCCCAGCATAAGACTTCTTACAAAGTTTTTATACGATATTTGCTATCCACTCTTTAGCTTATGATTTTTTTGTAAAGTCATTATAATATTGTATACAACATCCTGTACTAGTATTATACATATACCTAGGTATTATAGACAAACTGTTTTGTGCTTCCAATAATTGTACCTAAATTCAATCGCAATCTAGACAAAAAACTAGATAGGATGCAATTTTTTGATGAATTTAGTATATTAGTACATACTATTAGTAGCTAGTATTAGTTCCCAGCTTTTGATATCACAATGCAAATAAATAACGTCAAGAAAACAGAGATTGAAATGGGTATAACATTCGCACACAAAGCTTTTTCTCAATTATGTAATTCTTTGTCATGACTATCACATATGAAGGGACGAAAATTCAGTCAAGATTCATCGTTCAATATACGAAGTTAACCGTGCCTTCTTATGAATCTAATCCTTTGGAATGGTTCTCCTATTGTGTTGGGAGGGATGGTTCTAATCTGAAACGTCTGTCCGAATAATAAGTCCAGTAGCAGCTGGCTATTCTATCGTATTCACTAGAACATGAATATGATTTTTAGTTCGAATTCGTAAGAATAGAGGTGGTATACGAAAATGAAAGTATTCAAAGGGTTTGCCTACAGAAATGCGTGAAATTGTATCGGATAAGGGCATGACAGAAATACATTTATGGGTATGGGGGTTGAATCCGTGATTTAGTACATTCTCCTTTCGATTTCGATGAAAAATTGTTTTTTTTATGTTGCTGAGGTTTCACATTATGAAATAATTCGAGTGGTATAAACCATTTCGTCACAATATCTGTTAAAGCAGAAAGTTTGACTCACTGATGACGTATCGGTGGTCAAATTCAATTGTATACATTTATTCGGCCGTACACACCCTAACTCTTAAATGGAAAACCGAGAAACTAAATTTCAGTAGAAACGGATTTGGAATGTTACGTTTATTCGTTGATAGGGAAAATCCGAGTAGGGGTTCCGTGAAACTGATCGTTAGAGATTTTGTTTTCATAAGTAATTGCACAAGTGCATCAAAATTACCGACAATTATGCATAACAGCGTGTTGTCATAAAAACTGCATGAGTTCACCTCCACCTTCGGTGTCGGGCTCTTTTTCCAAAAATGAAAATGACCGAATGCAGTTTTTCAAAGACAACACGCTGGAATGCGAAATTATCCGGTCAATTTGATGCACGAGTGTAATTCGGGGGAATATTTCCCGAATAAACTGTTACATTACTTGTCAAACTGATTTAGAATGGAATTGCCATAGATTCGAACTGTGTAAGATGCATAGAAACTATGCATCTATGAACAGAACAATTATCGCAGTGCTATTTCGCTTCCTACAATGCAATTATCGCTGTAATTTTCGATAATTGTTCTCCATATACATAAAATTTTTGACAGGAGGGAAATATTCGCTGTAATTTTCGATAATTGTTCTCCATATACATAGAATTTTTGACAGGAGGAAAATATTCATAAGTAATTGCACAAATGCATCAAATTTACCGATAATTTTGCATGACAGCGTGTTTTCATAAAAACTGCATGAGTTCATTTTCATTTTTGGAGAAAGAGCCCTCCAACTTCGGTGTCGGGCTCTTTCTCCAAAAATGAAAATGACCGAATGCAGTTTTTCAAGGAAAACAAGCTGAAATGGAAAATTATCCGGTCATTTTGATGCACGAGTGTAATTCGGGGGAATATTTCCCGAATAAACTGTTACATCACCTGTCAAACTGATGTAGAATGGAATTGCCATAGATTCGAACTGTGTAAGATGCATAGAAACAATGCATCTATGAACAGAACAATTTTCGCTTCCTGCAATGCAATTAGCGCTGTAATTTTCGATAATTGTTCTCCATATACATAGAATTTTTGACAGGAGGGAAATATTCATGTTAATTTCATCGATGAAATGTTTCAATTAAAACTGAAATACAAGAACCAAAAAGAGCAAAGTCAATAAAAATATCGAGATAAAATTATCTCATATTTCTCTGAACACAATACTAACGATAAAATTGAAAAATTTCAGGCTTTGCAGCTGTGGCCTAGTCAGTTTTTCCCTGACATCTCGCTTACTACTGCGGTAAGTTTCAGATGTTTCTTCGTAGATTTCAACTCGACGCTAGATCTCTCCGATCCAGCATAGACCTTATCTTTCACGTGACCCAAAAAAAAGTCTACAGATGTTAAATCACAAGATATCGGTGGCCAATTGTGATTACCTCTTCGAGGAATAACACGACCAGGAAACTGCAATTCTTGGAATTGTTTTATTGGTTGTGTGGAACGTAGTGACGTCTTGTTGAAAATAAATGTAGTCTACATCAATATCTTCCAATTCCAGCAATAAAAACTTTCAATCATAGATCGAAAGCACAATCCATTCACAGTAACAGTAATAAGCTAAGGCCCAATCACACCACCATCCCAGAAACAATACCAAACAGTGACACGCTGAGGATGGCTAGCCTTCTCAACAATCATTCTTGGATTTTCAGAACCCCAAATGAGACATGAGACAATTCTGCTTTTTAAAATGGGCCACATCCCTGAAGATCATTTTGTTGCTGCTGATCATCTAGCTTTAGTTTTTGTGTGAATTCAACTTTAAAAGCCTTGAGACCTAAGACGTTATTCAAAATACGTGGTATTATAGTTTGTGGAATTCCCAGGATCGACGAGGAATCGACAAGCCTGCTTTAATTTTGCGAATGACAAAATTTTTACCACTATTGAATTGTAATAAATTTCAACAATTTCAATACGTTGTTGGAGAGTGTATCGTTCCTTTTCAGTAGTGACTTAGTTTTTACTTGACAGATGTCAAAAGATGACAGCTCAGAATCAAAGAAAATTCGAGTTAAGAGCTTTTGAGGGCTATTTAATTCATGTGTCGATTGCGCCTAACATTATAAGATTTTTTCTTGCAATTTGAGTTATTTTGTGGAGAGAGAGAGTAAAAATGAATCATTCTGTAAATTACAGGATTTTCATACTAATTTTAATGTTTCATTTGCTTCATTTTGAATTCAGTTTCATGGCATCCATTCCACGGTAGAAATATTGAAAATAGCAGTTTTGATCGAAATTTTTATTGAACTTTCAGGGAATTGATAATGAGTATATACAGGGTGTTTCCTAAACATGCGGCAAAAATTCAGGGGGTTGTTCCTTGGACTATTCTAAGAATATTTTGTCCTTTGATGATTTTTGAAAAACCTATTTGTTTCGAAGATATAGGGGAAACAAAATTTCAGATAATAACATTTTATTATGAAAAATTACATGAAAATTCAACTCAACCTACAAAAACTGTTGAAAATGACCACCTCTAGCCAGCATACAAGCATCCAATCTTCTCCTCATTGACTGCCGAACCCTTTCAAAAACAAATAATAATAATAATACATCACAAAACGAATTCAAATGAAAACCGTGTTTAATCTGTATTCCTTTACCATCTGCACTTATCAATTTTTAGTCAAAAAACTGGCCGTTTTTAGTAATTGGAATGTTGTTAAACAAATTTAAAAATAAATTGTACCTACTTAGTAAACACAGTGCGGTACGCATTTTTATTTAAACTATTATTAATTTTAAAAATATGAAAAATGTTGTTCGCCCTGTATCTTCGAAACAAAGAGGTTTTTCAAAAATCATCCAAGGACAAAACATGCTTAAAATAGTCCAAGGAACAACCCCCTGAATTTTTGCCACATGTTTAGGAAACACCCTGTATATGGGACAAAAACTTACTTACGCTCCTGGCCAGAGCTTTCTTCAAATTTTTTTTGAGCAATTGATTCAATATCGAATTGACATGAGATCAAGTACCCCTGTGAAAGAAATTAATTGATTGTTTTAAAATTACCCATTTCATTTTTTTTTCAATTTTATCCATTTAATTATTTCATTCAAAATGAAATTATCCAATTTCATACGGAAAGTAAGTATCATTTCTTTATCACTGCTAAGCATCAAATTTTGCTCAATTCCTTCTAATCGATCCAGTTTTCTAGATGAATAGTTCCTCATCCGAGACAGGTGTACCTTTTTCATCAACGTCGTTCATGTTTCTAGGACTTTCATGTAAACAAGCGTGCTTCCCTCAAGAATAGAAACCCGCATCTTTTCAAATGCCAAAAACCGTTGAACCCATCTCTGTATTTACACGTGATTTGAAATGAAATAGCGAAATTTACTCCAAACCACACCCTCCAGAGGGTCTGGATCACCACCTTGAGCTCGCATCCTCTTCACAATGGCAAACAACGTGACAGGTGGGGAATTGAGTTGAGTTCGATATTTTTTTTCAAGAGTGTTATGTTTCAAGCTCTTTTCAATTGATATCAGGTAGTTACATTTCGGAAGCTTAGATATCCCGTTTGAATGAAAAGGAAAGATTAGATGGTTACAGCTAGATTTAATACCGAATTAAATACCTAGTTCAGATAAGTGAGAACTTGCATTTTCGTGAAATAGGGTATTTTACGATAGAAAGAAGGAAAAGAGGTGTGTAATCCAATTTGAGCTATGCAGTTTCATATTCTATAATGTTGAACAAAAATAAAGGAACTAGAAAAAAAAATATGCGATGGCCGGGAATCGAACCCGGATCAACTGCTTGGAAGGCAACTATGCTGACCATTACACCACCATCGCAACTTGGTTGCAATGGCACGCATATTGTTCTCAAGTACTAGAGACTCATCTCTAATGAATATATGGGTCTGTTAATTTATTCAACTTCTGTTTCATTCACTTTATTTTTGTATTTTGGCTACATGCATATGCAAGGAATATAATTTTCATCACAGAGTAATTTTTACGGTAAATATATTGACCTACGCAAAAAAATCAATTCCAAAACAATTATATAAATCTAATAACACTAACCAATGTTAGAATTTTATATATAACCTATTTGGCCAAATATAGTTTCTGAAATGATAGAAAAATTGATGTTTCTATGACTCTTGAATTGAAGATTGGATACAATTTTCATTTTCTATTTATGTTCTGTACAAATTCGACAACAATTTTTGAAAAAAGCGCAAGAAAAAGTTACAAAATATTGATTCATTCGATGCAGTGCAGTAACTCAAAATCATTACCAGTTAAAGAAAATTGTGTTGTTAATAGATTTGGAAATTAATTCTATGGTAGAGTTAAGTCATAGAAATACATTATAACAAAAGTATCAAACGCACCACTGCTTTAACAAGTAGAACGAGTGTTTTGTAGTAGTTAATGGGTAAATGTGATATTTGATATTTCAGCTTGAATATCTGAAAGAGGTATCATTTTTCTTTAATAAATATTCATCAGAATCGTTTCAGAATAAGTTGTCCATGGCAAATATAGCATTTCCGTCTATCTTGCAAACAAGAGTAGGTAATTCAAATATTTCTTTTCAAATCATTTATTGAGAATGATTGAAAATTGATCCAATCAAAAAAGTACTTAATTTATAAGTTTCAAAAGTAGAAAATGATTTTCTCGTATCCAAAAAAAAAATAGTGTAACTAATTTCTATTTTGTTATTATCCGTAGGAATGCCTAAGACTGGAGCTGACTATAAATGAAATCAATAAACAATATAAGCTTATAACCAGATCAATTCAGCCTTGAAGTTTACGTACAAGAATGTAAGTATATGTACATCAACATTACCATAATACCCTTGATAATGAATTTGAATTCCTAAAATCCAACCACTTCATTGACATTCATGAAAATAATAAGCGGAAATCGTTTCAAAATAATAACGCAATGGAATGTTATTTACCCTTCCGGGTGTTACATACAATTTAGCCTCAAATTTATGAAACATCGAATCTCCAGTCGACTTGGATTTTGATAAATGTCCGATTTGTTCTTAACTCCAGGGTACAGTTCTAGTTCAGATCGCCATATTTTATAACCAATTAGGAATCATTATTTTTGAAAGGTATAATTTCATGAGGAATGGACATATTGATTGATCGATTGGGGTATATAAATCACAAAAATGGAAGAAAAGAGTAGGCATTAAAATTTTTTATAACGATTGAACTTTATTCAGCTAAATGTACTACTTTCGAAGAGACGAAGATAGTTCTTTGACGTTTCGTGATCATAGAAAATGAATGAGGAATAGTAACATAATATTTGAGGGGTCAAATTTTTAAATTCAAAATTTAGTGCTTATTCTTTTCCATTATTTCTGTTATTTTTGATTCAATGAATATTCTTCTCTTAGTCTTTTTTTTTAGAAAATAGTGACTAGTGATTAATTGTGCTACCATAGGGTTCGTTATTGAATTGCTTAAATATAACAGGTGTTTTTTTACGAGGTATATAACTTTAAGTTGGCATTACTGTTCAAGATGGCGACCGATTTAACAGCTGTCAAGTGATTTATTCTCAGTTTGGTTTGGCAATTCATCATGAATAGACTAACGCCTGAACAATGCTTGCAAATAGTTTCGAAAATGATGGTTCAGTGCGGAATACGTATCGCGCACTACGTCTATTTTATTTTGATTAGCGATGAAGCGCACTTCTGGTTCAATGGCTACGTCAACAAACAGAACTGCCGCATTTGGAGTGAAGCTTATCCTCGAGTGTATGTCGAAACACCGTTACATCCAGATAAACTGACTTTTTGGTGCGCTTTATGGGCTGGTGGAATCATTGGTCCGTACTTTTTCAAAAACGATGATGGCCAGAACGTTACAGTCAATGGTGATCGGTATAGAGCCATGATTACTAACTTTTTCATTCCTGAATTGAACAACTATGATGTCCAGGAGCTGTGATTCCAACAAGACGGCGCAACATGTCACACAGCTCATGCCACAATCGATTTATTGAAAGACACGTTTGGTGACCGCCTAATTTCACGTTTTGGACCTGTGAATTGGCATCCAAGATCTTGTGATTTAACGCCGCTAGACCACTTTCTGTGGAGCTATGTAAAGTCATTGGTCTATGCGGATAAGCCACAAACCCTTGACCATTTGGAAGACAACATTCGCCGTGTTATTGCCGATATACGGCCACAAATGTTGGAAAAAGTCATCGAAAATTGGACGTCCAGATTGGACTACATCCGAGCCAGCCGTGGCGATCATATGCCAGAAATCATATTCAAAATGTAATGCCACAAGATTATCTTCCGGATAAATAAAATTCATGTCAATGAATAATCCATCGTTGTTTTATTGCAATTTAAAGTTCTATAGCTCTAGAAAAAGCACCCTTCAGTTATGTAAAATGAATCAAATCTGTTTTCGTTGCTTGCATGAATGGAAATAAATGAAAAACTGAAACTTATGGAATAAAACGGCCCCACAAATCGATTATATTTTGATTAATGCCTAGAATCAAGCAATAAACAATTTCAGCATCCCAATAATCATTGAAATTCCTCTATAGAAACTTATTCAAAAAAAGTACATACTTATGCCTCTTCAAAAGTTAAAAATTCATTCAATAAATTGTTAGTATATGTATATGCTCTCTCCATCTCCATCTAATACTTCAATTGAAATACCCCTCTTGTCAATATTTCAATAACATAAAGCAAGTATGTAGTTGAAAAGAATAATGTAAATATATTTAAGTTTGATTCTTCTATTCTAGACTTAGTAGCAAGAACACTTCAGTACAATTATTGACAGAAACCAATCCTTCACTTCAGACTGGGATAAAATTAACATACAGAAATTGATACTCACTGTATAATGAATGTTAACAAAGGTGCTCACTATGAGCACCTACTTCACAAATATCGGATTTCAGAAATAGGAATGCTTTCAAATTAAAATCTTGACCATTTCATAAATATTAATGAAAGCCTTCGAGTATCCTCAAAATAAAGGTGTGTTTTACCAGTAGTCACATTATAAATATTAGTTCTTGTCATTCATAGATGCTCGAGCTTGAATATTAGCATTGCACCAAATTTTTTCTCTTCTCACTATAAAAAAAGGAATAAGGGAAATTTCCTGATTTCAAATGCCTTCTCGGGAAAAATGACTCTGATTGAAGGATTTCCAAGATTTCCAAGGCTCCATATCCTTTCATTGAAATAGGCGAAAATTCCATAGAATTTATAGATGAAGATTTTTTTCGGGGAGATTTTTCGAAGCAAATGAATCTTTTGTTCTGAGGATCACAACACAACCAGAATATGCTTCTCAATAAATTCATTTCTCAACGATTTTTGTTGAATTTTTTGTTTATACTGTTATTTCTGTTTTCCATTGTTTCAGAGACGCGATAGTCAATTTTTTTTTTCTTATGGACGCCATATTGGTTTTCCTTATGAGGGGAAAAAGAAAAAAATTACTTTATTAAATCACAATGTGTCACACTCTACGAAAATATCGAGTCTAGGTACGCAAATTTGAAGAGTTGTTATGTGAAATCATCACTCGACTATCGCATCTCTGAAACAAGGGAAAACAGAAAAAAAATTAATACACTATTAGCAGCTCTATATTGGATAATGGCTATAAACCATATTTCGTGAAGTTATCTCCAAAAACAAATGAGTTATACAGAAGAAAAAGAAAATCTCGATTTTCAGTTTTTTCGAGATATCTCGGAAACCAATGGAGATATTTCGGAACTGTTCACACCAACACAATCATCCCTTAATTACGCAACTTTTTGTAATTTAAGCCACCCTATCTATCTAACGGTTTTCGATATCCCTGTAGTTGTCCTCTAAATAGTTCAAACGCTGTATATCATAATAAAATACACATTATTCAACATATCTACACTCTAGAAAGAATGTTTCGATAATGTGGGTGAATCTCGTCAGGTCCTCAACTAATTTCGATTTCTCTTCTAACGAATCAATCACGAAATCAGTTTGGACCAAATAATTGATCCAATTCCGAATGAGTATAATAATTAAACATTTCCATATTAATTTATTGGAAACTCGTCATAACCAGTCAATTAAAATCAACGTTCGTCCAAGAAACACCCCGTAGGCATCACAAGGTTGATTTCGATCTAACCAAAGACAATTTGAGTAAGATTTTTTTCATCGATAATGAAAAATAGAACCAGCTTCGGCACATCAATCAATGCTTAACGGGATTATTATATTTATAATAACTAGATCTCGAGGGGAACGTGCTAAGACAGCAGGTGGATTTATCTTGATGAGAGCACGGGCTAAAGCGATAGAAATTATGGCCAAATAGCAGATTCGTTCCGTTGACCATTCCGGAATCAGGTTGTGAAAGATGGAGAATTTCATGGAATTTTCGGTTTTTTTTTTATCGCCTTCAGATTGCATGTGATTATTCGCTTCAAGATCTTTGCCATTATTGGTGTTGAATTGTAAAAAATCGATGGGTTTCGGATGAAATGAAAAGTAATTTCAATATAATGATTTTGTGATCTGTTTGAGAAATGAACAAATAAATAAATAACAGATTGGGTGGAACCATTAATATGATTTTCTCTAATTCTGTGGTTATTCCGTTCATTCTTCCACATCTTGTAGAACAAAATCGTGCGAGAATATATCAGAAACGGACAGTTTTCATGGTTATATTTTATTATTATATGTTGGTACTACGAACTTTCCGCCACTGCTTTATCTGTCAATTCATCAATTTGCCTTAAAGAAATCAGTTCGGCCAACCAACATTTTTAATGCAAAAATCACTAAATGATATTTCTTTATGACTTTCAGTTCAGAGGTTTTGAAATGGCTTGCTGCGTCACTACCATTGATCCTGCCAATACTTGTTGCGTTTGACACGAGTCTTGATTAAGTTATGCCTCCAATTCTGCATCATCGAAAACCGTCTCCCTTTCTCCGCAATGCTGGTTTTCGACGTCAAAATCATCGTACTTGAAGAGTTGAAACCACTCTCGGCACGTTCTTTCACTAATAGCGGCCTCACTATAGGGATTTGAGAGCGTTCGATGAGCCTCAGCAGAAGATTTCTTCATATTGAAGGAAAAAGTCAAAACCTCCCGCAAATGACAAGAATTTGGCTCGTAAACTGACATGTTTAATAGAGAATAACTTTATGATGCAGACACAAAATCGAAAAACATCAGAATATCACAGAATTGAGTGAAAGGTACTGTATACAATTCTTTATCGTAATGCCTCCTGTATTAGTGAAATTGGTATTCATCGAAACTGCAAACTGATGTAGCAGAAATTGATCTTTGACAAATAAAAATAATGGGATATTGCAAAAAGCATTGATCACAATTGTCTTCCATCGGTAAAACATGCTTACCGTACTCAATAATTAATGTCCTATTAAACAATATGCGTGCATGAAGAAAATAATAAGCCATGTTGTAAATTATGCATCGTCTCTTTTTGGTAATTTTCCAAAATTCAGTTTATTCTTCCTACGTAACGACACACTGGAATGTCTGTCAAAAATACACGGAATCATAGAATGCCCTTCCATTAAAACCAAAAAAAAAGGGGAATACATCCGACTAGGTATTAACACATAATGACATCAGGAAACGTCATAACATTTGATTCTACTCATTCATGAATTTATCGCAAGAAAAACTCCGTAGGAAAATTTCTTTAACATCTGGCGTAGCTGTTGACAGGTTCAAGACTAGAGGGAGCCCTGGTTAAGATGAGAAGGCCGTATTTAAAAGTGCAGTTTGATAATTAAAACGGGTCTCATTGAAGGGGACCGATGCTGTTAAGCTGTGCCGGAAAACAGATACGGCCACTCGTGTAAGTTTAAGCCTCGGGACGTTCTCGTGGGACCGGCCCATAAGAAGGCGGCATGTGGATTCATTTACGATTGTGTTGGGTAATAATAAACAAAGAAAAAATTGTAGTATTAGGTTTTGTGTTCATTGGACTTTGCGTAATGGTGCATTAGAGGAAAGCGACAGTCGATATTTATGTTATTGGTTACAAAATGGTAGATTATATACCAAGGCAATAAAATGCTTTTTTTCGAGGTGCGTTTTTAGACCAGGAGCGAAGCTTGAGAGCACTGATGAAAAAAACATTACTAAGGTGTATACTATTTTTTGCAAGATCTGATTGTGCAGCTACCTACGACTTTAATCAGAAAACGAAAAAAACTTATTTAGTTTAGAAAATGAATCAATTGTCAGTAGTAAAATCCCTATAACATTTATAATATTAAGCCAATTTAAAAGACCTCGGTCTGATGCACAGATGGCAGTGCTAGTATTAAATCCATATGATTTTTAGTTAGTACCAACCTTCAAACGATACGTGTCAGAATTTAACAGCAGTCCGACCATTAGTTTGTGAGATATTGCGTTGTGAGTGTAGCTACTTGTGTTATTCGAAAAAAGATGAAATGAAAGAATTTCGTGTGCTGATAAAATATTGCTTTTTGAAGGAAAAAAATACAGTTGAAGCAAAATCTTGGCTTGATGAAGAGTTTCCGGGGTCTGCACCAGGAAAATCAACCACCATTGATTGGTATGCTAAGTTTAAATGTGGTGAAATGAGCACCAGAGACGGCGAACGTAGTGGACGCCCAAAAGAGGCTGTCACCGTAGAAAAAATTGAAAAAGTTCACAAAATAATTTTGAATGACCGTAAAGTGAAGTTGATCGGGATAGCAGACAGATATCATCTGAACGTTTACATCATATCATTCACGAATATTTGTACATAAGAAAGCTGTGTGCAAAATGGGTGCCGCGCTAGCCAATCGATCAACGTGCTTATGATTCTGAGCATTGTTTGAAGCTGTTTAAGTGCAATAAAACTTAATTTTTGCGTCGATATGTGACAATGGATGAAACACGGCTCCATCATTTCACTCCGGGGTCCAATCGACAGGCAGCTGAGTGGACTGCACACGATGAACCGAATCCAAATCGAGGAAAAACACAACAGTCAGCTGGCAAGGTTATGGCATCAGTATTTTGGGATGCGCAAGGTATAATATTCATTGATTACCTCCAAAAGTGCCAGACCATCAACAGCGATTATTATATAGCGTTATTGGATCGTTTAAAGGATGAAATCGTTAAAAAACGCCCCATTTGAAGAAGAGAAGGTGCTGTTTCATCAAAAATGCGCTGTGTCACACAAATCAATGGAAACAATTGCAAAATTGCATGAATTGGGCTTCGAATTGCTTCTGCATCCATCGTATTCGCTAGATCTGGCCCCCAGCGACTTTTCCCTATTCTCAGACCTCAAAAGAATGATCGATGGAAAGAAATTTTGCGCCAATGAAGAAAGACAAATCGTACGACAAAAATGGTATCGAAAAGCTGGAAGATCGCTATAATCGCTGAGTAGCCCTCGAAGGCAACTATGTTGAATAAAAAAATCGAATTTTGATAATTCGATAAAAAGAAATATTGCTAAAACAGTATCCGTGATTGCTATTTTGCTGAAACCGTTTTACATCATTAATGACATATGTACATTCGTTTTTACAATAAAATAAACATCCATTTCTCTCAAAACATACTTGTTTTTTTTTTTCAATATTGAAATGAAACCCTTCAGAAGTATTCTCAATTTGAGGACTAACGCATATGCAGTAGCAGTTAATAGTATATCTTATTGCTATCATACATGGAATTTCTCGATTGTATATCACAAACTCAAGTAGGTTGTTGGCTCGGAATACGACACTGCAATTCTCTTCAAAGGGTCTACCATCTTTAATTGAATAAAATACAGGAAAAAACCGAGAAATGTTAATTTGAAATTCAGTAGGAATAAATATTGTCAGTGGCATTATCTTACTAATCCGAATAAGGCTTTGAGCCCCCAAATAGGGACATCAACGGCCTTGATGTATTGTGGTTTTTATATTTCGCATGAACAGCCAGATCCCCGTGCTTTTTCAGGAGCAGGCACGTACTATCGAAGAATTTCCGTTGTTTTTAAGTATCGCTGGGTATTGTTCTTTTCAGGGTGGGCCAATCGTGTCGGTTCCCAATTTTGGATGGCCAGGACAGCATTAAGGTCGTCAAAAAATACGATAATATCTAAAAGATCTGAATTAAAAAAATTACGCGTGATGGAGGGCCATTAGAGTATAACATCCAAACAAGTAAGATATTTAGCTTCAACGAAAATGAGAATTTGCCCAAATTTCGATCATAATTCAAAACCTAAATTTGATCTCTTCCAAAGAGTAATAAACATAGATAGAGGGAGTTTGCACAATTTTCACATGTCCCCAACATGGTTATATTACGTTGTGGGATAGTGATATACATATTTCCAAATCCACAATTTTGCTATATCGTTATGAATGTATATTATATTGAATGAAATATAAAAGGTGTTTTTTTTTAGAGCTATAGAACTTTAAATTGCAATAAAACAACGATGGATTATTCGATTGACATGAATTTTATTTATCCGCAAGATAATCTTGTGGCATTACATTTTGAATATGACCGCCACGGCTGGCTCGGATTTTCGAAGACTTTTTCCAACATTTGTGGTCGTATATCGGGAATAACACGGCGAATGTTGTCTTCCAAATGGTCAAGGGTTTGTGGCTTATCCGCATAGACCAATGACTTTACATAGCCCCACAGAAAGTAGTCTAGCGGTGTTAAATCACAAGATCTTGGTCCAAAACGTGAAATTAGGCGGTCACCAAACGTGTCTTTCAATGAATCGATTGTGGTACGAGTTGTGTGACATGTTGCGCCGTCTTGTTGGAACCACAGCTCCTGGACATCGTGGTTGTTCAATTCAGGAATGAAAAAGTTAGTAATCATGGCTCTATACCGATCACCATTGACTGTAACGTTCTGGCCATCATCGTTTTTGAAGAAGTATGGACCAATGATTCCACCAGCCCTTAAAGCGCACCAAACAGTCAGTTTTGCTGGATGAAACGGTGTTTCGACATACACTTGAGGATTAGCTTCACTTCAAATGCGGCAGTTTTGTTTGTTGACGTAGCCATTCAACCAGAAGTGCACTTCATCGCTAAACAAAATTCGCTTATGAAAATCGGGAACAACGTCAATCTCATTTTGCACTATTGGCAAGCGTTGTTCAGGCGTGAGTCTATTCATGATGAATTGCCAAACCAAACTAAGAATAAATCACTTGACAGCTGTTAAATCGGTCGTCATCTTGAACAGTAATGCCAACTTAAAGTTATATACCTCGAAAAAAACACCCGTTATTTATTCGAGTGATTACTGATTGAATATACAAATTTGAATATTTGGAATCCGATATTCTTCCTAATTGTCGAATTTATAATAAGCCGAATATTTATTATCTTCTGTATCTACCTGCTGAAATCCAAGATTTGGCAACTTTTGCTCTACTAGTGTTATCGGTTGTTTCACGTTGTTTGGCGCGTTGTTTGTTTTCTGAATTTCTGATATATTTAGGTATTCATCTCAACATATTTTGAGTTGAATTGAAACGTTGATTCACTATGGGACATAACAAGTACGTTTTTTGTGGAGAAACTCGCGAATTAAGTGAAATATCGTATCACTGATATATTTTCATTTCCGCGCGCTTCATGTAAAATTTGATAGATCATGTTGGGACGAAATTGGCTTCAATACCAAATCACTGCTATTCTGATCATCTTGATACGTGATTCCATACAAAATATAATCAAATACCACAGCATTTTTTCACCACATTCATTCTACAAAAAATCAAGCATGCATTGACTTTCATTGTTAGATTGATGAATGCAGGTATTTTCAGAACTTCCACCATTCCTATGTGACTCTCCAAACGTAGTTAACTTTAATTGTCCATCCCTGCACTGTCATCTAATTCCATATTAAGACGACTGCCAACATTACAAAACCGGTAGTTAAAGTTCGCCTTTTAAAATCGATCGGTATAGTTGGCATCCTCACTCGAAACAGAAGGCACACGTGCCTCAAATTACAACCATGAAAATGTTTGCCTCTTAAGGGAAATTCACCTCTGGACAGTATATATTCTTGTTCATCGATTGAAAGAACGGCAAGAAAGTTTAATTGTAGCCATATTGTTCAGATCATAAATCGAATATAATGAGTAATAAGTGTTCAAGCTCCAAGGAGAGAGGGTTTTTATTCATTTTTTGCTATGAGTTTGTCGAATTGAAATTATTCAGGAGGCCATAGAGAACCTCCTTATTCAAACAATCACAAAAACGTCATTGGAGCATCGACTTTTGATTCAATGTAGAAAACAAAGTGGTTACAAAATTTCACAGAAAAGTCTTGTTCTTTTTTTATATCTTTTTTAAGATGGTCAAGTCGAAAGTGAACAATCGCATAACATTTTTTCACGTCAATCTCTTGAGCACCCTGTATATGAATATATCTTCAATTTTGTGTCTGTCTGTTTGTCTGCAAATATACGTAACAATGTTGATGAGATTTTCTAGGAGTCTGACATTCAGATCCTTCTTAGTCCAACAAATATTTGGGTTTTTTTTTTAATATTAATTTTGATGTTAGACCCTTCAGAACCTCACAGTTTATTCCAGTTGGGAAACCCGGTTTTATGAAGCTCTGGACGCATTTTTCAATATAAATTTTATATTTCGAAACGACAACTGAAAATTTCAGGGTGTTGAAAATGATAAACCAAAATGAAACTCATCTGCTAAAGGGACATGGATTCTCGTTTTAATTCTTCGAATTTCTTAATTTGTGTTTCATCAATAGGTTAATTGAAAAACAAAAATCTGACCAAAGTCTGCAATATTCAAATTCCAAGAATAGTAATAGTAAGTCCTTCTTGCTTTGTTAGTTTTCTTTCCTCCTAATGCAACATATCAAGTATTTCAAGAATGCACAAGTTTTCGTCTGCTTCCGGTGATACATATTGTCTGTATTGGTCAAGATAGTATTGTTATCTGCTTTATCCTCCAACATCCCTTCAACATTTCTGAACAGTATTCTGATTTCATCGTCTAAGTCTTCATCAGCCAGGTCCAAAGGTATGCTGTTTTCTTTCTTAACCTGTGGATCTGTATTCGATTTTTCAACTTTGGCGACATTGGAAGTTTTTGGAATGAGTGTCTCTGACTTTACTTCACATGGTTCTTCTTTGATATTAGGCATTATGTCGAATTTATGCGAATGCTTATCATTCTCACTGTTTTTGTAGGAGTTGACTTCAGAGGTCATCAGCATGCTGCTGTACAAACTGCAAATTTTGAGTCGGCTTGTTGGCAATAGGTTTTGTGCCGACGTTCACTATTTTCAATCCACTATATGGGATTGAGTACAGTAGTGATGTTCATGATTGTTCGTTGACATGAAAAACCAAAATGACAACTAAATCATATTTATTTTGAGTGAAAGTGGGAATATGTTATAGATCTGTGTGCGATTGAAATCGATGGTTCGTTTAGAGGTTACGTCTTCAATAAATAATAAATACAGGGTGTTTCAAAATTAGACGTGAACCTTGGAGGACGTGTTATTATGACTCTTTTGCTGAAGTTTGAGCTATATTCAGTGATAACTAAAAATCAACAGTTTACGAGATATTTGAGTTCTTCTGATTTTTAAAAGATTTCTTCTAACCTTATCATTTTTCGGCAATTTTTTCTACCGTGACAAAATTTGATTATAATTTTGGATTATTTTCGTGGCCAGCGAGAAGTCCGGATATAATACCGTTAGAATAGACGAAACGAGAAGATTGAGAGTAAATTGCAGGAGGAAACAACTGAAGAAGTAAGAAAGAGGGCACATGCTTGTATAAGAAATGGTGGAGGTCATTTCAAACCTAATTCATGAATACTTTTTCAACTGAAATTTTGAGTTCAATTGCAATAAAAAATATTTAATTCATTATTTTCCTTTTTCTGCTCCTTTCCCCTTTCAAATCAGAATCTGCTGAAACAAAATTAGTGCCTATCTACATTCTGAAGAATTTTTTTTTTGAAATGAAGAAGCAATTCGGCAAGTTTAAGGAGTCTATTCTATCTATTTCAACGAAATAAGAACGCTTCCTTTTACGCTAGAGACCATCGATTTATAAGAGGTTCACACAATTATAAAAGGTGTTCTTTTTAGAGCTATAGAACTTTAAATTGCAATAAAACAACGATGGATTATTCGATTGTCATGAATTTTATTTATCCGCAAGATAATCTTGTGGCATTACATTTTAAATATGATTTCTGGCATATGAAAGTCAAGGCTGACCCGGATATAGTCCAATCTGGACGTCCAATTTTCGATGACTTTTTCCAACATTTGTGGCCGTATATCGACAATAACACGGCGAATGTTGTCTTCCAAATGGCCAAGGGTTTGTGGCTTATCCGCATAGACCAATGACTTCACATAGCCCCACAGAAAGTAGTCTAGTGGTGTTAAATCACAAGATCTTGGAGGCCAATTCACAGGTCCAAAACGTGAAATTAGGCGGTCACCAAACGTGTCTTTCAATAAATCGATTGTGGCATGAGCTGTATGACATGTTGCACCGTCTTGTTGGAACCACAGCTCCTGGACATCATGGTTGTTCAATTCAGGAATGAAAAAGTTAGTAATCATGGCTCTATACCGATCACCATTGACTGTTACGTTCTGGCCATCATCGTCTTTGAAGAAGTACGGACCAATGATTCCACCAGCCCATAAAGCGCACCAAACAGTCAGTTTTTCTGGATGTAATGGTGTTTCGACATACACTTGAGGATTAGCTTCACTTCAAATGCGGAAGTTTTGTTTGTTGACGTAGCCATTCAACCAGAAGTGCACTTCATCGCTAAACAAAATAAAATGGACGTAGTGCGCGATACGTATTCCGCACAGAACCATTATTTTCGAGCTAAAATTGCACTATTTGCAAGCGTTGTTCAGGCGTGAGTCTATTCATGATGAATTGCCAAACCAAACTGAGAATAAATCACATGACAGCTGTTAAATGGGTCGCCATCTTGAACAGTAATTCCAATATTTCAAAGAGTTCGTCATTGCGGAAAGTTGCGAAGAATTAGTTGAATTTTTTATTGAATAATGAATATAGGTAGGTATGCATGATGTAACATTCCGACCAAACATTAATTTTTTTTCACGAATTCTCACATAAGGATATTATTGAAAAAGAATTGTCAAAGGCTGAAAAACGGTTCTTCTAAAATTATTTAAAAATAAAGATATGAAAACGTATTTCGAATTCTTGCATGTGTTAGAAAAGGACGGTAAATCTGAGGAACGTTTGAGATTGGTTCACTCAACCTAAAAAGTGGGGGGATTTCAAAAAAACTGAGGAGAGAGGTGTAATTCAACTTTGGCAGGTCAAGAAAATGCCACGTGGTATAAATCCCTCCCAAGGAAATTTTTTTCGATTATTGTCAGAAAAATACATTATTATTGAATGCCAAAAAAACTAAATGTGCGGTCTTCAAGAGTGCAATAGCCGCATGATTGGGCGAGCTGACCTCACTTTAGTGCTTTTCTCATTTTCAAACAGTTCAGTCAATTGGAGACCCCAACGTCAGATAAGACGCGAAACCTCATACACACTTTCATATGAAATTATGCAATATCTAGTACATTCCACCCATTAAATACTCAATAAAACTTAATTTTACTCCTAAGTTTGTCAAGTAGGGTAAATGCACTGGTTAGCCGACCGGCACTGGTTCTCGACCATTCCGTGATTTGAGATGAAATAATAATAAAAATATAGGTATCATGTAGTACAAAATATTTTCGCGGTACGTGTTCTCGACCATTCTACCCTTCCAAGATAGTTTGCATAGTAGTGGTATAGGTCACAGTTTTCGCGCTAAAAATTAGTTTATAATCGTCTATCATAGAAAAGGGTTCTTTCTCGTCCTCTCTTAGAAAAGTGCTTTGTGATATATGACCAGAAAATAGTAATTATTTCTCGACCAAAGTGGTCGAGAACCAATATGTTACTTCAATAATTGTTTATTTCAACTGATATATTTCTGTTGGATCATTTTCGTTTTTTTTCGATACCCTGATTCATTTATATATCTACTCTCTGAATATTAGTTTGCGACCACCGAATTAACGTTGGAACACTCATTTCTACCCTTTATTTATTCGCGGTCGAGAACCAATTTGATTGTACTTAATTCTCGACCACTGTTGGTCGGTATTTTATATTTTATTTACTCATTAGTTTCTTAATAGATATTAAGAGCAAAATAACCGAATAATGTTGTATGAGTTGCTATTTTGAAATATTTATAGAAAGTGGAAACTTTTGCAAAATAATTTTTTTTTACGTTCCCAGTGTTTCTTACTTGATTACCTCATCTGAAACCCATCTGAGTGATAGGTAGTGATGTCGATGGTACGGTACGAAAGTAAGTACTAATCACTCATCTCGCTCTAAAGTTTTTTATAAAATTTTTAAGTGGAGCGGTCACAATAATTAGTGGTCGAAAACTAACACTAAAAATGGTCGAGAACTCTGCGGCGTGGTCGAGAACCGAAGGTTATTGAAATTTTCTATATATTTTCACATTTCAAAGGTTAAATGCGGAAAGAACGCTCAAAATTATATGACAAATCATTTAAAACTCGCCAAAGAATCGATGAACACCAACACCATTAAAATTTGATAAGTTTATGTGTGAAAAAATCGTGCTCGAAATCGATGTTTCTGTTAACTGGTCGAGATCCAGTGCATTAACCCTATACCATCAGCATTTTGCAATTATGCGGGAACATTCGACAAATTCCACATTACGTACTAATATCCAGATTAGAATCGGTATACCATAACGTGAACACCTGCCATTGAGGCCGCCACTGTTCACGCGGTGTCTATAACAAAGTGCAAAGAAACCAGCCGAGGAACTAATTGTCTTACTAATGAACTTCTTCATTCTCCAAGGGCCCATTTCCAATAAAATGAGCGTTGCCTTTGCGCATTATTCACAACAAAAACAGGCCTCTGCAAGAAATTCTCGGCTTAGAAGTAAGCGGCATTCGGAAATGAAACGATCTTGGATTGCTCGATTCTTGAAGTTTGGAGTGAAGTTGGTCATATTAATGATGCTTAAACACCTCACCCTTTCGAGTCGAAGTAGCTGGACAAGTTGTCGTACAACCAGTATAACACTTTTTTGGAGTGCGTACGTTTGTTTTTGCAAAGGCATCGTTGTAAATTTACTTCTGATAAGTCTTTTTCTGCGGTGTTGTTCTTATTTACGTAAACTTGATAGTAGGATAAGTTGTTACGCAAATATTTGAAGATTTTTATATATTCTTCTCAAATTTCAAGGGTCATGCGATCAACCAGAATTTTGTGTAAAGCTCGTAGAGTAAAAATAAAGGGTGTTTTTTTAGAACTATAGAAATTTAAATTGCAATAAAACAACGATGGATTATTCGAGTGACATGAATTTTATTTATCCGCAAGACAATCTTGTGGCATTACATTTTAAATATAATTTCTGGCATATGACCGCCACGGCTGGCTCGGATGTAGTCCAATCTGGACGTCCAATTTTCGGTGACTTTTTCCAACATTTGTGGCCGTATATCGGCAATAACACGACGAATGTTGTCTTCCAAATGGTCAAGGGTTTGTGGCTTATCCGCATAGACCAATGATTTTACATAGCCCTACAGAAAGTAGTCTAGCGGTGTTAAATCACAAGATCTTTGAGGCCAATTCACAGGTCCAAAACGTGAAATTAGGAGGTCACCAAACGTGTCTTTCAATAAATCGATTGTGGCACGAGCTGTGTAACATGTTGCGCCATCTTGTTGGAACCACAGCTCATGGACATCATGGTTGATCAATTCAGGAATGAAAAAGTTATTAATCATGGCTCTATACCGATCACCATTGACTGTAACGTTCTGGCCATAATCGTTTTTGAAGAAGTACGGACCAATGATTCCACCAGCCCATAAAGCGCACCAAAGAGTCAGTTTTTCTGGATGTAACGGTGTTTCGACATACACTTGAGGATTAGCTTCACTCCAAATGCGGCAGTTTTGTTTGTTGACGTAGCCATTCAACCAGAAGTGCGCTTCATCGCTAAACAAAATAAAATGGACGTAGTGCGCGATACGTATTCCGCACAGAACCATTATTTTCGAAATAAAATTGCACTTTTTGCAAGCGTTGTTCAGGCGTGAGTCTATTCATGATGAATTGCCAAACTACTTTGAGAATAAATCACTTGACAGCTGTTCAATCGGTCGCTATCTTGAACAGTAATGCCAACTTAAAGTTATATACCTCGAAAAAAAATTCACCCGTTACGTGAATGCCAGGCTTACGTCATAATATGAAAGCTGAAAGTTCCTATATGTCCCTAATAAGGTCAGGTGATAGAGGTTGATTGAGATGTCTATTTTCAGCTACATTCAAGGCAGTAATGGCAACAGAGCAATCAATAGCAAACTTGAGCACTACTACAGATTTCAGGTACTCAGTTCAAGTGTTAATAGATAGCATAAATAACAGAGGGCCCAAAACAAAACCCTGAGGTACTCCAGGTGTGATATCATGTTTCTAAGTAGGCTTCAATCTTGATAATCACTTCTTCATTAAAACCAATTTTTTCCCTGGAACACCTTTCAACAGTTGTTGTCAATAGGGCAGAGTTTGAATAACACTCATCAAGTCAATTACTTTGCTTGCAAATTAAAGTTCCTCAATATAAAAATAGTTTTATCTACACACGGAACTCATTTTTATCCATTGTTCATACAACA
Organism: Harmonia axyridis; assembly: GCF_914767665.1. Taxonomy (NCBI): domain Eukaryota; kingdom Metazoa; phylum Arthropoda; class Insecta; order Coleoptera; family Coccinellidae; genus Harmonia; species Harmonia axyridis. Next base: position 11,610,833 of record NC_059502.1, on the reverse strand, counting down.
ACAAATGTAGCGTTACTTTACCTTCAATGCTCCAAAATATTTATATGGATCTTTTGAATTTTGGTACCAATGACAAAAAGGTGGTACACTGACGGTGACATCTGTGCCCAGGACTTATTGAGTGACGTGTTATTCGTGGTCCCAAGGATGTGCCTAATTCATTTTTTTTATAATTCTGATGAATTGGTCAACACGATAATATTTTATGAAGCTTAAAATTGTTATTTTATATTTAATTGCAAAATTCCAACTCGATCGGGTATGTTGTAAGGAAATTATTGGGGAATTTTTTATCAATATGAAATTTCGTACGAACATTGAAATGATTGTTCTCTACCTGGACACGCAAACTCGATCGGAAAAGTAATCAAGGAAATACTCTTTTTTTCCAATATTATTCATGAATTCCCTATACTTATGATTTTAATGAAATATTGCATCAAGCTTAAAATGGTCTTCTGCTCCAGTTTTCTTACTACTAATAAAAAATTTTTATAGTGAAACTGCACTTACCACATACTGCGTGAAAACCAATTAATCTTCAGAAACCCCTTACTTGGTCGAAGGGGTTTAATGATTAAATTAATTCAACATAAAGCTGATGAAGAGAGAAAGTAAGGTCAAGATCCAACAACCAACCACATTGAAGAACTACATATGGATGAATTAACATGCATCCACAGATGCAATCACCAAAGGGGTTCCAACCCTTAATAAGTTGTTATAAGGGATATTAATGGAATGCAGGGATAAAAAATTTACCTTTCATGCTGTGAAGAAATGACTTCAGCCATATGGATACTCATATTTTATGTTTTCATCAGAATTAATGGATTGATTTATACTATATCTATATGAGTGAAGAATCCGGAACAGATCAATACTATCAAAGCATATATATCTACATAAGAGAAACCACTTATAGTGATTCGAATGTTCACAACTAAAATAGAAATACCGTTGGCTCAAGCTGAATTTGCGATTGTAGAGTTCAATAATTTATTTCATAGTGAATTATTCAAATAAGGCTGAATATCAATAAAACTAAACAGGTCGTTTATAATCGTCTCATGGAATATGTATCTTCAATGGTTCTTATCTGAATGCAGCAATATTTTTCGTAATTATGTTAATAGAATTATTTTAACAGATTTTTCAACATACCTGTATTATAATCTTTGTTTTGCGAACTTTTTTTTCTAGTATCAATTTTGATTCAGACTACTTTGCTCACTTTAAGATTTCATAATAACTGTCAAATAAGCTTATCAATAACAACTGCATTGTTATGATGCAGATATAATAAAAATAGCACATAAAATCTACCAATGTATAAATAACAGCCTTTAAAGCGCTTGCATAGTTGTGCCTACTTTTTTATACGCTTAAAGGGTAATATTTAGGCCTTGAAAATATTCTTGACCGTTTTCAATCAATACCTTCAATATATTCATCTCTTCAAAATATAATTTTTTATCCCACCAAAATTGCATTCGCATAAAATAGCCATGATTTGTTCGAAATATGTTATTTATTAATATTAAATATACGAAAGTTAATAAAAGTGCTGCAAATTTTTGATTATGTTTTATGTATTACTCCTATATTTCTCAGAATGATGTAAAATCTATTATCTAATGATTCATTAAGCTGTTTCAGCCGTAACTCTTCGGTAAGTACTTGATCAAAATTAAAACAAGTGTTATTCTTTTAATTTTTTTACTATCAAAAATGTTTGGTATTAGAAAGTATAAAACTTGTTTCAATCCAATTATTCACTCGAAGAATTCTTACTACAGGTTCAAACTCGAGATTTATTGTACCTGTAATATTCCAAATGATATCTGAAAAATAATAAATATTCAGACAGAAGCGGCATATTGTTCTACTTATATGATGTAACAATTTCAGTCAAACCGACAGTCTCCCTTAAAATAGAGTAAACCAAAAATGAAACATTTCTTAAACTTGTCAGTCATTGTACCCTTTTAAACCTGGCTTTATCCATCACGAAGATTTCAAGTGGTAGATATAAAATGTGGGGGTGAACTGTACCCCTAAAAGGTCTCTTAGCCATAACGATTAGATAAGATTTCGTATTCTACTAGAGCATAAATAACATTTTAAGGGATGACTCGTGCTGTCTAGGCAACAGGTTATCTTCGGATCTTATCTGGAAGCACCCCAGTCGAAGTTAACAAATTGGTTTTCTTTCGACAAGGTTCAAATGAAAGAAATGAGGACAGATAAAAGAAAGTTATATTTTTGGGTACCGAACTATTGTCGGTTGTTAGCTTCCCTTTGTTGGCTAGTGACGGTAAGTTACTTTATGACATTTGCGGATACACCTCACTTTCGGTTATGAGCCTGGCGCCTGTTCAGGCGCCGGATTTTGTACCTGCAGTTTTTTTTTATTTTTTTTTATGCGGGAAAAAATCGCATATAAATATTTAAGGCTTCCTCAATTCAAATGTACTTTCAAGAATAAGGCATAAAGTTATTTAATGTTTTTAATAAATATAATATTATTTCTCGATTTTAGGATGGCAATTGCTAAATTATGATAATTTTCAAATTGTGATCGCTTGCTCAGAATCACAAATATATGCTCTGTGAAGTCAATATTTCTTGTATTATACCTTGGCAGTCATTCGAAGAAACCTTATACTAGCCTGAAAATTTCGACGTTAAGTTTTAGATTATTTGGAATTGAATGGGATGGAAAAATTTTTTTTTTAATAAATCGATTTTCAAGATCGATGTGTGGCAGATGGCATCATCTTGTTGAATCCACAAATTCAATTAATGTTGTTCTGTATTGTTCTCAATTGACTCTCACTCTTTGACCTTTTTTTCCAAAAAATATTCCGCCAGCATGAATTTCAGACCACTCAGTGACTATATATGTATGTTATGGAGTCTCAAAAGTTTTATGTGGATCCACAAATGGGCAATCATTTTGATGCAACAATTCAACGATTTCTTAATTAAATGGCATCTACCTACTGAACTCAAATGACATAAAACATAAAAAAAAAATAAGAGTGTTGCCATTATAAACATTTCGAATTGTATCATTCTAATAGGTAAACCAGTATAATATCTTGATTGTATATTCGTGAAACTCAGGTTCAAAGTGTCTATAAGCCCCATATTCTTCTAGATCATTGCCAAACGCCTTGGTCCTTCCACAAATTTAGCAATTTCCTCGAAAATTAATCCTTCTTAAAAAAAATCGTTTATCAAGGTCGTTCCCTAACCCACCTTCGAATCATCTTAATCATAGTGCAAACTGCACGCAAAGAACAATAAATTTGAAAATTGCAGGTAAACTGAGAATCGGGTTCAAAACGCTCAAAAACTAAAGATATAATTAAGTGAATGAATCGCCCACAACTAATGAGGATTTTATCCGATTTATCTTTGAAACCGACAAATCCAACAAAAGACAAACGGAAACACAAGACCATTTAGCAAACCCTACAATTTAGTATTTACCTATTTTCACTATTCAGGTCTGCACCTTAAAGGGCCGATTTGGATTTCTTCAACCGCCATATAATTTGGCGTGAAAGAAATGAGAATGAAAAAAAAAGGGGATGGTAGTTGAGTCTATTCGAATGCCTTTCAAAAGGTTTTTCGCAAAATGGTTGAAGTGATGAAGATGCAGTTTCAAGTGTTTTGTTGATATTAAACATTTCGCTTCGACACAAAAAGCTTTCTGAGTGGCTTTTTTGATAAAGATCTTTCTTCAATGTCTTCTTCACGATATCCAGCCATTCTGTGGTTGATAATAGGAGATTACCTGCCTTAAACGTATTGAGAAGGGTTGCAATTTAGTATTGTGTCTTGTGGATTGAATGGAGTGCTTCTGTTCATAGTGCTAATCTTCAATAGGAAGGTTCAACAAAGAATAAAAAATCGGAAGAGTTGGAAGACCTCTTCAGATAGTACACAAATATGTTGTGCTCATAGGAACAAGGTAAAACATTGTTTGAGAAAATACCATAAGAAATTCAGGAAGAATATCGGAAAAAATTACCCAATATTAATGTGACCAAAACCGATAAAATTAAGATTATTGGTGTTCATATTAAATAATTATTTTGAGCGCTTAAAATATTCTGACTTCATGGTTTCAATATGCTTCTCTCTTAATTATTTTCTTTGAATTTCAAGTTTCGTCTTGGTTATCTCAAACTTCTCAATTTAACAAAGTTAAATAAAATTAGCGTGTTTACACACAATAAGATAACAATTAATGGAAAAGGTAGGAACCGAATAAAGATATCAAACACTGAAATTATAGAATACTTGATATACTTCAGCATCATTAATGTACCTGTACTGAAAATCTGCATATTGGTAGGTACGCATAAGATGTGATTGGTTATATTATTGTTGTCAGTTAGTTCATACAGATGAGGGGTTTTTATGATACGATCCTGCTGAAATTCGGCATAAACATTTAATTTTACATATAAAAGCTAATCTTCAACAGAAACCTTTAGCCCATACTTTCTTGACAGAATGTCTAGTACCTATCTTCATCTACAAATATATTTCTGGTTGTGGCTGAATCTAATCAAATCACATTCAAGCAATCTCTTTGATGTAATAACCATTCTCATAATTAACAGTATTCGAGTGAATTATAAAGTTGATTAACTCATCATCATAATTATAATATGCTGAAAGATTGAAATTTTCAAATAATCCACCATGGGTTTATTATTTTACTTCTGAATCAACTCATTCATTAAAATGTACATATCTACTCTACCATATTACCTACCTTTATGGGTTTGGGGTTTTTCAAAATTTATATCTCCACCAGTTTTAGCAGTGGACTTTGCTACTATTTATTGTTGACAAAGATAAACTGAAATTGAAACAATTTAATGTTCAAATCTCGGCAATCGTCAAGATATGTACAATTTCATTGACAAACGTCATAAAGCAAAAATAATTTGAAGAAAACATATTTTAAGCTCAATTATTTATACATATACCTATCTCTAGTTCCATTTTAATATTTGTAAGGCTGAAATTTGTTCAAGGTGAGTATATATACCTAATTCATCATATCAAACGCAACATCAAATTTTACACTTTGGCTTATTATTGCTTTTTATCAACTTGCTGAAAACGTTCCGAAATCCAATGGAATATTTCAAACTTCGATCACCATTGAATCTATTGAAGCTAAGATTTGGCAGTGAATAAATTAGATTCAGCATATTATATCATATCAATACTTCAATTTTATTATTTGCCTCGATTTAAAACATTCAAATTTAATCGAAAATGATAAGAATATTTTATTGGATTTCGGATCATGCCTATATTAACTAATATTTCTCCGAATAACAATAATAACTATTTCCAGATGGTTCGTAGGAAACCCAAAAGATCGCAATCTTACGAAAGTTTCATCAAAAATGTACATAAGAAGAAGGAAAAGGTAAAGTATTGATTGATTCGAACTTTATTCGAAAATTATTGTTTTTATATAAAATAATTATCACGCACTAACGGAAAACGAACGGAGGTAAATAAATAAAATATCGGACACGCAAAAGTCTAGATCAAGAGATAACCACAGAGAAAAACGATACTGATGAGCTCTAAGAAGAGCGAAACCGGTCTTTCGCCACCCTCGTCGCTACCTATCTCCGATGGCAACACTATTCTGTGTGCTTATCTCTAGATCAAGATCGATATTTTGTTTGATTATCGTCAATTTCAAGTAATGAAAGTAAATGATGAAATTTTCAGTTTCCAGAATTTTTTGTTTAAATAAAATAATTATCCTGCCATACTGTGATGGCTTCATCAGATGTCATATTTTGAAGCACATTCTTAAAATTCTAACAAATAATTCTCTTTTATTGTAGCAGTGGCATGACGTCACGGATGACGAATGCGAGATGCCAACTGTATCCAATTGGAAAACGCAATTTCCGAAGTTAGTGTGCGAGTATATGAACTTATTATCATTGTACGTATTTCATTTTCTCAGGACTTGGCTTTGATTGTTTTCAATTTTATTTTCGTCTGCTATATTCATATTCATCACAATTTTTATATTTCATAAGAATTTAAATGATTAACATTCCACTTTGCAATAAAACGGTCGGAATAGAATCTCCAAAATAGGTTTGCAAGCAGGGAAATGATTATTTCGACAATCTGGCAACAACATTCTTCTTCCATCACTGACGTCATACCATTGCTAAAATAAGTGATCTATATAATAAACTATTCCTCATGTATAGTGTATTGGCTACTACACCGAGACAGATCCTCCTAACACCCCAGCAAGCCTGTCATTATTCGACATTCAACTGTCATCCTCCTCCAACACGTTAACCGCTGTACCGACAGTCTCTAAAATAAGAGAATACTTGGCAGCCATCCATGTAGAAGAAATCGAAGAAGGCTTAGATATAGAAGCCGGAGGTGACACTGCAAGATCGATCAAAGAAACTTATTCCATGAGGAAATTGGTCTATCAAAAACTCTACGATTTTTGCCAATGTTGGCTGAGATTGAAGGGTTTGTTCCCACAAACATACTGCCTCGACAGTAACGAGTCCTTAGTGTCAGAAAAACCACCGGGTTTAGACGAACTCGATGTCTACGTGAAAGGCTTCAAGCTGAAAAACATAGAATCCCTCCAAAAGTTCCTCGCCGAAGAAAAGAAGATTTTGGACAGGATAGCAAAGCAGGAGACAGTCAGCACCTCTGTGACTTCAACTCCTGAAGAAATCGTTACAGAGGAACTAATCAGCACAGTACCTTCATCTCATATCCCATTGCCTTCTCCTTTGTATTACCTTATGCCAGAAGAATATAGTTTACCTTCCTACGAGTTACCCTACGAGATGCCAGAGGAAGAATATGTTGCTCCACCAACTGAGGAGTTCTGGCATTCGAATTCAGCAGTGAGGAAGGCACAAGCCTACTTGAGAAGGCACAAAGTGTTTCAATTCTTCAATTATTTATCGACCATGATCCTGAGTGCAGTTCCTGGTAAGTTTCAAAATTCAGATTGTTAACCAATAAAATATGTTATTGTATCTAAATGTGAACAAGGGCGCAGTAATATTGTCTTCTGATATTACCGATAATGAGATAATTGTTGTCGGAAGGGCCTTAAAGCAAATAAAAATTTCGTGGCTAAGCAACATCACATTATACTTTCCAACATTCAGAGATTCAGTAGTTCTTAAGACACTAATGTTCCAATCCATCCACATCTCTCTGTAGATCCCAGCAAATCTCGACAGACCTGAATCGATGAAAGAATTTTCAGTCATCTCAAGAAGTAAAGTTCACTTGAATGATAATTCTGCTCATGACAAGCGGTATAGCATTCAGAGAAAGGATCAGTCCAAATCAAAGACATAATGAGATTTAGTACATATGAAAAAGGTAGATTATGGTAACCAACCAAAGATTATGGTACACCACGGGAAACATAACTTGGTCTTCACATACCAACCTTTAAACTCTGTTGAAAAATGTGGAGCTAGTCCCAAATAAGTAAGAAGAAGTATTTCATTGAAAGAATTCGATGAAACTATGCCAACTGAATCGATTAATCATAAATTTTTGACAGTATGTGTATGACAGTTTTTATACTATACATTTACTAATCTAATACTATTTTATACTTTTGAATTGAATAATTTATATATTTTTGAAATGTGTAAATGTTAAAAGTCAACACGAAATTCGAAGTTGAAGTAATCCAGTAAAAAACAAACATGACTAGTAAACTGAGCAATGAAGAGGAAGAACGAGAGGTTTCCAGAAACGCAAGTGAGGCTGGTGAGAAATCACCAACGGAGGATTCAGAAGAAACTAGTGGCAAATTTAAGGCTTCTGAAATAGAGGCACCCTTCGAGAGACTCCTAAAAATACCCAAAATAAAATCGACGGAGTTCATAAACAAGATGATGACTAAGGAACCTCTATTCAAGTCCATCTACACTTCCGATAGTTTCACCGATCTTCTACCTGACGAGAAAGCGGAAAAGCTCGCCAGCATCCTGGTGTCCGGTTTCGGACTGAAGAACCTGCAGCAGCTCCAGGAAGCGCTCCAAGCAGATGAGGTGGTTAAAAGTAAGAAGACTGAGGCCGAACAATTTCCATGCATTTGTTCTGAGGAGAGTTCAGAAAAGTCTGAACCTCTACTTCCTCCTATGCCACCTCAGTATTCCCTAGAAGAGAGGATGAGGTATTTGCTCAAGTTGGAGGAATATGTTGAGTTGGAAGGTGAAATGGGTTCTATACCCACTCCAACAGTTGAGGAAGAAGCTGCCGCGGAAGCTCCTCACGAACCAGAGACCAGATCGCCAATGGACAAGGCTAAGCGATACTTGAGAGAGCATAAGGTCTTTCAGTTTTTCCAGTTTTTGGTTTCGCATTTGCTTAGTGCGGTTCCAGGTAAAAAGGATTATCTTGATCTTATGTGTAGTGGAATTTTGTTTGAGGTGAAATGAGCAATACACGTTACGAGACGATTTTATGAGAGACAAACACTTATATTAGTTATGATATTTGAAGAAAATATCAAGGATGATGTATTTTCGGATATCGGCATTCAAAAAATGCATCGAACTTCGGAAATAAAAAGATTTTTCATATTGTTGATGGCAAAAAATCAAATGCTAAAGAGAAATGAATATGGAGAATCAAATTTTGAATTTTTGAAGTGTTTTCGATTCTATTGTTGCTGAAATGTGTATCATGCCCTGAATTTGAATCATTTATTTTGTGCAGAATAGAGTCAATCTATAATTGATATTATTTCTATTATTGTTTCAAACAGATGCTCTAATTCTGTTGCAGAAAATCCAATCGATTATATACTGGCCCTCTTAGATCGAGTATTGCTCTATAGGACCGGATTATTATCCCCACCACTACTGTATGAGAAGAAACATATAGGTGAGTAAATTCCTGGTCTTGAAGCTCTACTTAGAAGGATAATATCTCATCATTTTTTTCAGAGCAGCTCTTCCATTTGATGGATCGTTTTGGTCAAGGATATGTTGATATCATGCAATATAATACAGGTGAATATCTTCGAGATTTGGTATATATGAGCGAGGATCATAACTTCTGATGATGATATAGCTCATGTTCCATATTTGTGTGTCAAATGTTCTATGAACTGTGTGTATATGATAAATAACCATGTCAAACTTCGTACTAAACTTCCTTACGTTGATAGCTTTATCAGTAAATTCAAGCAAAACGATTGAAAATTTTTTATTCATCTTCAGCAATGGAAACCTTTGGAATATGTTCCTACAATAAGAAACCCATAATGAAGAATTCCAGTATGGTGTCAAAAGAAGTTTTCGTGGAGGAAATGTAAGGATTCACTTTTTCATCTCCATAAAAGGACTTGTCAATACCATGAACCAACCGAAATTTTAATTGGGTTTAATTCCATTTGAAAAAATGTTATCAACTTCAGAAATTTCAGAAGGCATGATTGATAATTCTCAAAATTATTATTCAGTTAATCTCAATTGAAAAAAAAAGTGTAATTCTTATATGAATTGCCAGTTCAAAGTGAACATGGTATTCTACTAAAGTTGTAGTGGCAGTGACCACTATTTTTCTGAAGATGATAAAATCGTTATCAAAACTTTCGTTAGACACTTTTTTTGTGGATTACTACAACTTCAGTTCAATATAATTTTCCAGATTCAGTGCAGAACTGGCAATGTTCAACGATTTGATCAGAAGCAGGGTTACCTGCACTTGTGATTTGGCTGCACCACCACCAACCATAATCGACATGGATCTGAGAACACAATCCACAGTTTCTGTGGAAGATAGTCTTACAACTATTCAGTTCAATCCGGTGGTTTCAGTCAGTAAATTCTGGGAAAAACATGGAGATAAGCAGCCGAAAGCTTTCAAAGGCAAATTCTGGGCTGAGTTTGTCCGGGAAGCACAAAGAAGAGATAGTGAAAGGAGAGAAAGCGAACAGAAAGAAGAAACTGAAATTAAAAACTAGTTACCTATATAGAATGATTTATTTTTTGAATTTTTACTATATTTATATTCAGTAAAATATGATATAATGCCTGAAATCTTTTCATACGCCATTTATAATGGAATACTATTGAAATTTTGACGATAATAGTAGTTAATTATACAACATATATACTTGTCAAGTTTTTTTTTAACAAACGTGAAGTTATGATGGCGAGTAATGAAACCTCGGAAGTGCTAAAATATATACTCGATTTGTATACACCATAGAGTAATAAACATAGATAGAGGAAATATACGCAATTTTACATGTCCCCAACATGGTTAGATTTCGTTGTCGGATTGTGATATATTTTCAAATCCACAATTTTACTATATCATTATGAATGTATGTTACATTGAATGAAATATATTTATTTGGGTGATTCCCGATTGAATATGCAAATTTGAATATTTGGAATCTAGATATTTCCCTAATTGTCGAATTTATAGTAAGCAGAATATTTATTATTTTCTGTATCTACCAATTCAAATCCAAGGTTTGGTAACTTTTGCTCTCCTAGTGCCATCGGTTGTTTCACATCATTTGGCGAGCTTGAAGTTTGAGTTTCATATATTTTTAGGTATTTATTTCAAAATATTTTGAGTTGATATGAAACGTTGATTCACTATGGGACATGATAAGTGCGTTCTTTGTTGAGTAACCCGCGAATTGAGTGAAATATCGTATCACTGATATGTTTTCATTTCCGCGCGCTTCATGTCAAATTTCATAGTTCATGTTGGGGACAAAATTTGCTTACTGGAAATGATCTATGTTTATTACTCTGAGGTATACACAAATTTTTTCAAGGCTATAGGTTTTTTGATGTAAAAATAAAAATACCCTGATAAAGATTCCGAAATTTTATGAATCTAGTTGGTGACATTTTTTTATTGATAAAACTATATCGAATGTTTCTGTTCGATCATGCACCCATGGGCCGAGTTCCAAGTATACACTCTGGGCTTTTATGGCACAATCGATACTAACTCAGGATTGCCACACGTTTAAAATTGTCGCATTGTAATTTAGGGTTACATACGATGCATTCCTTCTACTTCTGTATGTTTCCAGAACAATAGGTACAAATAACTCAATGAACATAATTTCCTTATCTGTTTCAGACCATTCAATTACCTCAAGTCAGACCATATGGTCGCGGAAAATATGTATATGATGATGAATACGAAAAGTTCTTGTTTGAAGCTTAGAATGTTATAGAATATTTGTTTTTTTTTCCGGTGGTATTTATCAATCTGGCGTTTGAAAAAAGCACGTAATTTAGAATATTCTGAAATACCTATTAACGTCTTCCTTTGTACTGAGTGTAATCATAATGTAGATACTTCCAATTTCGAAGAACAGTATGCAATCAATACAATTTTGGATTAGGAAGTCATCTTTTTTCTTGGTAATAAATTCACTGAAGCGTATTCATATTTTTCCTGGGATTTATTCAACAGCAAATTGAAGATGACATTTTCTGCAGCTTCAATAATATTCATTATGTTGGTATCCCACACATATCTCAATATCATCATCACTGGAATATACACGTATACAGCGTGATTCAAAAGTTAAGGTCATAACTTTCTGAAGGAATAGTTCTAAAGGGAGTTTTTTTTCGAGGTATATAACTTTAAGTTAGAATTACTGTTCAAGATGGCGACCGATTTAACAGCTGTCCAGTGATTAATTCTCAGTTTGGTTTGGCAATTCATCATAAATAGACTCACGCCTGAACAACGCTTGCAAATAGTGCAATTTTAGCTCGAAAATAATGGTTCTGTGCGGAATACGTATCGCGCACTACGTCCATTTTATTTTGTTTAGCGATGAAGCGCACTTCTGGTTGAATGGCTACGTCAACAATCAAAACTGCCGCATTTGGAGTGAAGCTAATTCTCAAGTGTATGTCGAAACACCGTTACATCCAGAAAAACTGACTGTTTGGTGCGCTTTATGGGCTGGTGGAATCATTGGTCCGTACTTCTTCAAAAACGATGATGGCCAGAACGTTACAGTCAATGGTGATCGGTATAGAGCCATGATTACTAACTTTTTCATTCCTGAATTGAACAACCATGATGTCCAAGAGCTGTGGTTCCAACAAGACGGCGCAACATGTCACACAGCTCGCGCCACAATCGATTTATTGAAAGACCGCCTAATTTCACGTTTTGGACCTGTGAATTGGCCTCCAAGATCTTGTGATTTAACACTGCTAGACTACTTTCTGTGGGGCTATGTGAAGTCATTGGTCTATGCAGATAAGCCACAAACCCTTGACCATTTGGATACAACATTCGCCGTGTTATTGCCGATATACGGCCACAAATGTTGGAAAAAGTCATCGAAAATTGGACGTCCAGATCAGACTACATCCGAGCCAGCCGTGGCGGTCATATGCCAGAAATCATATTTAAAATGTAATGCCACAAGATTATCTTGCGGATAAATGAAATTCATGTCAATCTAATAATCCATGGTTGTTTTATTGCAATTTAAAGTTCTATAGCTCTAAAAAAAACACCCTTTATAAAGCGTGATTCAAAAGTTCAGGTCATAACTTTCTGAAGGAATAGTTCTATTGTAAATGAGAAGTTCTTAAGAGCTGAAGAGATGTTAGGTATAATTTTCATCATAATTCTATAGTTGTTGGAGAGAGCGGACTTTTTTCGATTACCTTAGGAATGCCAACAATTTTTTTCTGATTTTAATGCACCACTTGTAACCCTGCACAGCCAACTATATTTCCCCTAAGGGTTATCAACTGTGGACATATCATTTATTACCTCTGCAAGCGCCACAACGCCAATGCTAGAATTTTAAGCCGCCTTTGCACCTCAATTCGGCCTGGTTGTGATCTGAAGTGGCCAATAAACCTTTATGACTTATAATCCACCTCAAAGGACCGACTCGACGCAAAAACAATAGACCACCCGAGAAAAACGTCCTAAGCGCCGTTTTTGTCACTATCCACCACGACCTTCTAATGGTCGAGCAAATAAACCCATCTGATATGTGGAGAGCTTCGAGTTAACACGTTTTATCAAGGAGGTGTGAACTGACAGTTCGAGAGCGTTAATAGAATTTGAAGATGGCCGCTCACGTATAGGAATTTTTGACGTAATGATGAGAGACGTGGCTTTGCATCATAGAAGGCAATTTGTCGATGTTTCAGATGGTGATAATAAGGATTTTTGATGAAAAACTATCGATAGAATGAGAAAATTTCGGGTTTTTAGGTCTAGTCGGTTTTTCACCTGATGTTCGTCCTTCGGTCTGTTACAGCGTTGGTCATCTTTGGGGGTTCCTTCTCTGTGAGTAACTTCTAAATCCGTGTCCAAACAAATATTTTTGCACGACTCATATATTTTACACCTCCAAAACGGAAGTAAAGTGAGTCTTTTTTTACTCTCTTCCATGTGCCAAGTATTTTTGCTATATACAGGGTGTGGCGTAATTAATGGATAATCCTGTACTGGCGAATAGGCGAGGTCATGGCCGACCAGAAAATGTAAAGTTATGTTCAGTAAAAATATCATAGTTTTCGAGATATCGGACAATTTCATATCTTTCTAAAAAGTGCACTGCACCTTTACTCACTAATTTCAATGCTGTGATCACAAATCTTGTTATTTCCTTGAGCATTGTTTTTCATTTTACTCTCAAATAGCTGTACTATGAGATAAGCTACCAAATTCCTACCATCTTGCATAATTTAGAAAAAGAAAGTAGGATAATCCTCATGTTTGCAAATTCACTTACTCTTTTCTTTAAGTTTCAGTCGTTATGGAGAAGAAAAAATGTATTATACCATTTCAGAACCGCAATAAAATAGACAATTCATTTATGAGATATTCACAAAGGTCTCAATACATTTTTCTTCTCCATAACGACTGAAACTTAAAGAAAAAAGTGAGTGAATTTGCAAACATGAGGATTATCCTACTTTTTTTCTAAATTATGCAAGATGGTAAGAATTTGGTAGTTTATCTCATAGTACAGCTATTTGAGAGTAAAATAAAAAACAATGCCCAAAGAAATAACAAGATTTGTGATCACAGCATTGAAATTAGTGAGTAAAGGTGCACTTTTTAAAAAAAATGAAATTGTCCGATATCCCGAGAACTATGATATTTTTACTGAACATAACTTTACATTTTCTGGTCGGCCATGACTTCCCCTATTCGCCAGTAAAGGATTATCCATTAATTACGCCACACCCTGTACGTGGCTTAGTAAAGGTGGTTTGGAGATTTTTATTGCAGGGAAAATTTACCAACGCAGTGGAGCGGAACGACTTTTGTTGTTTTCAAGAATCAATATTGAAATATGAAAAGGCGATCAGCAAACTGGACCGAATTGCCGTTCCTCAAATAGAGGCGCCTGAAACGGACGCTTCACTGATTCACCCCTATCACCGGTTCTGTCTGTTTTCTCTTTCCGCAGAACCATGTATTTTTTACGAATGACAGCAACATAAATCGACCAGTTTTCTTTGGAGACTTTTGTAAACGCTCTATTTGAATAATTTTTGGTGGTTGCCTCAAAATAGTTCATATTCTCAGCAAAATATATTATTTTATTAACACACCCTCGCTATGATTTCATCCATTTTTTTTATCAGACACCAATCACTAGGGATTCATCAAGCCAAGTAGCTTGACATTTCAACCAACTACTTGACTCGAAAATCAAGCTCGTAAAAATAACATACTTGTACTTAACTTGACTTGATTTTAGATATTTATTGCTTGACTTGATATCAAGCTACTTGATATTACTTGAGCTTAGACCAAATAAGAGGATTCCTCGAGAGCCGAGAGACTGAAGCATTCGCCAGTGTGACTTTATTAGTAGTTTTCTCACATTTCTATGAAATCTATTGGTAGATTTTGGTAGTTTCAGAAATATCTTTCCAAACTTGGCCAAAATAGCCAAGGATTTTTATCAACACCAGCATCTTCAGTTCCTGTTGAAAAACTATTTTTCAGAGCTGCTCGTACAGTTAGAAAAACCCTCAATAGGTTAGGCGACAAATCTATAAGATGCCTCAAGTGTCTTAAATCCTGGATGGAAAATTATGAAATCAAACAAAGCCTGTAGATTTCTTAATACTGAGAAACTTTATTTTTTAATTATTTTTCATTTTCTTATGATTTATAGGAATTTAAATTATGTTTCGATTTCAAAAAAATTGAAATTTTCGGTTCTGCTATACAATTTGTTTAATAAATAAAAGTATATTGTGCAAAAAGTGGGGAAAGTCCAACTTTCCTCGCGAGTGTGTGGCACGAGCCTGAAAGGCGAGTGCCGCAAACACACGAGCGAGAAAAGGACTTTTCCTACAACTGCTATGAAAAGTAGCGTATTCTGCATAGTTTACTCAATTTCAAAACTACGTATTGCGCATACTGTGGGAAATATTATTCCCCACGGCACTTTGCCCACACCTCCCTTGGTAGACCAATGAAATTGGGTTTTTGAGTCGTTTCTAGGGAAACGCAATAAATTAGCACATACTGTCAACGAAGGTCATTTTGATTTGAATCAAGTCCATTACTTATTATTATTATTATTATTGAAATTTGTGCAGTTGTAGGAAAAGTATAGTGTGCAACATGTGGAGAAAGTCCTTTTCTCGCTCGTGTGTTTGCGGCACTCGCCTTTCAGGCTCGTGAAACACAAACTTCCACACTCGCGAGAAAAGTTGGACTTTCCCCACTTGTTGCACAATATACTATTCTCCACATGTTGCACACTATACTTTTCCTATAACTGCACAAATTTCAATAATTCAAGTAATGGACTTGATTCAAATCAAAATGGCCTTCGTTGACAATATGTGCTAATTTATTGCGTTTCCATAGAAACGACTCAAAAGTCCAATTTCATTGGTCTACCAAGCGAGGTGCGGGCAAAGTGCTGTGAGAAATAATATTTCCCACAGTATGAGCAAAACATAGTTTTGAAATTGAGTAAGCTTTGCAGAATACCCTACTTTTCATAGCAGTTGTAGGAAAAAGTGTTTTTTGCAAGGTTCCTTCTCATTTCATCATTTTTCTATTGATGTGACACTACACAATAAAACTGTTAAAAATCAAGCAGCTTTTGATATGATTCAAGTACTTGATAAATAATACTTGGCTTGACTTAAGATTGAAAAACTACTACTTGACTTGATTTCAAGTCAAGTTCAAGCCAAGTAGCTTGAAAATCAAGCCAAGTCGTGAATCCCTATCAATCACAAAATTCCTTGCTGGACATATTCTAGTAGTGTTATGGCAATTCATCTACCACAGCAGCAGCTTTTTCAGTTGTGTCATAAAACATTTTTAAAATATCCATTTAAAAAATCTCAGGAAATACGAACATTATATTTAGATTTCCAAAAAAAAAAACAAATTACTCTTATTTATCAGTAGTCATTATAATCAAATTAATTTTGTCAGCCATGCAGATTTTTATGTTCGTAAATGTGTAGAGTCGTATTGACAAACTATCAACTTTGAAGCCAAAAAATGAGGAAAAAAATGATGTGGAGTCAAGAACTTTCGGAAGCTCATTCATTCTTGCTCCAAAATCACCCTTGTGGTCTCAGGGGAAAGGTTCGGTGCTTTCCCAATTTTTTTGCCATTATTTATTCAACCAAATAATAAAAGTGTAGACAAGTCCTCTCAATATCCTGCTCATCCAAGGGAAAAGTTCTGACTTTACATCAGTTGTTTCCTAATTTTTGTCGCCATTATTTATTCAACCAAATAATAAAAATGTAGACACGTCCTCTCAATACCCTGCTGAATAAGTGAAACCATCAATTCTTCGAGTACCTACATATCATACCCACACGATCACATCAAGTGACCACTTATCTCCACCTCACACCAATCCATATCATGGCCAGGCATCAACCAATCTTAATTTACCACGCCATAACGGACAAACTCGTGTTTACTCCTTTCACGATTCGTCGAAACCCAAAAGCTCTAATAAACAGTGTCAACAAAAAGCAGAAGATATGCCCACAACAGAACGACCCTCAAAGAACAACTTGGAGGAGCTAATGAAGGGATATTATGGCCGACTGCATCAATTTATTTGCTCAAGACGCGCAACTGAAGAAACAATGCATATCTCAAATGATTGAGTAAATACCATCAACCATCTAGACGTCTATTCTTTGTTTAATATCGTTTCTCCATTTCATTGCTTGCTGCGAGGTGTGAATTAATTTTGTATATAAGTGAATGCAGGATGGCCATCGTAAAAAGGTATAGAGAGGAAGGCGGTTTGCATTCTGTTCAAATTGCTTTAGGTTATGTGCATAGTGTTGTTGAACTCCTTGGGTGGAAGGAATAAGACGACACGCGCATGTTCAAATTAGTAATCATGATAATTTTCTTCACAAAATTTCAAATTCAGATTTCTGTTCTAATACAGTCTCAATTCAGATATATCAGATGTCCTAGGTGGTGACAAAACATTGAAACTTCAACAAAAGTCATGAATTACTTTTTTCTCCGATTGACAGCAAATATTGATTTTGCAGACACATGTCAATCAGCAAAGTATTACTTTTTCTGTCTATAGGCAGCAAAGTAACTACTTTCCTGCCTAGGCAGCAAAGTGATTATTCTCAATGCGAATAAAACATTCGACATGTTTTGACAATCAATATTTTTTGCCACCTTCCTTATTTATGGAGGAGTAAGTACTTCTGAGTCGCTATCACTGTCCATAATATAAATATATCCGATATTATCCCAAAAAAACTGTCAGATATTTAATAAGTTGTCAAAATAATTGTCATGGACATAGCAACCAACCATTCCAACAATTGCGATTTCTTTCAAATTTCGTTTTAATTTATCATAACAGAAAAAATGAAAAGATTGTGGAAATTGTAATAATTCGCAAAAACCTACATATATGATTATAAACAATCGAAGAAAAAATTATATGTTCAACTCGGCAACAAAGAAGATTGACTCGGCTATGAACTATCAGCCGCGGCAGTCAATCTACAACTCTGCTGCCTACTAAAACAAATAACTATAGTCTATTCGGATACATAGTTTCAATTATATTTTCAATCTCTCTTAGCTAGGCTTCATTACCCTCACCTGCCTTACAGAATTTTTTTTCACAATCCTAGACTCATGATATACAGATTACAGATATATACAAAAATTCTTTTCATATTGAAATGAAATTTGTAGAAATTATTCGAATGAAATTTATTTATTCCGAAAACATTATCAAACATGCAATAAAAATACTTGTTGTATTTCCGATTTCGATAATCTCATAACATTCCCAAAAAAGGAATTAAGTTCATTTTGTATCACTATCTAGACTAGTCTGTATATGGGCACCTTTTGCTGCTTGTTACATCTAAAAAAATATATATTCGACAATCCAATACAACGAGACGAACTTCCTTCGAATGTACCAATCTAAAATCAATTTAGTTTGATGACATTGATTTAGGCAGATTGACAGATTCACAGAAGATGGATTGCAGCAGATGCTACTCAGCAGTTGACTTTTTTGGTTGTTGTGAATTTATTAGCTATCCCTTCATTGAGACGAATTTGTCTCCAAAATGCTATCGAATATATTGAAAGATTTACGAGGTATCATTTGAATAGGGAAAGAATATATTGATTGATTGATGAATAAATAGAAGATTTTTCGATGTTGATAAGAGTTTTACCAGTTGCAACGTTCACTTGAAATAACTTGACGTACTACCTGACCCTTGGAAAAAAAATTTAATGAAAAATTAAAAGTTCCTATTTTAGAAATTAGGTATTGTTGTGAACGGAAATTTTTTAGAGGCTGCCAACTTTTGTTGAAGAACGATATGGACTTGAAACCTCGATATGTTTCAGATCAGAGCTAGATCTATAAAAAACGTTTGCATCTTGGGGGGCTGTCAGTATTATTTTAGGAGATATAACAAATGCTACGTAGGTAACCAAAAAAACAGTAGAGATAAATTTTGACGGCATAAACCGAAAAAGTAACAAATATCTTTTCTATAAAAATAGGAAACAAACGATGTGAAATAATAAAACACTGTATACTTTGCTGTGTTCTTTATTATGTTTTCCTGGTTATTTGTAATTTTCTTTCTAGTTTTTGTTGATTGAGAATATGTCCTATAGTTTGAAGCTAAAACGAGTGATCATCTGTCAGCTATGTGGGCATTCCTAATAATTTTCTTATTCGTTTACTTGACGCAGTAGTAAGAAAATTGACCACGAGGAACGCATAACCTAAAAAACACAAACATTAATTGAAATAATAATTAATTGAAATTCTTGATGGAGAAAAAATAAAATATAATATGCTCAATTATTCTGACTATATTTTTCAACTAACAATATTTCTTCAATTAATTTGGATTTCAATTTTCCTTGTATCCAATACATCCTGCCTATTATCAATCTACTGTGTAAAACCATACATTCCAAATAAAATGAAGATTATTATTATGATATTAAACAATATTATAAAGTATGAGATAAACCAAGACTTACCGATGTGAATGTTACTGTGTTCAGGGGGAAAAAAGAAAGTGCATAAATCTGTATAGGTTCTTTGGTTCTACGCATGAAAACACAAAGTTTTTTCTGAAAACTTATGGGAGAACCTACCCAGTCACTTTTATAGGCTGCCAAATGTAATTTTGAACTCTGTAAAGAAAATTAGAAGGATATTTTCAATCAAAAATTCACCGAGAAATAGAATTAAATCAAAAAATTCAAATATTGATATGGAAAATTATAGATAATGCACGTATGCTTCTTTTTGTACTGTTATTACTTTTTGTCCAAATTGTTCTAACTACCTTGTGATTAACTTCATTTCCAAACCAACAATATAGAAAAAGTTGTACACTTATAGTTCCTATGAAAGCTAAAATAGGTAGGAAATCGAAATTGTCGAAATTCACCTAAAATCATAATATAATTAATTTAAACTCTATTTCATATACATAGTCATACACTCACTATTGAGAGTCTATACATAGCTGTACAAAATAGTAGTATGCACAGTGCAATTTGTATGAATGTATAGTAGTTGAACATTTTATTTAATCTCTTCGAAAATCTGTAATAGATTGAAAGACTTAAAAATTATTTGGAAGTTATGAAATACTCACAATAAAATTTGTTGGTGATGCTGAACCAATTTACAAAAAATTTCATCGTAATTAAGATTCTCATCTCCTGATGCTCCTTCTATTGGCAAATTATTTTTCTCTACCAACTCATGGAAATTCAAAAATTTATCTTCTAGAAGTTCACACTGTGATCCTAGTACTACCATTAGTCCTGAAAACTCGTGAAAAAGAATTGTACTAGTCGTAGAAAATGGGCATACAAATAATAATAATAATAACGTGTGTTTTTTTTCGAGGTATATAACTTTAAATTGGCATTACTATTCAAGATGGCAGCTGATTTAACAGCTGTCAAGTGATTTATTCTCAATTTAGTTTGGCAATTCATCATGTATAGACTCACGCCTGGAAAACGCTTGCTAATAGTACAATTTCATTTCGAAAATAATGGTTCTGTGCGGAATACGTATCGCGCCCTACGTCCATTTTATTTTGTTTAGCGATGAAGCGCACTTCTGGTTGAATGGCTACGTCAACAAACAAAACTACCGCATTTGGAGTGAAGCTAATCCTCAAGTGTATGTCGAAACACCGTTACATCCAGAAAAACTGTTTGGTGCGCTTTATGGGCTGGTGGAATCATTGGTCCGTACTTCTTCAAAAACGATGATGGCCAGAAAGTTACAGTCAATGGTGATCGGTATAGAGCCATGATTACTAACTTTTTCATTCCTGAATTGAACAACCATGATGTCCAGGAGCTGTGGTTCCAACAAGACGGCGCAACATGTCACACAGCTCGTGCCACAATCGATTTATTGAAAGACACGTTTGGTGACCGCCTAATTTCACGTTTTGGACCTGTGAATTGTCCTTCAAGATCTTGTCATTTAACACCGCTAGACTACTTTCTGTGGGGCTATGTAAAGTCATTGGTCTATGCGGATAAGCCACAAACCCTTGACCATTTGGAAGACAATATTCACCGTGTTATTGCCGATATACGGCCACAAATGTTGGAAAAAGTCATCGAAAATTGGACGTCCTGATTGGACTACATCCGAGCCAGCCGTGGCGGTCATATTCCAGAAATCATATTTGAAATTTAATGCCACAAGATTATCTTGCGGGTATATAAAATTCGTGTCAATCGAATAATCCATCGTTGTTTTATTGCAATTTAAAGTTCTATAGCTCTAAAAAAAACTGTGAGTTATTTATACTGAGAGGTGCTAACTGTATACAGCTATTTGAAAATAAAAAATCATATTCTAAACGGTAAGGCACTAATTCAGAAAATATTTCTACAATTTCGATTACAGTTCATAAACTAACTGAAAAATTCTCTATTCGGTTACATTCAGAAATTTTCGTCTTCATCAAGGAACGTCAACATCAGGTAGCATAGTATAAGTTCATATTTCAGATCTAGGCTTTTTAACCCAATACTCGATAACAAAACGAACATGCCAAAATAATAAACAACACTTATATGCCACTTTACAGAAAATAAATTTATAAAGTTGACGCTCTTTCTTTAAATATTCGAATAGTAAACGTTGTAGGCAAATAGTGAAAATGCATCAGTTTGGAAAAATTCCGCAAATTAGGGCTAATTTTTAAATTTGACCAATACACATGAATACACTAGACATTGTTTCCGTTAGTCATCTGTAACAATTTTGGTCAATGTTAGGGCAGATTTAATTCCTTTGAAGGGACATGGGGATAGAAATCCTCAATCATATCGTGAAATTAAGAAAAAATAATTTACAGACGTCAATAAACAAGGTATACCTTTAAATATAATATTTACCTACAGAAAACGTATCAACCCCAACATTTGTACAACTATTCAAAAACGTTCCGATTATTTGATGTAGATACGTTATTTCAAACCAAGGACTCGACTCGTAGCTGTAAGGATACCACTGTTCGAAAGGCATCTTCCTCTGATTCAACAAGATTGGCGACATCAAAAACATAGTGACTGTCAAAGTGCACATACTGAAGAAAAACTTAAAAAGTGTGTCGAAAATTTTCATAGACTTCTCCATCAATTGAAACTGCCTTGCATTGATCGATTTGAAATGTTCGCAGTTCAGTTGGTCCATTAGTAACTGGTTGGTATTCATATTTATGAGAAAGAATATCAGCTTGACAACAGCTATGGTCTTCTGGCTCAGAACGGTCAGGAAAGAAGAGAATTGTTCCATATCTCCTGCACTTGCCGATATATTCATAATCATGGAAAATTGGTCTAGGAGAGTGAAGAATATTATCACAATGAGGGAATATGTAATGTACGTCCGCTTGCTGAACGATTTGTGGCCTGAAGACCACAATCCAACAAATTGAAGTAGAATAATATTCTTTCTGAGAGTCAAGTTGAAATCAAACTCTGAAGAAGTCATTTCGAGTAAGTGAACATCAACAATGAAGAGATATATGATATTCCATCCAACCTATGTATATGGTTTTCTCTATAGAAAACAGTGATTATATTATCCCCATCAATTTGAACCCTAGTATTCAACTATAAACTTCTTATTACCTCGTTACTGCAATATTTCCTAATTGTATATTGAAATCGATACAGTGAATCTCATAAAACAATAGTTAAATTACAGTTCAAATCACTTCGTTATTCATAAGCAATCATGCAAGTAAATGGAAGTAGTTATGGTATTATATATTCAAGAAATTATATCAATATAATAGATATGTCATTTGGAATATAATAAGTATGCATAAAATATTGACTTTGTCGTGAATTTTAATTGCAATATTTGAACATAGTCTTTTGCGCGCTATCATTTTGCCAAAATCTCTTCAATCTTCAAATTTTAAGTAGAGATGGTTTTAAACGAATTGGTTTGACTCAGTGTTACATATTCACTTTTGACCGAAATGGGCTAGAAACTTTAAATTTTCGGGGTAACTTCAGGGTTTGAATATCTTGGTTAAGTTCGTTTATTGGCAAAATCTGTGCATTGAGCCATGTAGCTATTATATAATCTAGTTTTTCTGAAGATTTCTGAAGTTTCTTCCGAAGAATCGATTCTTCCGAAGAATCGATTGATTCGTTTAGAATTTTATCGGTTATTTGCAGAGAAAGAAAAAGAAATTTAAAAACGCATACAAAGAGGACGGAATTCATTTGAGATATCGTATTCTTGCTAAAAGAACGCAGTATTTATTTGAATATGAATAAATTTCAATAAAAAGATAGATTTCATTCAATATAAACAAATTCAAAAGCAGATTCTTCTATAATTTGGTGTCGATATTGCTGATATATAAATGGCCTTCATCAAAATTTGATACTTACTATTTTCTTCTGTTTTAAAAATCACTTGTTCAAAAATTTAAAAAACATGGCTTTATAGCTATCATTGTTGGAGGAACAAATTAAATTCAACTTTGGATTTTTCAATAGCAATACTTCATCATCTGAGCCTAGTCCTAAGAGAATAATATCTAGAACAAATGCTCAAAAAGTTTCCAAAGCTAGTACAAATGTATATTAAGTATTTGTATCCAATGAATAATGCGTATCTACTTTTTATTCACATGTTGAAATGATATTACAGATTTCATTTTTGGAATGAATATATCAAACTATAACAAGTAAGAGAATATTTTATAATCTATTAATATAGCTGAAGGTGTAACCAGAAGAAAAACCATATATCTGCTTTGATTCTCAATGCGACGATTCTCGATTGTGCATTTGCTGCAACACTGCAAAGTACGACCAGGAGTGTTTCATAATCTGAAATGTAACAACAAATCATTCTCAATCATTCAATCAATACAAATCTCGAATTACCATAGAAAATGACATTATGGACAATGGGAAAAAATGGAGTGCGTATATTTTTATGGGTTCAATAGATTTCCTCATGAAGAAAATCAACTTTTTCTGGAAACTGATTGGTGAGCCGATCCAGTCGCAGTGGAAAGCTGCGAGATGAAGTTTAGAGCTCTGCAAATGAAAAGTACATAAATTATTCGATTGACCCATCAGGACATTGGCCAAATACATCAAATATAAATTATGCAACTTTTAGTACAAGAATCAATATAATAAATAAAAGAAATAAGTAAATAAAAGTATATGAAATATTTTATATGAATATGAGAAAATAAATGAAAGAAAATAAAAAAAATATAATAAATAAAAAATATATGAAATATTTCATTTAAATTAAAGAAAATAAATAATAAAAAATGAATACGACTCATTCGATGCCTCATAACTAAATTTCAGAATTCTCTTGACAGAATTTTTCTGGCTGATTTCTATGGTGAGAGATTTTGATGCTCTCGAGACATAAATATCATCTTAATGCCCTATTAACTATTATGTTCTATATGAAATATAATCATTATTCAATGAAGCACACAGACAAGACAACATAAACTAAAATGAATCAATTTTCACAAGTTGACAAGTACGAACCTGTACAGTAACCTCATTACCAAACCAGCAGTAGAGAAATAATTGAACGCTTATTGCTGAGATGAAGAGAAGCACAGTGAAAAATTCAGGACCCCCAGGTTCTACCTATAAAACGTTAATATGTCAAAGATATGGATTAAATAATTAATCTTAACACTATACTCACTACAGAAAGTCGGAACATTGCAGTACAGAAGAGTAGAACGCACAAACTCATTTGTGCAAATGCGTAAAACGAGAACAATTTATTCAATCTTTTGGCTAATCTGAAAAATGTAAGTTTCAGTTAGAAATATTTGATTTTTCAATCGGATTGTCAAGAAAATTGCTGAGCGTTTAGTTTAGATGTATGTTAGTTTCATGAAATTTTTATTTATCACTAGGGTACAAATAGGCCATTATTTTGACAAAAAATCTGCATTCAATAACATAATTTCGAAAATATGGATGTCATTAATTATTACAATTTTAATTTCAATCCACTCCTAAAATTTCTTTTTTGACTTGACATCTATTGACAACTCCACATAACCTCTGAACTGAATATCTATACTTTCAGATAATATTAAGTACGCTACTTGTGTCGACCATGTATAGTCGATAACTTCTGTGGTTTTCTGGAATTTTTCGAGATTTGTACTATACTTTTTCAACGACCGCATTTATACTCATAAAAACTTATGCAAATTCAAAAACTGCTGTCAAATCGCGATACAATTACGAACCGTCAAAAAGTTATCGGATAGCGGGCTGTGTGTTATTCGTTTCCGTGGCAACTACAACTAAGGTTTTATCTTATTGGTTCTTCGCCGTGCGATTTACTTTAGAGATCCTACAGTATTGGTTATTGATCGTGCTTTCTGTTTGCAATGGTAAATCGCTCAGTTTTACATTGCACAGTGCTTAAATAGATAGTTTTACGATTTTCGTCATTTTCTGTAAGAGGAGTATACATTTTTTTGAGGATTTAATCGATGTTTTCATAGTTATTTCACTATTCAGACCAAAGATACGACTAATCAAGTTATTTAGTCATTCTCGAATTGTAAAATGTTCAACCAAACGGACATTGCTTCATATATAAGGAGGTACATACATACATGCAAATTGTGAAAACTCACATCAAAATTTCTCTATGATGTTGAGCATTTCTTCGAAAAAAATCATCAAAATCCGTAATACTTTGATCAAGACTCATGATTGAATCGGCTAAAATCTCACATTGACAACTGACCGCTGCCATAAGACCTGCTGAAAAAGTGTCAACACCTATATGACCGCTCGATATGATTAAAGAAGACAACGATTGGTGAACATAAGTTATGATGTACCAAGGTGTGTATTCATAACTATAAGGGTACCAAGCATCGAAGGGTAGTGTTTTTCCTTGTCCTATTACCAGAGGAAGGAGTAGAAACAGTAAGCAAGAGATGTAACCAGCAGCGGAGAAGGTCCTGAACGCTATTTTATGTGAGTAAAATGATGTTTCCATTATTTTCCTCTGTCTCTTAGTTTTCCATCTGAAACTATTCGAATTCAAAGATTTTATTATAGCACAAATAAGTTCCTTGTTTTTCATGAACATTGTCAGCTTCACGCATCCCATAACCTTGATAGACAAAATGGTCAAATATGATGAAGACGTCTCCAAATTGACTGAAATATTCTGCAATTGAAGTACCATACACAAAGTATCCATAAATATGAAAAACGTTGAAACAAAAATCGAGTAAATGTGATACGCATTATTTCTAGAATATTTCTCCATTACCCATAAACCTGAATATTTAAGAAGGAGTATGTTATTTCCAAGAAATTCATACATATCGTTTTCACTCGATATCGTCGAATTAAGAATGAGAATATTGCAGGATTATCTACAGTTGCTTTCCTCTGATTCCTTTGATTTATCCCCTATAATCGCACCTTGTTATCATTGGTTTGTCTAAGTATATGCTATAATGTATGAATATGAATAAATCTCTTTGTCATACAAAGACTTCCTAATAATTACCGTTTTTCAATATCATGTTCTTTGCTATGAGAATCAATAAAAGACGATCGGAGAAAATATGCAACGAAACATATCTGATTGCATCGTTTAAATGTTTAAAATAACAGACAACTTCGAATTGTCCCAAAGAGAAAAATTGAAAATTTTCAATGTTATGGATCTAATAAATCTCTATAAATTTTCACATTTTTCACTCATTGTCATCAAAATTCTAAAATTTTTCTTTGGTAATTTGTATAAAGTTTATATGACATTCATAACAGATCATAGAAATCAATTACCGTTTCAGAGAGAGCTGGTATTTTTAAATGGAGCACTCTATATATGACCTGATTACAATTATGCAATAGACACAAAATGAATTGAATCTGGAAATAAATGAAAAATATTTATAATAAAAGTGTCCATTTCAAAAATAAAATCGAAAAATTCAATATCTTTGAAACGGATGACATAAAAAACTACGTTGAAAAATATAGAGTGGCCCATTTAATAAATATCATATAATATAATATATCTCAAAAACGTTAATTTAATCCTATGATGAGTATCATGTTCGAATACTTCGATATAAAACAAGATATAGCGAAATATTTGAAAAAGTCATTTTTCAGAAACGTCCTGTAATTCAAGAAGGATGCAAGATATCTGGGAGTTCTTGAAGATTTTTTCATCTAAGTCTTATAGTTATATTCAGTGTGCATTGAATTTGGAAAACCCTATACATACTTATAGATTATAAATGAGACACTCACATAAGAATTTCTCCATGATGTTGAGCATTCCTTCGAAAGAACCCATCAAAATCCGTAGTTTTTTCGTCCAGACTCATCATTCTATCGACTAAAATCTCACATTGACAACTGACAGCAGTCATCAGTCCTGCTGAAAAAGTATCAATGCCTATATGACAGTTCGTCATGATAAAGGTAGCCAACACTTGGTGAACGTAAGTTATGATGTACCAAGGTGTGTATTCGTAACTGTAAGGGTACCAAGCATCGAAGGGTAGTATTTTTCCTTCTGCCATTAACAAAGGAAGGATAACAAACAGTGAACAAGAGATATAACAACCAGTGAAGAAGGTCCTGAACGCAATTTTATGTGAATAAAATGAAGTTTCCGTCATCTTCCTTTCTCGCTTAGTTTTCCCTCTGAAACTATTCGAATTCAAAGATTTTATTACAGCACAAACAAGTCCCTTGTTTTTCTTGAACATTATCAGCTTCACGCATCCCATAAGCTTGATAGCTAAAATGGTAAAGTAGGGTGAAGATGTTTCCAAATCGACTGAAACATTTTGCAAACGGAGTACCATACACAAAACATCCAAAAATATTAAAAAAATTAAAACAAATATCGAGTAAATGTGATACGCATCATTTTTAGAATACTCTTCCGTAGCCCATAAACCTGAATATTCAAGAAGGAGTATGTCATTTAAGAGAAATTGATACATATCGTTTTCACTGGATGTCATCAAATTAAATGAAAATAAGGATTACAGTTGATTTCTTTGATTTATCCCTTCTAGCCCCACCTTGTCACCATTGGTTTCACAAAGTATAGGCTGTAATTCATAACTAAATCTCTTTGTTATGACAAAGAGATTTATTCATATTCATAAATTATGGCATATACCTACGTTAGCAAACCAACTGGAAGAGGGTAATTATTAAGAAGTCTTTATATGTTGAGACATCCTAATAATTACACTCTTCAAGCTTCATAATCTTTGCTATGAGAATCAATAAAATACTATCTTCAAATTATTTCGAATAAATAGATATTAAAATTTAATGATATCAAACTTCTTCAATTTTTCGCATAATTCATATGGACGAAGCAAACTTAATATTTTCAAGAAACATCCAACCCGAATAAAATCTTTATAAGCTTAAATACCTTCATTTCTTTCAATGAAATGAATTGATAATTATTCGATAATAATTATTGAGCCACATTGGGGAAGCAATAATTGTTGTAGTTACTTCATTAAAAAATAAATGTGGATATTAGTTTATCATCTTTCAATTCGTATATCTTTGAACAAACTTGTATTATGTTCATTTTTACTTGAAATTTCTAACTTGTTTTGAAATATGGAGTATGCGAATATGGAATGTCGAAATAGCAGAATTTCATATCAACATTTCAGTTTTTCCCTTCTCTCGACTGCAAACAACTTCTGCGGACCAATCTCACCCTGTTCTATCATCGGCAACCAACTTAATGTCTGTCCAACTCACATCAGTATATTCTGTAGCTTTTTTTTTGACACCTTTATTGCAATTTACAATCTACAAGTAAAGGGTGTTTTTTTATAGCTATAGAACTTTAAATTGCAATAACAACGATGGATTATTTGATTGACATGAATTTTATTTATCCGCAAGATAATCTTGTGGCATTACATTTTAAATATGATTTCTGGCATATGAAAGCCAAGGCTGACCCGGATATAGTCCAATCTGGACGTCCAATTTTCGATGACTTTTTCCAACATTTGTGACCGTATATCGGCAATAACACGGCGAATGTTGTCTTACAAATGGTCAAGGGTTTGTGGCTTATCCGCATAGACCAATGACTTTACATAGCCCCACAGAAAGTAGTCTAGCGGTGTTAAATCACAAGATCTTGGAGGCCAAGTCACAGGTCCAAAACGTGAAATTAGGTGGTCACCAAACGTGTCCTTCAATAAATCGATTGTGGCACGAGCTGTGTGACATGTTGCACCGTCTTGTTGGAACCACAGCTCCTGGACATCATGGTTGTTCAATTCAGGAATGAAAAAGTTAGTATTCATGGCTCTATACCGATCATCATTGACTGTAACGTTCTGGATGTAACAGTGTTTCGACATACACTTGAGGATTAGCTTCACTCCAAATGCGGCAGTTTTGTTTGTTGACGTAGCCATTCAACCAGAAGTGCGCTTCATCGCTGAACAAAATTCGCTTATGAAAATCGGGAACACAGAACCATTATTTTCGAAATAAAATTGCACTATTTGCAAGCGTGCAAGTGTTCAGGCGTGAGTCTATTCATGATGAATTGCTAAACCAAACTGAGAATAAATCACTTGACAGCTGTTAAATCGGTCCCCATATTGAACAGTAATGCCAACTTAAAGTTATATACCTCGAAAAAAACAATCTTTATTAAGTAAATGTGATCACTTGTAAATTAACATGAAGAAGTTATCATTCAATATCGATACTCCAGTATAATACTTCAATTAAAGTCAAATGGTCAAGTCCGTTGTAATCTTCTGTTGTTGAAGGGGTTTTGAGAAAGATAGTCTATGAGGCGGTTGTCTTGTCCTTCCAAGTTTTGATGGTATTTAATTGAACGTATTCTAATTTCATCATTTACAAATGTTATCATTAAATCAATATGTATGGTGTAGTTGGATATTCTGTGAGTTGACCCTAACTAAGATGCATAGAAAACCTGGTGTGTATACTTATACCTGTAAAACTTTCAGACAAAACGGGAGATTTTTCAGATTTATACCTACTTGATTTCGAGAGATCGCGGTCTGTTTCAGATGGCGCATACATCGTTTACATTTGACATTTCTCTCAATTCTCGACTCATGTGAACCAATGGCGTAGATCTTTTTTTTCTTGGGGAGGGATAATCGAAAAAAAAACTTTTGACGATAACTTTTATTCATATCTAGAAAAATCATAGAAAAAGAAGTTTGATAACGAAGTTTGAACCAAATTACTCGAAATAATTTTTGTTGTTACTAATTCGGTTGTTCTTACCTTATACTGGGTGTTCTCAAATAAGAGTTACGAAGGAAAATGAGAAATTACTTGGATAATTTTGAGAAAAAAAAGTTTCATGAATATGAGCCCACAAACGCTTTGCTTTCAATATACAGATTGTTTCTGGTGTGTCGTACAGTTTATCAAATATTTATTAATCTTCGCTACAGATTAGGTAAATAAATACCAAAACTTAAAATTAATGTATTCATTAGAGCTTACTAACTGGATCTTTATAATAATTTGGATTTTCCTGAGGATTACTAGAGATTTTTTCTCGAAATCGATAGCAGATACGACAAAACTATAACAAACCAAAAAGTGTAGTACTGGACCAGAGTTTTTTTTCTACATTTTCTAAACTAACAGCCATTCACCAAAATATAGTTTTGGAGGAAGGAAGCAGGCATCTTTCCAGAAAATATATCACCCTGTAGATTTGCATTCAAAATTAGCATATCACATGGTGAAAAGTGAAAACTTTAAACTGGAATATCTATGGCCAATTCATATTAAATATCTTGTGAAGGGAAGGTTATACGAGAAAAAAACTTAAACTTTAAAACATGTATCTCAAAACAAAATGTTTGGGGACTCATGTTATAGGACTTTTTTTCTTGAAATGATCCGGAAATCTGTCATTTTCAATTGTATCTCCAATTTAGGAACACCGGGTAATTACCCCCAGTATCCCCCTATTTCTACGCTCTTGTCGTGAACTTTGAGTATAGAACAATAATATTTTATATTCTATGGTCTGTCATTATATTCCATTCATTTGAGTAAAAATTCGATATGAACTGAATTGTAATTTATTGTGAATGTTTGCAGTGTCTAAAATCAGTATTTCCTTTTTAAACGGCACCAGGCAGATGCGGGAATTCGAAAAATTTTAAAGAGCGCCACCTTACAGCACTCTGGTGAAGCAGACCACCAAAGCAACAGGTGGGTCTCTCGAAAAGTCTGAAACAAAATCGAATCAGTAAACACACCAGGTATTCTATGCATCTTAACCCTAACCATTGAAAATGTCCTAACTCCTGCTAGATTGATATCACAGACCCAGGACTCTGGGTCGGCCATATTGGCATTAAATTCTCTGGTTTTTGAAGTTGCCAGAATTTCCGATAAACGCCATACTTAGTATTTCCGAAATCACGAAAATATAACTGATATACAAGGTTTGCCCATGTTTCAAGAAATTGGACATCAAGAACATGGACATCTATCAGAGGAGGCAGATCAACGAGAGCCACAAGAGAAGAGGGACACTCCAGTAGTCAGTATCGACGAAAAGCCTTGTGTAGACCAAGTATCACCTAAATATCAAGATGAAGAGATAGCAATTGCAACCGATTGTTACGAAAATTATTCTTCAAGGGCTGCTTTGCACGAATTCATGCAATGGTACGAAGTTAAGCAACTGATGGCCACACTACGCGATATTCAGAAAATTAATTTCAGTATAACTGAAAAACGTCAGCAAGCTTTAATGCAGCTTAACAATTTGTGTGATGTGGCACCATATAGTAGAACCAGAAGATTTCCGGAGGATCTATTGTACATATGCACAGCCACAGGAGATTGGTTATCCAAATTTCAACAATTGCGCATGTCCTTAAGTTTAAAAAACCGAAACAAGAGAACTACCCCAGAAGATATCTCGAATTCCCTGGTGGCCTTCCATAATAGCGTCACAAGTATGATGGCAAAAATTGCGCAGCAAGAGTATGTTCATTCTCGGTCTACGTTTGAAAATAACTTTAGTTTGAATTGGCGAGGAAGATAGCGAGTTAATTTTTCCTGGAATTACCGTTTTGTTTGATAATAAATAATATTTTTGAAAATGACAAGTACTTTAATTTTTTGCATATTTTTTGTAAACACTGACAGTCTGCATAATCGATGGATAGCTTCAAATCAAGTAGATTCACTCTTCTTAATTCTTTTTCAAGAAACTCAAGAAACCATGCTGGAGTTTGACGTTGCAATCTACCAACTTTTACATTTTCCACAATATCGTTGAATTTTTTACAAGTGAATTATTATTATTATTATGATTGAATACAGAGTAGAGGCTTTCAATCCTAAAAAACTACTCATATACATGCACATCATTGAAGAAATAACTGAATAACAGAAGCAATATACTGAAACTAAAAAAAAAAAATAACAGAAATTAAAAATCCCAGAGAGTAAAGAACACAACAAAATTTAATTAACACCGACACATATCCCACATATTTATAACATCAAATTAGCTTGAATTGCTGAAGTGAAATTAAATGATAATAATATTATTTATTTTAGCATGAACATATATAAAGGGTGTTTTTTTAGAGCTATAGAACTTTAAATTACAATAAAACAACGATGGATTATTCGATTGACATGAATTTTATTTATCCGCAAGATAATCTTGTGGAATTACATTTTAATAGTTATTTATAATACAAGTGCAGAAGGCATTGATATTCTTCCACGAGTTCAAAATTCAAAAACGAGTCACGAAGTGGCGAGTTTTGGAATGAACGAGTGGTAGAATGAGCCTTCTGTACGAGTATTATACATTATTTTCTCTAATTCATTGCATTTTCATTGAAACTAATGAAATATTTCCATAAATATATTTTAGTGATTTTCGCATTGAAAAATGTTGGTTGGCAGAACTGATTTCTTTAAGGCAAATTGATGAATTGACAGATAAAGCCGTGAAGTTCGGAGTACCAACATAGAATAATAAAATATAACCATGAAAACTGTGCGTTTCTGATATATTCTCGCACGATTTTGTTCTACAAGATGTGGAAGAATGAACGGAATAACCACAGAATTAGAGAAATATGATTTCTGGCATATGACCGCCACGGCTGGCTCGGATGTAGTCCAATCTGGACGTCCAATTTTCGATGACTTTTTCCAACATTTGTGGCCGTATATCGGCAATAACACGGCGAATGTTGTCTTCCAAATGGTCAAGGGTTTGTGGCATATCCGCATAGACCAATGACTTTACATAGCCCCACAAAAAGTAGTCTAGCGGTGTTCAATCACAAGATCTTGGAGGCCAATTCACAGGTCCAAAACGTGAAATTAGGCGGTCACCAAACGTGTCTTTCAATAAATCGATTGTGGCACGAGCTGTGTGACATGTTGCGCCGTCTTGTTGGAACCACAGCTCCTGGACATCATGGTTGTTCAATTCAGGTATGAAAAAGCTAGTAATCATGGCTCTATACCGATCACTATTGACTGTAACGTTCTGGCCATCATCGTTTTTGAAGAAGTACGGACCAATGATTCCACCAGCCCATAAAGCGCACCAAACAGTCAGTTTTTCTGGAAGTAACGGTGTTTCGACATACACTTGAGGATTAGCTTCACTCCAAATGCGGCAATTTTGTTTGTTGACGTAGCCATTCAACAAGAAGTGCGCTTCATCGCTAAACAAAATAAAATGGACGTATGCGCGATACGTATTCCGCACAGAACCATTATTTTCGAAATAAAATTGCACTATTTGCAAGCATTGTTCAGGCGTGAGTGTATTCATGATAAATTGCCAAACCAAACTTAGAATAAATCACTTGACAGCTGTTAAATCGGTCGCCATCTTGAACAGTAACGCCAACTTAAAGTTATATACCTCGAAAAAAAACACCCGTTACAAACATACACACAAACAAATCAATACATACATAAATAAAATTCTATGAATAATTATGAGTTTATCTTCTTTCCATCATTTTCAATTGTTCCCGGTAATTCATGATAGAATGCAGCTGAATATCGAGGGAACAGATGTATTAGCATTTTTATACGTTTATACTCTCGTTAGACTATACTTGTTCGTGTTTTTGCCGATGTTTGTGCCTATAGTCATTTTGCTATTCGAGACAGAAACAATTCTAACAAATTTAATATCATGAACTAAAGAAAGCCGACTTTATTTTATATAATATCATGTATTTAAATAATCATTTCAGATATTTGCATCAAGTAGGGACCGAATCCATCTATTAAAAACCTGAGAGATATGGAAATTCAGTAATTCAAATCCATTCATCTTCAGATATAATCAATGCCCAAACAGCGAGAGAGATAGAAAGAACATTTCCATCTTCAACCTCTTCACACCTTTTAGTGATG
The DNA here is from genome assembly GCF_914767665.1 of Harmonia axyridis. Taxonomy (NCBI): domain Eukaryota; kingdom Metazoa; phylum Arthropoda; class Insecta; order Coleoptera; family Coccinellidae; genus Harmonia; species Harmonia axyridis. The sequence goes on along the minus strand of NC_059502.1, from coordinate 11,576,225 downwards.
ATGGGGAACACTCAAAGAAGCAATAAAATGGAAGAGGCTGGACCCTGGTGATGCCCAACACTCACGATACACTTAGCAGTGTCAAGAGAACCTCGCCCCCATCTTTTGTTTCTTATGCCGCGTTTTGAAGGTGAGAATATTTCAAGATTTAAGTATTACGAATCATATAACATTTATAGCCGGCTTCACATGCCGTGAATTTTATTAGAAAAACTCAAAAAACTACAATCGAATTGAAAAATGAAAAATTATTTGAGTAGTATAGGTATAGGTATTGTTAAACAATACAAAAATTTATCCGGATATTCATCACCATTCTGACTACTCAAGAACAGTCATCAATATATGGGGTACCATTAAAAGCATTGTTCTTTGGTATTATTACATTTGGTTAATTATACAATGTGCAATTTTTACATTTACATTTATTCGAAAATTTTTACAGATCGCCTTAGCTATCTAGAATCAAAAAATGTTTATGAATCCTATTCTATATCAAATTTGAATAGTGTTCCTTTCAAAAGAATGCGAACGTTATATTCGAAATGTTCCGTATGAATTTTTTCTTGTCATAACAAAGAGATTTATTCATAATCATAAATTATAGCCTATACTTTGGCAGACCAATGTTGACAAGGTGGGATTGGAAGGGACAAATCAAGAAATCAAGTGTAATCCTGCATGATTTTCATTTAATATGATGACATCCACTGAAAACGATATGTATGAATTTCTCTTAAATTACATACTCCTTCAATATTCAGGTTTATGGGCTATGAAAGAGTATTCTAGAAATGACGCGTATCACATTAACTCGATTTTTGTTTTAATTTTTTCAATATTTTTGGATATTTCGTGTATGTTACTCCATTTGCAGAATGTTTCAGTCTATTTGGAAACATCTTCACCCTATTTGACCTTTTCATCTATCAAGCTTATGGGATGCGTGAAGCTGATAATGTTCAAGAAACGAGGAACTAGTTTGTGCAATAATAAAATCTTTGAATTCGAATAGTTTCAGAGGCAAAACTAAGCGAGAAAGAAAGATGATGGAAACTTCATTTTATTCACATAAAATTGCGTTCAGGACCTTCTTCAGTGATTGTTCAATCTCTTGTTCACTGTTTGTTATTCTGCCTTTGTTATTGGCACAAGGAAAAATACTACCCTTCGATTATTGGTTTCCTAACAGTTATGAATGCACACTTTGGTACATCATAACTTACGTTCGCCAATCGTTGTCATTGATACTTTTTCAGCAGGAATTATGACTGCTTTCAGTTGTCAATGTGAGATTTTATCCGATAGAATGATGAGTCTGGACGAAAGGATTATGGATTTCGATAGGTTCTTTCGAAGGAATGCTCAACATCATGCAGAAATTCTTATGTGAGTGTGATCTGGAACACAGGGTATAATTGGACCAAATGTAAGAACAAAGAATAATGCTTTCAATAGTATTTCAAATTAATCAGATCTTGATTACTCAGAATTGTGATGATTATCCAGAATAACGTTTTGTAATGTTTGCCCATGGAGTCACTGAAGAACAAATGAGAGTTTTCAGGGACCTCTAGCGTCAAAACTAACCTATAGAAAAACTTATGGCTATGGAACTTTTTGTTTGGAATGACTTGGAGTAAAACATATCAAAAATGCAGCAAATTTGACTTTCTCTAACAAAGTGAGAGCGGTAGCTTTTATTTTTAACCGAATGTTCTAGCGCCCAAAAGAATTTCAATTTGAGTAACCATATTCTCAAACTCCGCAGCAAAATATTTTTATACATTTTTTTTTAAGGAAGTTGAGTTATTATGTGGTTCGAGAGAAAATAACAAACCATAGTGTTTCAGTACTGATTCCCATACAACTAACTTCTAAAAAATAATTAACCATTGTCTAAAATTTGCATTATTGTTCTATTTCCGGTAGAAATACTACGAAACATCATATCTCCAGTTATTTGAATAAGGAAGAGTTGTATCTCAGCATCAATTAAGTATCCGTATTTCTCTGTGTTAGTCAACCTTTATGTGTCATTCATAAACTAAATTAATTAGTTCAGCTAACTACGTACTCACGCTTGCTCGTCCTAATTCCGAGTCATAATAAAAAATTTATCTCATTTCCTTTGAAGCAATGTGTTATGTGTGTTACACCATGATTAGAACTTACGCAGTTCATTCAGTAGGATGACGCAGTTAAATTAAAAACTATAAAAATGCAAAAAACATTACGGGTTATGGGAGAGAACAAAAAGACAGTGACTATTCTTGTTCTTTTATTGGATTCATGGCCTACATTAGCATTGGATCAGTAACAGGCATTCTTTTTGCATTATGGTATTATGTTTCATCAAGCACAGTATGTTCCAGGTATTGCGCACTAATTTGCACAACAATAATCAAAATTATTTTATCCAATGATTCATTTTCAAAATGCACCTTATGCAAGATTTGAAACTAGGAAATTAATACTTCAAGATTGTATACAAAATTATTTTCGAGCTAATTCTTTGTTTCCTTTGTTTTCAGAATGTGGAATTGATGGATCGTTTTCTCAATCAATATTAACACCTATAAACTGCTTGCTAATTTTTGTACAAAGTAAAGGATAGTTTTTTCTGCAATACAGTCAAGGCCTGTGACACACAGAACGAACGTTTCAGGCACCACTTTTTAGGGACGGCAATTCGGCCCAGTTCGTTGGTCACTTTTTCATATTAAATTCTTGATTCTTAAAAACAACCTAACGCCCCGCTGTGTTTGTCAACATTCCCTGCAATAAAAATCTCCAATTCGCCTTTACTAAGCCGCCTGTGTAATAAACAACACATGGCTGTCTAACCATTATAAACAGAATCCCTATTACCCTCATTGAAAGGGGGATAAAATCATTATGTATATCACAAAAACGAAAAACAAGACTACCTTCGCTTTTGAATCATTTGGAATGGAATGATGATTCAACTTATGGTAAATGCTTACGATTCGAAAACTAGTTACTGTTAAATTTCAAATTTTTTCAGCTTGTTTGATGTTAAATGCTCTTTCAGCAGGGGCGCCGAAAAATTCTTCTCTTCAGGTGCCAAAATTACTCGCGCCGGCCCTGAATACAGTAATCATAAATTCTAAAGATGCACAAAATCTTTCCCTTATATATCTTGAAGAATCGGCTGATATCGAACTGTCAGAACATTTTCTGCACCACCGTTATTATTAGCCCCTAAATCCATTATGTCATGTTTTCGTTGGGTGAACCTGTGTATCATTTCAAAAGATGACATTTGTTCACCATCGGAAGGTAATAATTTGGCTTCAGAAGAAGTATAATAAGGGTATTCTTCACTCGACCCAAATACGTGTTATGATTACACGATTGCATAACAGATATAGATGATATTCACTGTCAGGCAATTTCATTTCGCCTCTAGGTTTCACTTATGTAGGCCTTCCAACACATCTGGTCAATGTTACCGATGCTACCATACTGTGAATTGCCCTTTTGATTTGGCTGAATGCTAAAAAATTCAAATGAGTTTGTACTCGGTAAATATTTTTCAATATGAATATTGTATCATTAAATTTTGGAATTTCTTCATTTTTGTTATATACATTCGTCCAGAAATATAACTATTTGAACATGGGAAAAACTATTATATCAAGAAAGAAAAAATTAAATCAATCAAAACTGTAAGTTGAAAAAAATAGTAAATATATCAAATGAATAAAGACTCTAATAATTTTGTCGTTGCTGAGTATAAGGCATATAAAAATGACGGTTCATTATTAATCAAATAATTGATAAAGAATAATGCAATAATTTAATATTTGAAACAAATTGCTTTTATCGATGTTCCTCATCACTGCTAGAAATGCACAGACTCAAGTCTGAAAGGTACATGATAAATCGAAAATGATCACAATTGGCAGGAGGCAAAGTACCAAAACGATTATAACACGTCGTCACTTATGAATACGCAGTAACTAAGAAAAATTCACGGATTTTATTGGTTCATTAAAACAGAGATGCTTAGATAGCTTCCTTATCTCACTTAAACCAGTAAAACTTTCAGACAAAACGAGAGATTTTTGCCTATACTTTATTTTGAGAGATCACTAGAGTTTCAGATGGCGCATACATCGTTTATATTTGACATTTCTCGTGATTCTCGACTTTCGTGACCATAGAGTAATAAACATAGATAGAGGAAGTATACGCAATTTTTACATGTCCCCAACATGGTTAGATTACGTTGTCGGATTGTGATACATATTCAAATCCACAATTTTACTATATCGTTAGGAATGTATATTATATTGAATGAAATATATTTATTTGAGTTTATTTGAATATGCAAATTGAATATTTGGAATCCGATATTTTTCTTAATTGTCGAATTTATAATGAGCAGAATATTTATTATTTTCTATATCTACCTGTTGAAATCCAAAGTTTGGCAACTTTGGCTCTCCTAGTGTCATCGGTTGTTTCACATCGATTGGCTCGCTTGAAGTTTATTTCATGAATTTCTGATATATTTAGGTATTTATTTCGATATATTTTGGGTTAATATAAAACGTTGATTCACTATGGGACATAAGAAGTGAGTTCTTTGTGGAGAAACTCGCGAATTGAGTGAAATATCATATCACCGATATGTTTTCATTTCAGCGCGCTTCATGTCAAATTTGATAGTTCATGTTGGGGGACAAAATTTGCTTACTGAAAATGACATATGCTCCCTCTATCTATGTTTGTCCTGTAAACTGAAGGAATAAAGACCTTTATTATTATATCGTACAAAGGAAGAAGACTTGATGTCGATGTTTTTTAAAATTTTGATTCAGCACATTTCGAACTTCAACCGTGGAAGGATCTAGGTGTTAGCAAAGACCAAGTTTCAGTATGGAAAAAACCAGAAGATCCGTTTGAGACTCAAACGTGTAGCGTGAGGCGAACGGTCACGACCAGAAATTTGAGTAGGCTGCGTCTCAACCGCAGAATATTTCCTGGGCACGGGCGCGGACAATAGATGGCCTTATGCAAATGATTGTTTAACCGGCTGAAAAGCGCTGCAATCGGTCGTTCACTGCATGCAAATGCCCGATTATGCCGACCTGACAATACCTCGAGCTGCCTCAAGACTCGATCTTATTAAGGTGTACCAACTTATGGCGTCTCATATTCTCCATTCAGTTACTCACGGTGTTAAAAATATTTTCTATGGAGACGTTGGGATTTGTGGCGGTATTGAATTCTATGGTCCGGTGCCTTATGGGAGGAAAACAGTTTGAATTTTGCACAGAGGTTTTCTTCCTACTCACAGTATATTTCACTCTGTGTTCAGTATACTACAGTACAGGGTGGGCAAATTTCGATGTTTTAGCACTACAACTTTTAAACCAGATGAGATAGACAAAATCTGATACCCCATTCTCGGTCTCTTTTTGTGAGAAACTAACAAGGGTAGTATTCATTTTTGGCCACCTTCTTTTGTTTTCGAGTTATAAGCGAAAATTGGAAAAATGGCGATATCGAAAAACATTTACATCTCCGCTAATATTGATGATACAGCTCTAAAATTAAAACATTAAAGAGGCACTTTTTCACGTAGAATTCAGTGGCGTGCTCGTATTTTCAAAAGGGTCTTTATTTACGAAGCTATGACCCAAAGTTATGTTTTTTCAAATGGGAACACTAAATTTTTGTGCCATTTTCTGAAAGCTCAATTTTTCCTGATTTCAAAAATATATAACATTGTATGATTCGGATCAATATAAATAACAGAAAATGGTTAAAAACCTTTTTTTACTTAAGAGTCTCAATATTTCTATGGTTTCAACAGTTGATGAGCACAGCAAAATTGAGATTTCTATAACAAGAGCAGTGTCCTTCCGTCAATCTGATTATTTCTATGCTTTTCACTCATTTCTACAAAATTCGAATCTATATTTATTTAATACAAATAGTTTCGAAAAGATAAACGAACTTGGAAAAAGTTTCTTAGGTAGCTTTTTATTTATTTTATTCATATATATTCAGAATATGAATGGGGTATCAGATTTTGTCTATCTCATCTGGTTTAAAAGTTGTAGTGCTAAAACATCGAAATTTGCCCACCCTGTACACTGGTAGACACGGCTTGACTTGAAATGAAGTCAAGTAGTAGTTTTTCAATATCAAGTCAAGTATTTATATGTCAAGTACTTGAAAAATCGAGGCAGTATACTTTCGACGCTTACAGTTTCAAATGGATAAGCTTGCTCAGCCTACCTACGTACAATATCAATAAAGGAAAAGCCAAATCAAAGATGTCGTCGAAATATTTGGAGACATTCATTTTGACAAAATGAAATAGGCTCTACAATCAGAGTAATAAACATAGATAGTGGGAGCATACGTCATTTTTAAAAAGCAAATTTTGTCCCCAACATGAATTATCAAATATGAAAGAAGCGCAGAAAGAAAACATATCAGTGATACGATATTTCACTCAATTTGCGAGTTTCTCCACAAAGAACGCACTTCTTATGTCCCATAGTGAATCAACGTTTCATATTAACTCAAAATATATCGAAATAAATACTTAAATATATGAGAAATGTCAGCATGTGTTATTTCAGCAGGTAGATGCAGAAAATAATAAATATTCTGCTTATTATATACTTGAAAATCAGAAAAAATATCGGATTCCTAATATTCAAATTTCCATATTTAATAGGGTTATCGAAAACCAGTATTTCTTTTTTATTAGTTAGATAACTGAAAAAACTGAATATTATTCCTTCTCGTACCTTTCTTCAGATTTTTTTAGGAAATGATCCATACTGGCTAGATTAGCTGCTTGCCGAAATAGCTCCTTATCAGATTAATACATTTAAAAAAAAAATTGTGAATAAATAATAGCTGAAACAATTAAATGAGAATGAACAATATTAGTGAGTTATTGTTTTAACACGTTGCTTGCTATGGAAAATCATAGATTATGACATAGAAATAAAATTACTGATCGCTGGATGCCATTCATGACTTTTGAAAGATGTCAAGTTCTCTATGAAAATACGATAATCTTCGTATATGAGTAATATCATAAGGGCATCTTATTTTTTCGAAAAAAATTGAGAGAACACGTTGCTGGGTAAAATTAAAAAAAAAACATGAGTGCTGGTGGCCGAGCCGAAGACGAGGATTTTTGCACATGCACGAATGCTTTTTGTTGAAAAATATTACTTTGCATTATGCTTTTTCGATTTTTTCACAGGAAAAATTAAATTCCCGAATTCACAAGACAATTCAATAAGACTTCAGAGTAATAAACATAGAAAGAAGGAGCATATGTCACTTTCAGTAAGCAAATTTTGTCCCCAACATGAACTATCAAATTTGACATAAAGCGCGTAGAAATGAAAACATATCAGTGATACGATATTTCATTTTATTCGCGAGTTTCTTCAAAAAGACCACACTTCCTATGTCCCATAGTCAATATTTCATATCAACTCAAAATATATTGATATGAGTGCCTCAATATATTAGAAATTCAAAAAACAAACTTCAAACGCGCCAAACGACGTGAAACAACGGATGACTCTAGGAGAGCAATAGTTGCCATACCTTGGATTTCAGCAGGTAGATTCAGAAAATAATAAATATTCTGCTTACTATAAATTCGACAATTAGTAAAAATATCGGATTCCAAATATTCAAATGTCCATATTTAATCGGGAATCACTCAAATAAATATATTTCATTCAATTTAATATACATTCCTAACGATATAGTAAACTTGTGGATTTGAATATTGTATATCACAATACGACAACGTAATCTAACCATGTTGAAGACAGGTAGAAATTGCGTATACTTCCTCTATCTATAGAAACATATTCTGAATTCTCTCAAATAAATGGAAATGCCAGCATATATGAAAAATTATCGTCAATCTGCTCAGATGTCTGCAAACTTTGTTATCAATTTCAATATAATCGAAATGAGGTACAGTTCGATTCGATATCTCAACTCGTCAAGATATTTCCATTTACTCTATACTTCTTCTAAGATTAGTGCAACATCATATAGTCTTCTCTCCAACGTATTCCAATGAATAATCCCTACTGACATATTCCAACTTCCTTGACTGCGTTTATGATGTAGTGAAATGAACAAAGCTGCCTTTCTTCAAGAATTCAACGAAAATTTCACGATTCGATTACATTCCGAGAAATAATTGGGAATATCCTCGAGGCTTATTACAACTACTCAAAAATTGTCTCAATCAACGAAACGTGAAATCTCATTACTGATGGATACGACAAATCTGGGCGGCATCACTAACCTGTAATTTTAGAGACCACTCACATTGAATTCTGGTCTTGAAACCGCTAAATTATCATCCTGATGTTCAGTTACCATAATCGGAATAGAAGCAGATAATATATTTTTTTCATAATGATTGGTACGGGGAGCAAGAAAGTAGGTGTATGTACCTGATCTCCTCTTGATTATTAAATATAGCTGATTCGACGAGAATCTACCAGTTTTTCTACAGTTATTCTCTTCAAAGGTATGTTATGCACATGTATCATGGAAGCTGTATTTTACACACCAGTACGCGCCATAGTCCACCGATCTATCTAGTCTGCAGATCTGGTTAAATCCTTCTTGAGTGTCTGACGAATATGGATCCAGGAAAAATTTTTTATTTTTTATTATATTTACAATAAAACAATAAAATGTTATTAAAAAAAAGTTTTTGATTTTTTTTATTGATTTCAGTATAAATAACTAATGTGTGTGTCACCTTTAATACTCGTATCATACAGAATTTTCATAATTTTGTCCAGGACTGGTTCATGAAATTTTCAGTTGAATTTGGTTTGTTGTTTGTCGTTTCATTGAGAACTAATCAGTTCTGAGCTGAAAAACTCACCAAATTCACAATATACTGAATAAATTACTAGAAAAGACATAAAAAATAACGCAAAATAAGCACTTTAAATCGATTTGAGAATTTCTTATCCTGTAAGATAGTATTATAATAAACCATCTTGAAAAATTGGCAATTTTTCTCCATTGTTGCGTGATTTTTTATGTTACATTGCCTCCGATCGGCTGTCAATATGCTAAACGCAAAGACCGGACACGATGCAGTCCAAACTATTGAGTTTCGTTGTGTAATTCAATAGGTTGAAGATGACCTGTGAGTCTCTGGTTTCAGGACAATTTTATTTCCGATAATATTACATCGAAAACTTAAGATGGATTTTAAGTGAACAAGATGATTTCAGATCATTGTTTCTCGAAGCGATCAATAAAGTATTGAATTTGTTCTGAAAATCCAAATATAGAATTCTACCATTCATCCATTGATGAATATACTAACTGACAAAGAAACTGCAACACCCAGAAGAGTTGTTTGAATTTTATTTTTTTTTTGTTAGTAAAACATATATAGTATAGCAAGGAGTAAATGATTGAATTCAGAGAAAAAAATCGTGAAGGTTTTTTCATATGAACAATTTTTTTGAATTTCACAACAAACCAGCTGTTCGAGGAAATCCAAAGTCGATGTTCTGTTGCAGAGTGCTAATTTGCACCCCATGAGTTTGCTCAAGCTGATTTTGAAGGAGGCTAGCGGTTGGAAAGCGTTGTCTCAACGAAGAAACTCTCAAGTAACGTTCTTGAATGGCAGTTGTTACCCGTGGTCTACCCTGTCCTGGTCTTCGGACATTCATACCTGTCTCTCTGAATCGCTGCAACATTCTGGACACACTTGTATGGGAAACTCCAAACCTTTCTGCAATTCTTGTGTATGTCCACCCTTCTTCTCGCAAAACTATCGCTTGGGCACATTCCTCTTGGGTCAAATTGCGTGTTTCGCGTTGCATAGCGATCGAGTGTAGAAAATCAAACGAAACAAAAACTATTGATCACTAGAATTGATCGAGAACAACTGATTTCAGAATGGAGCCAATACATTCAAAATCTGATAATCTCATCTTTTTTATTCCTGCTGGGAAAAAACATCTGTATTGAAGAAAAACGTTGAAAGTGGATAACATATGCATGCATAATTCTGATAAAAATAATTATCATTGAGAACACCTTCAGTTGTAGAATAAATTTGAGATTTTCATAATGTGCGTTAATTCTTTTGCGCAGTGTATGTTTTACCAAAAAAAAATTTGAAATTTAAACAGCTCCTTCTAGGTGTTGAAGTTTCTTTGTCAGTTAGTATATTCAGTAATAACTTGAACTACAACACTGAGTAATAATTTCTTAGTCATCTTTGTAGGTATACCACCACACATATGTGTTTCGATATCGGTAACAGGTGCTGCAGTATTTATATACATCGAAGTTTTTTTTATCTGTGCAAAAGCATAAATTTCCATTCGATTTCCAGATAGAATATTCGCCTTGAATGGTCATTACCTTTGCGAATTATAGGGTCTTTTCTTACTTTTTATCTGATGTCGTGACTGTCGAGTCTTTGCCTCCCAACTGATTGATTTGTTGTTTATCAATAAGGCTATCTAGAATCGTCAGCCGCCTAAGTTGGTCATCTGCCCAGTTTTAAACTTGTATTTATTTCTGCAACGACTTCTACTTCATGCCATAGAAATAACACCCGCTTGAGATTGTTTGCTAGGTGGGAAAGGAGAAACATTTAATCGTTGAAAAAAATACTGCGAATTTTGCACATAGGTCACATTATTTGCTTCGTCTAACGAAATATCATAAGTAAATGAAAAATAGCTGAAATCCTGCAGCTTATTCAAGCAGTGATTATGCATTCCCTTTAGATTCTGCATAATGATTTTGAAAAACTGACTAAATCATTTTTTCCAATTAAAAGAAAAGTTTCTTTGTTTCTAGATCACATATTGGTAACAATACGAAATGAGGAAAGCCCTGACAAAAAGCCAAGAGGTTTTAGCGGTTGTTCTTCCAGTTATTTTCCTCTTTCGATATACTCCGTGTCCGTAAAGTACGGAAGAAATTCATTTTTAGCTAAACAGACCTTTTTAAGAAATAATCCTGAAGCACGTCGATTTTTATTTTAATTTACCGCATTTTAAAATAATAATCTAATATACAGGATGAATTACTTCCGAATAATGACGTCACCGTCAATTTTTTTTTTTTAATGTAACACCCCCATTTTGTCTCAATTTTCCGATTACTCTAGCTGAGGTGATTCCAAAAATGTATCACAATCACATGTTCATTCCAATTGGTATAGGGTGGACAAAAATACAATTGTTTTGTGTGTGCTCATAAAGAAACGCGTAACGTTCTTTATTGGTTAAATTAACAATATTATCAAAAATACTTACTTTATTTTTGATATACAAATTATTGTATTATTAAATATTATAAATATTCTCAAACCAATGACTGATATCGGCATACCTTCCTCTTCAGAGTAGAATGAAGTTTTATTTCTATTAATATTAATCTTCTCGTTTTTTCAACATATGTACAGGGTGTTCCTTAACTGAGGGTACAAAAGAAAATGAGAGATTCCTTGGATAATATTAAGAAAAAAAGTTCCATAAACATAGGCCCGCAAACGCTTTGTTTTCAAGATACAGAGTGTTTCTTGAAGTGCACTTTTTTGAGGGGATTATGTACCAGAACTTATAATTAATTTATTCATCACTGCTATCTCAGAGTAATAAACATAGATAGAGGGAGCATATGTCATTTTCAGTAAGCAACTTTTGTCCCCTACATGAACTATCAAATTTGACATGAAGCGCGCGGAAGTGAAAAAATACCAGTGATACGATATTTCACTCAATTCGCGAGTTTCTCCACAAAGAACGCACTTCTTAGGTCCCATAGTGAATCAACGTTTCATATCAACCCAAAATATATTGAACTAAATACTTGAATATATCAGAAATTCAGAAAACAAACTTCAAGCGCGCCAAACGACGTGAAACAACCGACGACACTAGGAGAGCAAATGTTGGCAAACCTTGGATTTCAGCAGGTAGATACAGAAAATAATAAATATTGTGCTTAGCATAAATTTGACAATTAGGAAAAATATCGGATTCCAAATATTCAAATTTGCACATTTAATCGGGAATCACTGAAATAAATATATTTCATTCAATATAATATACATTCATAATGATACAGTAAAATTGTGGTTTTAAAATATACCACAATTTGACAATGTAATCTAACCATGTTGGGGACATGTAAAAATTGCGTATACTCCCTCTATCTATGATCATTACTCTATGGGATTCTATCTTATTCGATTCTGGGATTCTATACACCCCAAAACGGAAACTGTAAAAATTTCAGTGGAAAAACGTTTTTTTCGGCAACCATCTGGGAAGTGGTGACTTCCCGGACGCTTTTTCTTTGAGAAAGTAGCATTTCCTGGCCTAGTCCGGAAAGTACGTACTTCCCGGACTAGGCCGGAAAAGAATCATAGAATCAATAGCAACCGAGATAACGGCTGACAGTTCATATGAAATTAGTTGTCAAAAATTTGCATGTTTTTTGATCGTAATCGCAATAAAATATGGAAAGCAGCAGCAAGTAGAAAAGAATCACGTCGTTTGTGTCATTGTGAATATGAAAATCTTGGTAGGTATATTTTTAATAAATGCAGTTGATCATTTCTATAGCAACCGAGAAAACGGCTGGACAGTTCATATGAAATTAGTTGTCAACAATTTTCATGTTTTTTGATCGCAATCGCAATAAAATATAGAAAGCAGCAGCGATAGTGTTATTCTACATGGTTGCCGAAAAAATATTGTACGCAACACACCCGAAAATGGAATTTTGTCTGTTCGTCCAAAAAAACACTATTTTCCGGACTTGTTACGTAAATTACTATTCCTAGATGGATTCCCAGGTTTACATTTAAAATAATAAACGGAGTACATCTTTAATACAGCTCAACATGAGATAACAGCTGGTATGACTATCTACGTCAAATCGAAAATGGTACGTTCCTTGTTGCTTCTAAGGCACTCATCGCACGTACAAGTCTTTATATCAAGTTTCAACGGTCCGCTCTCGGAATTCTCCATTATCGGTCAGCGACAATATTCGGTACCACTTTTTTTCCAGATTAATTGTTGGCGCACATCTCAGCCAATTTTATCCTTATTCGGTTCCTTTTGTGACAGACGTATGGCCACTAGGGGGTCTCGAAGGACTTTCTGGAAAAAAAGTTCAGTGTAATGGTCGAGCATAGAATACGTAATGAGAATGTACAAAGTGAGCTCGGCTTGATATCATATCGAAATTCTGAAAAAAAAAGAAGTGGGTCGAGTAGGCTATGAACTTTAGAAGGGGATTGCTCAGCGTGAAACGTCTGAAAATTTAATTGTTTATTTTTCGATCCAAATGTTGATACGTGCTGGAATCCATCGAATTCAGCCTACTGGCTATTTGACCACTAAGTTTTTCTATCTAAGTATGAACCATAGAGTAATAAACATAGATAGAAGGGGTATATGTCATTTTTACATGTGCCCAACATGGTTAGATTACGTTGTCGGATTGAGATATATTTTCAAATCCACAATTTCACTATATCATTATGAATGTATATTATTTTAAATGAAATATATTTATTAGAGTGATTCCCGATTAAATATGCAAATTTGAATATTTGGAATCTGATATTTTCCTAATTGTCGAATTTATAATATCTAATCAGAATATTTATTATTTTCTGTATCTACCTGCTGAAATCCAAGGTTTGGCAACTTTTGCTTTCCTAGTGTCATCGGTTGTTTCACTTCACTCCAAATGCAGCAGTTTTGTTGGTTGACGTAGCCATTCAACCAGAAGTGCGCTTCATCGCTAAACAAAATTCGCGCGATACATATTCCGCACATAACCATTATTTTCGAAATAAAATTGCACTATTTACAAGCGTTGTTCAGGCGTAAGACATGATGAATTGTCAAACCAAACTGAGAATAAATCACTCGACAGCTGTTAAATCGGTCGCCATCTTGAACAGTAATGCCAACTTAAAGTTATATACCTGATATACCTCGAAAAAAAACACCCTTTATTTTGAATTAATATGAAACGTTGATTCACTATAGGACATAAGAAGTGCGTTCTTTGTGGAAAAACTCGCGAATTGAGTGAAATATCGTATCACTGATACGTTTTCATTTCCGCGCGCTTCTTGTCAAATTTGATTTTCATGTTGAAGACAAAATTTGCTTTGGGAAATGACATATGCTTCCTCTATCCATGTTTATATTACTCTGAGGTATCAACTTAAGCACTGACATTTATCGAAAGTAGAAAAATTCAACTTTTCAAATATACATTTATTATTATCATATTTTTTTACTCAAAACAGTGCTAAATGACATTGTGTTTAAAGTATTCCATATAACATAAGATGTTAGCCCCTAAAAACTATTAATTTCAATAGTTGTTGTGAATATAAAAATAACAGCTTTCAGTTTTTACTGCTACTCCAATAGTTAATGAAGCACGTATGTTACTTTTCTTCAGTAACGTACATAACCAAAATCTCCTTACAGGTTCTTGGAATATTTCCGTTAGATTATGTGACAAAGGAAGATCAACACGTGTATATGTTATACACATGGTTATAGCATCTTATTCTCCGAAATCAGACTAATAAGTTCATTTTTATTTGTCTGAAAAACCTGAAAATGCCATCTAGGGTAACAAGGTGACTTGGATAACTATACGACGTGAGTCCACACAGATGTTTCCAAGATCGGCTGAGATAACAGCAATAACTATGATGGAAATGTTTATGTCGGAGACATCTAATGTTTTTATGTGTTCGCGGCATGATTGCTGGCCTTATTATCGTAAATATCATAAAAAAAACTGGGGGTGAAACAGGTTGTTCTTGAAACTTATGATAAACATCTCCAAAAAAAAAAATACATTCTACCACTTTTTCAAATTCTTGAGCTTAACAATTGTAATTTCGTTATCGCCAAAATGAATCAAGGATTTGTTTCTAGTAGTTGAACGAATTTTTGGTCTAAGGGTCAATTTTCCCATTTTGTCAACATTCAAGTTGAGTATGAGTGTTATCGTATATTCAGACGGTTGGCCTATAGGAATTTTTTTGCACATGAGTTTTTTTGGCGTTTTGAAAGTTGAAAATGTTTTCTTATTATTATGAGGGTTATAGCCTTAGTATTGCATAAATCGAATTCAGATCAATTATGTATTATTATGCCATTCTTTTTATTGAATTATTCCATGTTAAATTCAGACAAATATTCTTATTTCTATGTTTCTGTTTATTTGAATCATAGTGTAGTGTTGTAAAGTCGGAGTTAAATAATCAAACAGTGGTGGCTCGTAAGATGTTTCAGATGTAGTGCTTAAAAAAATAGAATATATGCACTTTTTATATCTAGATGCTCATTAAACGAAAAATATAAAATAAATATAGGGTGTCTCATTGAAGGAACATCATTCTACTTTATATCTCTGAAACGGTAATTTATATGATCTGTTGTGAGTATCATATAAACCATAAACTTTCTCAAACAGAAACCAAGATAAAGAGAATTATTTGAAACAGTTATTTTCAAGAAACGCCCTGTAACTCGAGAGTGAATCAAGATATCTATGATCTACTTTCTGATATCTAATTATTCCAAAAAAAGAGATGGG